>NC_080782.1:125064088-125365295 GCF_028018385.1 Neofelis nebulosa
TTTAATAAGTAGCCAGAGAGACAGCTGAGGGTGTTGTCTGCAGCCTAAGGAGGGAGTGAGGGGAATGTGGAGGAGTGAGCCCTGCAGATGAGGAAAGCCAGATTAGAGGGAGAGCCCCACAATAAACCCTTTGTGTTAAGGGCTGAGCAAGTAAGTGGTGGCTTTGGAGGCAGTAGGGATGTGGTAGGTTTTCTATTTTTAAATAGAAACCTAAAACACCTGCTTTCCCTCTGTAGGAGGTAGGGGGAATCTTAGAACAGAGAGCCACCCGGTGGAACCATTGTTGTAAATGGAAGTAGCTCTTGGCTGAGCTTCACCCCCATCCTTGTGTCCTTAACATATTGCTGAGCTGAGATTTCTAGGTTGGGGAGAGTTTGTTTTCCATAGTTGATGCCATGGGAAGGAGATTCAAGTTAGTGGGTGCAAACAACTTCCAAGGAGTTGGCTACCTGGGCTTTATGCTTTAGTACCTTGTGGGTTTCCTAAATATGGGCCTGTTTCGTGTCCACATACATGGCTCTGTACTTGGTTAGGCCTTGAAGACAGTGTCAAAGGATGCATTGCTATTAAGGGACAAGCAGCAGGGCCTTTAGAGCCTTCAAATTTTGTAGGGTCAGACTGGTTCTCTGCAAGCAGAGCCCTGGTCTGACTGTTACATACCTGGCCTGACCCTTAGTCTAGCCCTATACAACTCATTATTACCGAGTGTCATGGCTTGAGGTGAAATAAAACACTGTGGTGAGCTGTGAAGGCTCTTGCTTCATGCTGTTTTTGGTTTCTCAACACATTGTTCTATCATCCATCATTTGGAAAATACTTCCTTTCTTTTGGGAATCTCTTCAGCAGAACCATGTGGTCAAGTAAGGGTGTTCGTCTTTCTTTGCCACCTCTTGCATTCCTGGTTATGGCTATATGACATAGACCAACTAGCCACTTGTAGTGAGTCTTCCATGTGTACAGTGATTGGTCCAGGGGTGGGCATGTGACACAAGCAGACCCAATAGAAGTCCTGCTGTGAAATTCTGAACCTTTTGAGGGAAGAACTCTTTTTTTTTTTTTTTTTTAATGTTTATGTATTTATTCTGTGAGAGAGAGAGAAAAAAGGAGAGAGATTGAGAATGAATCCCAAGCAGATTTCATGCTGTTAGCACAGAGCCTGACTCAGGGCTTGATCTTGGGAACCATGAGACCATGATCTGAGCCAAAATCAAGAGTCAGATGCCTAACCAACTGAGCCACCCAGGCACCCCAAGGAGGAGAACTGTTAATGCTGGGATTGATGTGTTTAGGGGCTGTCAATGGCCATGAGTCTATTGGTGCCTGGGAAAGCAGTCTCTTCTAGAGAGGGAAGCAAAGCCTAATAAATGCAGCCTGAGAGAGGACCCTTGCACATTACTTGAGCCTCTGCTCCCAGTTTGGCTTTTACTTTTGTCATCCTTCTTCATGGTGTAACCCAGCAAACTATGTTTTTCTCTTAAATAAGTCTGAATTCCATTTTAGTTCCTTAAAAACGGAATCTTATCTAATACAAAACAGCTTCCAGCTGATCAGACTATTTGCTTCCAGACAGCTAATGTCATGGCTAGGGAAGCTGCTTCCTTGGTGGAACCCTGTGCCCAACACTGTGCTTCACACATACTGGGTGCTCACTTACCATTTCTTATGTGGGTAAGTGTACCCTCATCCTCTGCCACCGTCTCCTCAACCTTTGGGAAAAGAGTGGAGTCCTGAGCCTGGATTTCCCGGTTTGCCTCTTTGGTGTCTGTAAATCTTGTCATTGATGCATGCATTTTTCATTTCCTTCCTGTGCTTCTGCAGAGATAAATACAATCTGTCAGTCTTGCTTTGCAGGGGCCTTGCCAAACATGCCAATGGTGGGGAGTTTATCAGTATACCTCAGGTGGCCATCTTCTAGATGTAGACAGGGGATCACACTCACAGGGCACAACACTGTTCACAGCCTCGGGTCTGATGATGTTCCTCCAAAGTCAGCTGTTCCCTTGTGCCCAGCTTGAGTTGGTGCTGAATTTATTGTGCCTGCAACATCAGGGCAGTGCTAGAGGTTCCTTGCCCACTGCTTCTTTCCCAGGCTGCTTGTGCCAGCTGTGGGGCCCTTGTGAGGCTGTTAGGTGTCTCTCTGTGGCAGATTCATTGTTCCATATTTTTATTTAATTACTTACTTTTACAGCTCTTAGAATAAATCTAATTATCCATCTGTTATGCTACATTATGCCACTGCATTTCATGCAATTCTTTCTCATTGTATGATATTTGTCAACTTGACCTTGCCCTCTTCCACTGTTTGTGCTCTTCTATGTGGCTCTGTGCCACCTCATCAGTGGATTCCCAGCATATCAATCTATCAGAGCCCCCAGGGCAGAGCTGACTGCAAGTGGCTTTTAGATGGAGCAAAGGTTGGTGTTGCCTGGAGCACTGCAGAGGAGGAGGAGAGTAGCCAAGGAGCCATCTTTGCTACCATGCTGACCTGACATAGGTCTGGAAAGTTGGGTTGATATTAAAGGTCCAGAAAAGAAAATGGAAATTCTAGCCTAGGGTTTTTGGTCTTTAGCCAGAGGGCTGTTGTTAAGGGGAACAGCCAGGAGAGGTCAGGCTGAAAAGAGATGACAGTGGCCACCTGTGGATATGTCTCTTACCATCCCACCATGGCTGTCAAGGAGTGCCTAACATTAGGATTGAGTTAGGACTGATCTTAAACATAGCAGAGGTGGGCGTTACGTATGGCAGGTTGATTTCAAGAAGCGTGTAGAGGATCCTGGCTCCCAAATCTTTTTTTTTTTTTTTTCTTTTTTCCTCCTCCTCCTGCTGCCTAAAATTGTATTAATGCCATTGGGAATTACTTTCTAGTTTTTTCAATACATCTCTTTGTGGGCAAATGCAGATACTCCTGGGAGAGGTACCACAGGGGTCATGGAACACTTCTGCTGTATTCTTTTTCTCAAGCAGGTGGGGGATGTGTGACAGTGGAGTTGTATGAGGAAGTTGTTGAGGGAATCATACTAGAGGGGGTGGGAAAGAGAAGGCAAATTTAGAATTTCGTTGGAATGTGCCCTATTTGAGCCCTTGGAGTAGGTAAGATGCTCAGAAAGGGAGGGAAATCATATGCACTACCCATCCACACACCCAGGTACAGGACGGGGCAGTCCAAACAGGGCAGCAGCACTGAGCAAGCCTTGTCCTGTCAGGCAGTTCCTGCTTAGCTAAGTATGGTCTTAGGGCTAGACCATGGAAAATGAGGTCACTGGTGAACAGATATCAAGGCACAGTCTGTGTCCTTGAGAGAGTTGACAGTTGAGCAAGGGAAACAGACTGACCAAATGTGTTGAGTGTGATGAAGGAGAAACAGGGCCTCTGGAATGCATAGGAGAGACCTGATGCAGGTCAGGTGGTTTCTCAGAGGAAATGTTTGGAGTGAGACTTGGAGACATAGGAACTAGCCTGACAAAGATGGGAACAGAAATGAAAAGGGCGCTCCAGGCAGAAGCTGTAGAGAGCACAAGCACATTTAAGTAGAGGAATTTATATGGGAAGGGGAGGCCCACTTTTGGTCCTGTCATAGGGTTGTTTCCAACAGATTCTTGAATGGAAGCCCTGAGGCTTCTACTGTTGCTCTTTCCAAAGCATGTACCCCTGGGGATCAGGAGGGGAGGACCCATAGGCTTTCTTGAGTGAAGGCATTTGGTCAGAGGCTCCGTATTCTACATTCTCATCTACCTGGGGCAGGGTCTGCTATGCTGGGTTTGAGGACCCCTCTTCCCTCCCACCACCTCCACTTCAACCCTGCTTCTGGCTCAAGCCCACATTAAAGGCCTTCCAGCCTGGATGTGGGCCCATGTTGGAGCTCATTACAGCCCTGTGGCCAGGCCCTCCATTTTCCCTTCCAGGTTAAGACTTGGCAGGCATCAAAGACTGCCAGGAACACCCCACAGGCCTTCTCCCTTAATGATCTCGCTTCTGCCCTTGGTCTGCATGGCCTCCCTAGCCAAGCTTTGCTCGCCAGAGCCTCTGGTGACTTTTTGCAAGCGTTTCTTCATTCCAACAAACAGAATTCAGTGACTAATTGCTGGTATATATTTTTTTTCCCTCAAGACTCTATTTATATAGGCTGTCATGTTGGGGGTGGGGAAGAGCAGTCTTTAGTCTTGGGAGGACTGCTGTTTCCTGCTACTGCCATCATTAGACAGAGGCCCGTGTGGCATTGATGTCCACACTTTGTCTTTATTCTTGTATTTTTTTGTCGTTTCGACATTTGGTTCTTTGAACATCTAACATCCCTTTTATGCTTCTCATCTCCCACAGAAGATTGTTGTATTTTGACCCCCACCGAAGCTGCGTTTTCCTTTTGTCAGATTTCTCACTTTCTTCTTTATTGTATTTTGATCACTGTGGCCATGTAGGTCTGGGTTTTACTGGGAGCTTTTCATCTTGGCAGTGGCCCTCAGGGCTTGGGTCTTCTTGTAAAAGCCATGCTCTGCCTCAGACCCCTGAAGCAGACCTTTCCTGGCCCAGGCTACAGAGAGCCCAGCCCTGTCATCTGTCCAGAGACTAGCCTGGCAGTTCTCAAACTTAAGCATGCATGAGAAGCAACAGGATTTAACCAAGATCTGTTAAAATAGAGATTGCCAGGCCCCTCCCCTAAAGCTTCTGATCCGGTAAGTCTGCTTGGGGCCTGAGAATTTTTATTGCATGTTAGTTCCCAGCTGATGCTGGTACTGCTGGTCCAGACACCACAGTTTGAAAACCACTGTTTTGGTGTAATTCCTCCTTTACCTTGAGCCATAGTGTCAGAGGCCCTAGAGAGGGGAGAATATCCGGAGACCAAGTTCCCTTTTCTCCATACTGGGCCCAGCTCTCCAAAATTAGATGATGACAGCTGTTGGCAGTGGCATCATGATATTTAAACACTTTTGCAGTGATTTCACTGCCCTAAGTCATTTGATACAGCAGATTCTTTGGTTAAGTAGCAGAGCTTCTTAATTTAAGCTCAGATGAGTGAAGACCTCCTTCTTGACTAGTAGTTTGTGTTGTTTCCTCAGTTGAATCCAGGTCTCTTAGGTCCTGTTTTTGAGCTTTCAGGATGCTGCCACTTACTACATCACTATGTGACCTTGGGAAAAAGTACTTAACTTTCTGTGACTTAGTTTATTGATCAGTAAAATGGGGGTAAAAATGTTATCTGCCTCCTAGAGTTGTCATGAGGATTATGTGACTCAACATTTGCAAAATACTGGAGGACTATTAAATGATGGCTCTCTAGAATCCATTCTCCTTTGGACTGTGAGGGGCTGCCCTTAGTTGTGCATTTGTTACCACAGGAGGCTGAGGAGAATGTCCCACCACACACCAGACAGACTATCCCTGGCCATTAGGACAGGGTTCCATCACTTTCGAAAAGCACTTATCTCTGTTGTCTGCCCTGGTGGAACTGGTGCGTTGCAAGCCACTGGATGGAATTTGCCTCCAGGAATGGAAGATGAGGCTGTAGCTGATGGGCTGGGTCAGTGTGAGAAGCTGAAGACCAGGAGAGCAGCCCACATCACCTCAGGTCCCCCTTGGGAGCTGATGGAGTGGAGGCCCCACAGCGTCAGCCCTGCCATGGCCATTCCCGGCTTAGTTTGGCGGAAGAAGAAGCTAAATCTGCCTTAGGAGTGTTTTCCTCTCTTCCTGCCTCTCCTCCACCGTCTGATTGGGGCACTGATAGAAGTAGTGGAGGTTTTAAGTAGAAGGCTGGTCCTAATAATGTTAATGTTATTGAACCTATTGAACGTAATGGGCCAGGAACTGTTCCATTTTATATTTCATTTAATCCTCCCAACAATCTTATGAAATAATCCTCACTTTACAGATGTCGAGGCTTGGGCAAAGACAGGTTAATTAGGTCTGTTGGTCTCCAGTACCCATGGTTTTTACCACTGTGTCTCCTTGGATCCTATCCTGATGTTTCCCTCTGGGGTGCCATTGTCCCCCTCCCATGGGTGCCTAGCCTTGACCCGTTCCCAGGATCCTTGGCCCCTCAGCTCAGTATCCAGAGTCCAGGCCTGTGCACGTTCTTTATGTACCTCTGTGTCTTCCATAGAACTTAACACAAAGCCTTAGACAGAGGGTAGCCATATGTTGCATTCATGCCTCTTGTTCCATTGCAGTAATTAATAGTGCCTCCTTTCACTCCAGAAAGTGTCCTAGTTTGCACAGTAAATTATGTGGTCACTCTGCTTACACATGACTGGTTCTCCCAACCCAGGGGCAGTAGCATTTTAATAGAGGACCCTGAAAGACATCTTTAAGACTCAAAGAAATAAATCCCATGTAGTAAAATTTGAAGCCCTTTATAAAATTTATAGCCCAGAGAGCAAGAGGATTTAGACAGAGGTTCTGCACAGCACCCCACACTTACCACAAAGAACTCTAAGACCAGACTTGAGGCCTGTGAAGGTCACCAGGTTGGTCGCAGATTTAGCAGAGTGGAATTCCTACTGTGGCTTCATGGAAGTGTCTGAGAAGGAAGGCCAGCAAAAGGGAAGGAGTGCCAAAAAGCTTTTGCTTTTCTACCTGTCGTAGGCAGAAGCCAGCCCTTGTCTAGAATTTAACTACCCTCAGCACCTTAGGCTTCCTGCAGGAAAGAGCCAGCTGGGGCTGGCCCTTTCCACCATGCTGAATTCAAGCCTGGTGGGAGCCTGTGGCTCCGCACCTGGTCCCAGTGCTGGGGGTTCTCACCTCAGGCTCTACCCCAGCAAACCACCCCCCCCACTACTTTAGATATGGGACCACACCCACCCTCAGCCTTAGTGTGTGCCAGTCACATTCCAGCCTGTGTCCTTGCCCCGTTTGCAGGCAGCTGAAAACTGCTGTGCATATGTCGGTTCACACTTGAACTGGTTTAATGTTTTTTCTTTTAAGCTGCAATCTAAAATTCAGCCAGACAGGCTTTAACGAGCACTAAATCGTCAAGCCTTTTGTTTCCCTTGCTATTCAAGCCATGGAGATTGTGTATTTGATTCAGCAACAATTGCTGTATCTTAAACAAACCATTTACGTTTTGACATTAACTATTTTATGACTGTAACTTTTTGTTGGCATTAGAATGGTTCCAGCAGAAGGCCTTTTAACGATTTATTAGAAGAACAGTTTAAAGGGTCTGTGGAAGGTGATTCTTAACATTTTCTTTGAGGGAGAGTAAAGACTTTTACCTGAATGCATTTGGGTAATACATACAGACTTTTAGCCTTTTTTCTCCTGTCTTAATGACTTTTGATCTTACTAATTTCATTCTTCCAGGGCACCTTCCTGGTCAAACCCTCCATTTTTCACATTACACCTGGTATTGGCCTCTTTTGCGCAGTGACTTGTCTAATAAAGTGCCTCTCTGCATGTCTCTGTTAGCTGTTAATTTTGTTTAATAGGGGCAAGAACTATTTTCATTCTTTGCTCTGCCCCCAAGATGCATAGCTGAGGACCTGTGCACTCTGGGCCCAATCAGGATTTGTCGACCAGCTGTTGACAAGAGCCTCACTCAGACAAATAGCATGCTCACAAAGGAAACCATCCATCATTCTGTCTGCAGAAGCTGAGAGTAACTGGAGTATTTCTCCAGTTCTTAAATTTCTTCACAAAGTGGGAAATGTTTGCTTTCCTTTTAGACCCCCATTCCAGTGCCTGGTGACTCAGGACTAAAGGCCTCTAGCAAGGTCAGGCCTCCCAGTTTTGTTCCTACATCAGGGGAAGCTCTATGCCATCCTTTTTCTGTTTGTTCTTTTTTGAAAAAAGAGAGCACAAGAAGTGAGTGGGGCAGAGAGAGAGAGAAACCTGAGCAGGCTTCACACTGCCAGCTCAGAACCTCAGGTAGGGCTCAAAACCACGAACTGTGAAATCATGACCTGAGCTGAAATCAAGAGTTGGACACTTAACCAACTGAGCCACCCAGGTGCCCCTGCTCTGTGTCCTTCTTGACCTGAAGTCCTGAGCCTGACGCCCGTGGGAGTCAGCAGACCCACCCACTCCACCCAGTTTTCTCTTCTGTGACATTGTGACAGAAGTGGCTAGGGGCAGGAAACCCATGCTCGCCGGAGCCTGGGAATGAGCCACAGGAAACGGATCTGGTCCAAGAAGCCCTCTTGATCCACCCCCATGGAAAACTTGCCTCTCAGAACTATAATTAATTGTCCATAAAAATCTTTCAAAATACCAATGATGCAAAATATTCGAATGGTTTACCATATTGTTCACCATATTTAAACTGTCAGAAACCTTAAATATCTGAGCAGAACCTCAGCAAACAAAGGATATTTTGGGGACTTGTTATGTATGTTGCACAGTAGAGAGATTTGTAGTATATATGACTTCCAAATCCTGTAAACGAAGCATTTCAGTGTTGTCATTTTCAGCTATAGACCATCCCACGATTGTTGCCTTTTCTTTTGCTATTATGAGATGGCTCTGTATGTCAATTATTCCTCAATAAAACTGCAAAAAAAAAAAAAAAAAAAAGAATGGCTCATTCACAAACATTTTTGCAGTTTGTGGCAAAAGCAAAATAGGCCCCGCTTGATTCCATTGGCTCTGATTAAGGAGAGGAGGAGGTTGGAGGGAAAGGTGAGTGATTACCCAGCACGTACCCCTGAGCCCTGGAGAGCAAGACCTGAGTAAGGAAGTTCCTTCCTGAGCCTCAGAGGGCCTATTGAGAAGGTGTATTGCCTGCACGAGGATTGGCTAGGCAATTTCCCTGTAGCTCTCTTACCCTGTGGATCTTGCTTGCTCTGGTCCCCCCAGCACCTCGGGGAATAGAGATAGTTATACCACCAGCTGGTATAGATGACCTCAAGTGACATACTCTCTGTGTTCTCTAATAAACTTGATAAATCTCAGTGAGTAAAAAAATCTCCCATATGCTTTAGCCTAAATTTTCTTCGCTTAACCTTGTTACTCCTACCTTGCCTCCCTCAGACTGCCTAGACAATTACTGGGAGGCATTTGTTGAATAATTATAGGCCACAGATAATTTCTCTTTAGCTCTCTCTCTTGCATGTTCCCCACCCTGTGGCCTCCCTTTAGCCAGCTCTAATTAGCTTCTTTGATCCTTCCTCCCAATCTCTTCCTCTAGCTTGTTAATTACCTTTCTCCCCCATGAATTCTTTCTGCTCTGGCTTTGTCCCTCTAGCCAGAGAAGCTGAGAATGACAGTCTGGGGCCACTCAGTGGGAGGTGGTGGGACTTTGTTTCCAACCACAGGTAATCCTCCTACTTTTGACAAGCGTGAAAACCCAGGCACTCCTTCTTAGCAGAAAAGTACAAATAGTAATTTTCATTCAAGAGTATAACACATTATTAAAAAACAACTATTAATTGAATGCTTGGTATTTGCCAGGAATTGTGCTCATTTCCTTATATATTACCATATTTCATCTCCACAGCAATCCCCAAGGGATAAATAATACTAATCCCTATTTACAGATACAGAAACTAAAGTCTGAAGAGGTTTTAAGTAATGTGTTCAAGTCACACAACTTGAAAACACTGGAAGTGGGGCGCCTGGGTGGCGCATTCGGTTGAGCGTCCGACTTCAGCCAGGTCACGATCTCGCGGTCTGTGAGTTCGAGCCCCGCGTCAGGCTCTGGGCTGATGGCTCGGAGCCTGGAGCCTGTTTCCGATTCTGTGTCTCCCTCTCTCTCTGCCCCTCCCCCGTTCATGCTCAGTCTCTCTCTGTCCCAAAAATAAATAAAAAACGTTGAAAAAAAAATTAAAAAAAAAAAAAAAAAAAAAAAAGAAAACACTGGAAGTAGTACTTGAACCAGTTCTCTCTGATGCCAAAGCTGCTTTTATTCAGTAGTTGGCTCACTGAGTTTGGGCTTTTGGTGAAATGAAAGTATATCATTGGCCCTTAGCTAACCAAAGAACATGCACACTAATCATGGGATAAGATATCAGCTATTACCCTCAGTGTACAAGAGGCTTTCTGAATTGAGATTATAAAACTGGTGCTGAAGCAAGCTGATGTGACACTATGGATCTTCATGCATCTGAGTAGCTGGAAATCTCCTTGAGTGGAAACCAAGATTCTGATAAGTACTTGATGTGCTTTAATTCTTAACTCCCTTTTCTGACCATCTCATCTCTCAGAAGATAAAGGGAACCATAAGGAAAAGGACCTCACTGAAATTATAAATATATATATATATTTTAATTTATTTATTTTGAGAGAGTGTCAGTGGGAAAGGGGAAGAGAGAGAAGGAGGGAGAGAGAATCCCAAGCATGGAGCTATCAGCATGAAGCCTGACACGGGGCTCGATGTCACAAATTGTGAGATGATAATCTGAGCCAAGATCAAGAGTCAGACGCTTAACCTACTGAGTGCCTCTCACTGAAATTCTGAGCAACAAAAAGGATATGTCCAGTGAAGTGAAAGTGTTGGAGTCCTTAGCAGAAAGTGACCATGTTTGGAGAAGCCTAGGGAAATGCACAACTCTCTGGGTTTGGAGGAAAGCAGTTTGTAGAAGGCCCAGGGAAAAGTAGTTAGGATGTTAAGGCACGAGTTTCGAAAGGGAGGATGAGTCAGTCTGAGAAATGAAATGTGCTCAATATAGTCCCAGGTGATTATTGCAGGGAACAACAGAGAAGCCGCCAACATGGTACACGAAGGAGCAGTTAGAGTAGAGCTTTTGTATAAGGGATGAAAAAGTGTGAACAAACAGTGAAGGGTGTAAAGCTCTGACCACACTGTCAGGAATACCAGGGGGGTGAGACCTGGGATGCCAAGAACAGAGGGACCTGCCCAAGCCATTAGTGTTCACAGTGAGAGTGATGGTGTCAGCCCCCTGCTTCGGCAGATAACTCAATGCAGCAGATGACATACAGGGCATTCCCAGCCTCCCTTGTAGTTCTGTTCCACCTCTGACTTCTCTTTTAAGGAGAATGGTCTTCCTGCCAGAAAGAGTCAAAAGTGGTTAAGAGGAACTTGAGCCCAAGAGTGTGAAGAAGGAGGGAAAGAGTTGCTGGCTTCTCTAAATGAGTTAGGGTCTGAAAAATCAAATGAAAACTTAGGGAGATCATTATGAGACCTGTGTGTGTGTGTATGAATCTCTGTGGCATTGTAGGGTTTGAGAGAGGGACAGAGACAGGATGGGTGACTGTTTGGGCTTTCAAGATAACAGCAAGTTTTTGAGATGGGATTTATGGGCATTTCTAAAGAGAAGAGGTGATCTCTTGGAGCAAGAGTGGGTTCTGTAAAAACAGACTAGTTGAATGCTTCATCCCCACTGCCACCTGCACCTTGCTCCTTCTTTGCCTCTCTCCCTTCTTTCCTTCTGCACAAAAGCATGTGAGCCTTATGTAAACCACTTGGTGACCTATTAAGAGTGAACACACACATGTTACCACCACCAGGTAAAGCAACAGAACTTTACCAGCACTTTGCCAGCACCCAGAAGAGTCTGTCATGCTCCCTCCCAGTTCAAACTTTCTTTTTCAGAAAGATTTGCTATCCTGGGAGTTTAGACCATTGCTGTAGACACAGGGACTCTGCATTTCAGGAAAGCATTTAGCAGAATCTCATGATAATCTAATAGGTAGAGAAATGATGATAAAGACATGTGGATTTGAAGCTACTTGAACAATCACGCCTAATAAGATGTTTGCTTACAAATGGTTCTTTGTCAGCAACAGAGTCTTCATTGTATTGATGTGCCAAAGATCTCTTGTCAAATTCTGTCCTATCCAACCTGCATTGAGATTCTTATATGAGGACAGTGGGGGCAGATGACACAGATTAGGAAGGGCTAACGAACACAGGGCTAATGACAGAATGAGGATCCCAAAGTATAGTGACATGCTAGGATGAACGGCTTGGGCAGCAAAGAGACATTTTAAATCTTGTTATTGAATTTTTAGTTTTATAAAAACCCGTATTTGTTTTTTAAAAAAATCCTACCACCCAGAGACAAATATATGATGTAACTTGCTTTTTGCCTTCTCTACTAAGGTTTAGGGCCATGTTGGGGAACCCTCGGCTCCTCATGTGGACATCAGGGACTGGATCAAAGCAGGCTCACTGTGAGTCAGGTCTGTGACACTACTGCCAAAAAATTACATGTGGCCTGAGGCATTAGTTGCAGAATGATCCTGGGGCAGAGGCGGCTGAGCCCCCTGGACTCTGGAGGGGGTGGCCACGTGGGAGCCCTGTAGTGGGTTTGCCAGGTTGTGAGGGGAGCTTTCTCTGGGAAGTTGGCTGTTCTGAAGCTTCAGAAGGGGTGACCTTTCAGGACAGAGTCAGGTGACCCTCTTTATGTTGAGAGGGCAGACTTGGGACCAGACTTGCCTTGTTTGATGGGGACCCTCCCACTGCTTGTAGTCTTCAAATACCAGGCAGCCACTTACAACAGGTGCTACACCAGGTAAAAGCTTGGTGATTGGGTCTAGTTATCCCAAATGCTGGTCCTCACCTCAATGCCAGACTTACTGGTAAGGATCGGGTGGAACATTTGTGAAAAATTAGGTTTTTGAGCCCTATTTTCTGAAGTTGTGATTCAGTATGTGTAGTGTAAGGGTTAGAATCTGTTAGAAATTTTCACAAAGTGCCCCAGTGCTCCTTGGTGAAGTGGCACATTCCACAGTTGGTAGAGCAAAAGTAAAATATCTTGGGCAAGAACATCTTGGGCCAGAAAGTAAGGAAGTGCTTAGAGAATGATGGAAATAAGTCAAAAAGACACAGAACCCAGTATGAAAAGGCTCTGGTGATTAAATCACAGGTAATTTGAATATGGTTTCACTCTTATGTGGATCCTGAGAAACTTAACAGAAACCCATGGGGGAGGGGAAGAAAAAAAAAAAAGAGGTTAGAGTGGGAGAGAACCAAAGCATAAGAGACTGTTAAAAACTGAGAACAAATTGAGGGTTGATGGGGGGTGGGAGGGAGGGGAGGGTGGGGGATGGGTATTGAGGAGGGCACCTTTTGGGATGAGCACTGGGTGTTGTATGGAAACCAATTTGACAATAAATTTCATATATTAAAAAAAAATCACAGGTAATTTGAGCATCTAAATAAATAATTATAGAAATGGATTATAACCCATAGATGAATTACGAATTCATGAAGCCATACTGAGAGAAATGAATGAATAAGTGAGAAAGTAGGAAAGCCTCTTCTTTCACATAGGATGACAACACATATGGGTAGAAGGAGTGATAGAGTTTGAATATCATCATTTGAGAAACATCATAGTAATAATAATTTTAAGGAAGGATTATCAATGAATGCCAGAACTAGTGGGTGAAAGTTTGATGAGGAACAGGTTATCTTTATGTCTCAAAATGTGTCTCCCCACAGAATATTTATTAATTTCAAAGAGACAAATAGCATCTTTATAATGGAGAAATCTGGCAGACACCACCGTGATCAGTAATCAGTGTGAACACTGCCCATCATGTCGGCCTGCCTGATATCACACACCCCTGATAAGATGCACTGAGAAAGACATAACATTGCTTTTATGCATAAACTCAGTCTTTTTTTTAAATAAATTAATCACACTTAAGGTTTTTTTTATTTTTTATTTTTCTTTTTTCTAAATTTTCTTTATTTTTTTAAATTTACATCCAAATTGGGGCACCTGGGTGGCTCAGTCGGTTGAGCATCCGACTTCAGCTCAGGTTGTGATCTCACTGTTTGTGAGTTCGAGCCCCGCATCGGGCTCTGTGCTGACAGCTCGGAGCCTGGAGCCTGCTTTAGATTCTGTGTCTTCCTCTCTCTGCTCCTCCCCTGCTTGTACTCTGTCTCTGTCTCTCTCAAAAATGAATAAATGTTAAAAAAAAAAAATTAAAAAAAATTTACATCCAAATTAGTTAGCATATAGTGCAACAGTGATTTCAGGAGTAGATTCCTTAGTGCCCCTTGCCCATTTAGCCCATCTCCCCTCCCACAACCCCTCCTGTAACCCTCAGTTTGTTCTCCATATTTAAGAGTCTCTTATGTTTTTGTCCCCCTCTTTGTTTTTATATTATTTTTGCTTCCCTTTCCTTATGTTCATCTGTTTTGTCTCTTAAAGTCCTCATATGAGTGAAGTCATATGATTGTTGTCTTTCTCTAATTTCACTTAGCATAATACCCTTCAGCTCCATCCACGTAGTTGCAAATGGCAAGATTTCATTCCTTTTGATGGCCAAGTAATACTCCATTGTGTGTGTGTGTGTGTGTGTGTGTGTGTGTGTGTGTGTGTGTGTGTATATGACATCTTCTTTATCCATTCATCCATCAATGGACATTTGTGGGTTCTTTCCATACTTTGGCTATTGTGGATAGTGCTGCTATAAACATGGGGGTGCATGTGTCCCTTCAAAACGGCACACCTGTATCCCGTGGATAAATGCCTAGTAGTGCAATTGCTGGGTCGTATGGTAGTTCTACTTTTAGTTTTTTGAGGAACTTCTGTACTTTGCCAGAGTGGCTGCACCAGCTTGCATTCCCTTTTTTTTTAAAGTTTTTTTTTTTTTTTTGAGAGAACATTTGCATACCCACAGACAGGGGAGAGGCGGAGAGAGAGAATCCTAAGCAGGTTCTGCACCATCAGCACTGAGTCCAAATGTGGGGCTCAATCTCATGAACTGTGAGATAATGATCTGAGCCAAAACCAAGAGTTGGACACCTGACCGACAGAGCCACCCAGGTGCCCCACATAACCTCAGTCTAACCATGGGAAAACATCAGATACATTCTGACTAAGGAATAGTCTACACACCAACCTGTGCTGTTCAAAACTATTAGTATCATGAAAGACAAAGACATGCTAAGGAGAGCATGTCAAGAGTAGAGGAGACTTAAGACATGCTGCTAAAACTCATCATGCCAAGTCGTCAATTGGACCCTGAACCAAAGTTACTCTTCTAATCAGGATATTCTGGGGACAGTGGGTAAAATCTGAGTATCTATAGATCATATATTGACAATAATTTCCTGATTTTGATAATTGTACTATGGTTCTTAGGTGCACTTGATATATTTAGGGGTAAAGAGTCATCATATTTGCAGCTGACTCTCAAATGTTTCAGAAGGGAAAGTAATATGTATAAATACATAAAGAAAGAAAATTAAAAAGCGGATGTGATAAAATGTTAACCACTGGTGAATCTCACTGGGAGTTCTTTTGCTATTTTGCAACTTTCCTGTAGGTTAGTTTTCTCTGTAATTTTTAAAGGCCCAGTCTGAAATGATTGAAGAGTTAAAAAAAAAATAAATAAATAAAATAACAAGCCACCAAAACAGTGTTTCTGGTGATTGTGATGCAGAGTTATGTATGAGAGCTAGCAGATGTCTGTTAAAATTCTTTGGGTCTACTCTCTCAGACCCTGTTTCTCTTTCCAGAGGTGGGCAGTTGATCACTGTGTGTGTGTGTGTGTGTGTGTGTGTGTGTGTGTGCATGTACATGCAAAAAGGGCCTCTTAGAGATACTCTTGTGAGCACCATCATTGTGGTGAATTGTGTGTGTCCTTCATTTGCTTACATGACTCCCTTCTGGTTGTTGACTGTTTATGAATATGTCCAGTGATAATCCTACCTTTCCCCAGGGTCCAGGGGCCCAGGGTAGTTTCCATCATCCCCATTGTGGTATTAATCTCATGTTACTGGCTGGATGTTTTGATTCTCTTGAGGGCTTCACTCTCATGTGGCATTTATTTTTTTGGTGAACCTATTCTATTTTTATTCAAGTTGGTAATTGTCCATATCTTGATTGACTAATTGTTTAACTCCATTGATCCCTAGATGGCAGGCTAGTATAGATCCCTAGTGAACTGCCTATTTCAAGATTATACATCCTGCAAATCCTTGTGTTTCACAGATGATCAAGGCCTCACGTTAGGGCACAGACAAGGTGAGGCCAGCAGAGAAGAAATCTTTCTCTCTGGGCAAGAAGGTGAGCATGTATACCACTTCATCAGGCAGGATCACAAATGATTAAGCCTGACCACATACTCCCCTGAGATCTGCTTCCTTTCCACACTGCATAGGATCTTCTCAGGGAGTATTTCAGAACAATGGTATTTTTTTATTCTGTTATTAAGAGAATGAAAAGGGGGCACCTGGGTGGCTCAGTCGGTTGGGCGACTGACTTCGGCTCAGGTCATGATCTCCCAGTTCATGGGTTTGAGCCCCACTTCGGGCTCTGTGCTGACAGCTCAGAGCCTGGAGTCTCCTTCCAGATTCTGGGTCTCTTCTCTCTCTGCCCCTCCCTGACTGGCATTCTGCCCCTCTCTCTCTCAAAAATAAATAAACAAAAAGAAGAGAGAGAATGAAAAAAAAAATTTACCCTGCTTAGAAATTCATGAGGACTCATGAGAGAGCACATAGCCCAGTGTGTCCTGAGTGACCGGTGGTCACTGGCACTGTAGAAGACATAGCTCTGCTTTGGGGATTTCACCTTAGTGTTTACTCAGCCCCATCTAACCTGTCAACCTAACCCTCATTTCCCTTTCCAGAACTCTGCCTTTTCCAGTTTTTCTCCTTTTCCAATGATCCAGGCTCCCTTTTCAGCCCTTGTTTTTTCACTTCACCCCAAGCAGGATCTCTATGTATTTTCTGTTTCAGCGCACACACCCCTGATGTCAGCAGCACTTGCTTCATGGCTGTGTGATCCGTATCGCTGCATAGGACCCTGCAGTGAAAAGGGCCTGTGCTTGGTTTAATGTTCTGTCCTTGCCATCTTCAGTTTGCAATAATTAAAAAAAAAATTTTTAATGTTTGTTTATTTTTGAGAGAGAGCAAGTAAGCATGTGGGGGAGGGGCAGAGAGAGAGAATGAATCCCAACCCGGTGCCACACTGTCAGTGCAGAGTACGATGTGGGTCTCGAACTCATGCTTGAGCTCATGAACTGTGAGATCATGACCTGAGCCGAAATCAAGAGTCAGACGCTTAACCAACTAAGCCACCCAGGCACCCCAAGTTTCTAATAAGTTTTAAACAAGGGCCTCACATTTCCATTCTGTACCAGCCCTGAAAATTATGTAGCGAGTCCTGAGTGCCAAAGAGGGAGAAGGGCAACTCCTGGACCTGAGTTGCGCAGGACTCTCCTGGGCCCTGTGGCCGGGCTTGGTGATACACTCTGAGATCAGCTCTACCACCTTCCCCCTGACTGCTCCCACCCCCAACACTTGCTCACCTTTAGTTAACTAAAATATGATCTCTGACCCTTGGCAGATTGCCTGTATCAGTCACCTGAACCAAACTGCTTGGTTTCTGCAAAGGCAATCATTTCCATTTCTGTGATCTCCCCCCAGCCCTACCCAAGATTTACAAAGTAGCAGCTGCTGCCATCCCTCTACACACAGACAGCTGACTTGCCTGCTGATTGTGAACATCCCAGTAATCCGAGTGCTAATGGTATTTATTCAGTCCAGCCAGCTTAGCCCTGAACAAGGTTTAGTCTCATTTATCTCATCAGAGACGAGCTACGTCCTTAATATCCTTCTGTTGACTTTGAGCACACCAGCGTCACTGATGTCGCTGAGAGGCATGCCAGGCCCCTGCCCTTTTAATTCACTCAAATCTCCAACTGTCAGGACACCCACCTTCCAGCCAGCAAGAACCACCTTGTCCCCACCCCCTGCATGAGCCACAGCTCTAGTCCTGAGTCTATATGCTAGGAAGGAGATGAGGCCAGCATATGTGTGCCTCGGGCATCTGTGTTCTTGAGGATATGGTCTTGGCTCTTTGTAGCAAACCCACTGTAATTTACTCTTACAGTCATTCTGCATTGGCTAGCATCTTGGCTTTCATTAGCATACCTTTAACACAGGTGGTTTTAGCTCTGCCTCATAGGTGAGGAAACTGAAATGAAAGGACTTGCCCAAGGTCATGAGCCATTGTGCACAGGATTCCCGCCAAGGGCTCTCCAGGCCAGCCCTTGCACATCCCCTAACCTCACCCAGCTATTTTGGGGGAAACTTCATGCCCCAAAACACACAACAATGAACATTTAGAGCCCAAGGCTGAGCCACCAGGGAGAGAGAGGTTCTGAGAGCATGCTGGTCTCTGCTCTTCCAGAGTGGATTGCTCAAGAAATGCCCAGCTCTCCTGTCCCTGCCTGGATGGACTGAGTGTCTTTAGAAACACAAACTTTAGGGGCGCCTGGGTGGCTCAGTCAGTTAAGCATCCGACTTCGGCTCAGGTCATGATTTCGCGGTCCATGAGTTCGAGCCCCGCGTCGGGCTCTGTGCCAACAGCTCAGAGCCTGGAGCCTGTTTCAGATTCTGTGTCTCCCTCTCTCTCTGATCCTCCCC
This sequence comes from Neofelis nebulosa, assembly GCF_028018385.1. Taxonomy (NCBI): domain Eukaryota; kingdom Metazoa; phylum Chordata; class Mammalia; order Carnivora; family Felidae; genus Neofelis; species Neofelis nebulosa. The sequence goes on from NC_080782.1 coordinate 125,082,366, forward strand.
CGTTCATGCTCTGTCTCTCTCTGTCTCAAAAATAAATAAAATAAACGTTAAAAAAAAAAAAAAGAAAAGAAACACAAACTTTATATTCTCCACCTCTCTCTTCTGTGTTCCTTAGCCCCTCTACTGGGCATTACTAAAAAGCTGTTATCTGAGGGTATTATATGGACCCCCTGAAGTGTCTACAGCACCACTGAAGTTTGGGGGAGGGCCCAGAGTTAATGTGAGCTCCTTCATTTAAGTTCGTCAGGAGAAAAGGCACAGCCCTTTGGAGGCCATTATTAGCCCATGGTCCTGCTCTACTCACCCAGGTTCTTCAGGATTCTGCTGTAGGTGAAAACATAGGTTTATTGCCTTATGAGAATGATTTCAGCAAGTGACAAAGCAAAGAGACATCAGTCTCTTTTTCCTTTTGGTTTAGTTCTGTGTGAGCTCTATTCTCTACTCCCCTAATGGGCTTCTCTCCATGGGGATAGGGTGGGACCCGGCTGCTATCGGCATAACCATACATGCTCCTGGTTTATAGCAACCTATCTTATGGAGAAGGAAACTTCTTTTTGTCCTGACTCTAGCGTAGACTGAGTGCTCTGGTTATCCAGTCCTGGGTGGCCCACAGAAGCCATGGTGATGGCAGGCTGTGATGGACCATGGACCTGTACTCGATCCTCAAGCCTTTCTGTGGGTTCTAGGGGGTTGAGACCTGCCCCATCGGGACCATAAGGAGTGAGAGAGGCACTCTGAGGAGTGTCTCAGAGGAAGGGAGAGCGAAGAGTGACTGTACTGAGGGGTGGGAAAGAAGGGATGCTGGTCACTTTAGAGGTACACACTACATACCCAGAGCCAACCTGACCTGGGAGTGGTAAACTGCGTGGCTCAGAGTGTTCTCCCATCTGATCTCTTGTCCCCAGGGCCACTGTCCTGAGGCAGACACTGCTCTTGGGCCCTTTCTGGTGTCTGTGTGCCTTGAAGGAGCTTGTTATAACTCTTACTTTGGGTGCGGCATTTCCCGAGGAAGAAGCAGGAGTGGGCTCTGCTTTATGGACAGGTTCTGGGTCCTGCATCGCCCCTCCTCAGTCCCAGCCAGCAGGCCTCCTTGTCACTACAAGCATCGTGGCCTCCTGACCTGCACTGGTGCTGCTTGTCAGCTGCACCTCTCAGCCCCATTTTCCATGACTTTCCAGGGAAGCTTTGTACTGAATGGTGTCACCTCTCCACACACACCCCTGCTGTTCCCTGAGCACCTGCCCTTCCTCCTGTCCATAGCTATGCTTCACCTGAACTTCAGCTTCCTGCAATGCCTCTTCTCCAGTGCAGCCCTCCTGGCTCTCCCAGCCCAGACCTTCCTGTTCTTTTTCTGATCCCCCAGAGCTTTTTGGTCATTCATTCACTCTGAAACTTGTAAATAAGGTCTGGTGGTGTGGTCTCTCTCCTATGTGAATCCTGGCTTGTTTGGTGGCCGATATCAGGCTGAGCTTCCCCCCCAAATCTGCCCTGCATGTGGGGCTTCTCTGTGCAGCCACCTAGCAGTGGCTGGCCTCTGCATCTTTCCTGTGACAGAGTGTGGTCTGGCCCTCTGCATCTTATATCAGGGCTCCTGTGGATATGGAGTACCAGGGAAGCCCTATCTCTTAATGGCTTTTGGCATCTTTTCTTTACTCCTAGTCAGCTCATGTTCTATTTGGAGGATCCCAGGGATCTGCCTACATGGTTTGAGCCCTCTGCTTTTTGCCCTGGTACTTCTCTCCCCTTCTAACCATTCAGACCTGGGTGAGCACAGTTCCCCTCTCCCCCAGTACCGCCTCATGTTCGTGACAGGACTATTACTCTGGCTGGTGCCCAGGTAGGTCCCTGTACTTAGCATGCTCAAGTGGGTCTCCTAAGATCCCCCACCCTTGTCTTCTGGAGTTGGCCGGGAAATTATCTCATCCCTGGGTCTTGTTCTCAGCAGATCTGTAAACCACGACCAAGCCCTATATGCTTTCTTTGGAGGGCCTTGTCCCTGCTGCTCTGTATGCTCTCTCTGATGCATCCTCTGAGGCTGATGTGATGCTGGGTCTCACAGCCCCCCTTTCTTAGGAAGCAGTATTTGGTGTTTGTGTGAATTTCTCAGCAGGGTCATCTTTTCCTAGAAAAGACCCTGCCTGTTGCGGGTGAGTGTTCCTCAGGCACATGATGGCAAAGACAGTCCTAATTAGCTCACACTTTGATGAAGCAGCTGCTTTTCTCAAGTTGGGGGAGCAGAGGGCAGGGGAAAGACTCAGCTCCCAGGCTCCCTGTGCACTGGTGCCCACCTGCCTGTCTGGAGAGGAGCTGTCAGCTTCCTTTCCCCAGAGACCCCGACCCATCTCCAGGCTGCTTCTCAAACCCACCAGTGGAGTTGCAGTGGGACAGGGTAGCACCCACTCTGCACGCCCTTTCTAGATGAGAGGATGCAGAAGCACTCAGGCACCTCCCATTTACAGCAGGAAAAATGGCTCAGCTTGCTAAGTCCTCTTTGAAACTTGAAGCTAGTGCCTGGTAGGAATGGAGGGTGGTCCATTGAGGCCTCACTTGGGCCCCATCACCATGCCATTGGGCCATCTTTGAGAGAGCACCTGCTGTGTGGCAGGCCCTCTCCTGCAAGCAGCAGTGTGAACCCTCTTGTTAGGTGCCTCCCATTTCCACCTGGGTTTCAGACCCTGCCTTACTCTGCAAGATGCCATGAAGGCCCCTTGCCGAGGTTGGGGGTTAGGAGGAGCAGATGCTTTTGGGGTCTCCAGGGAGCTGGTGGTCATGCTAAGGTGAAGGAGCCAGAGCCAAGAAAAGACTCGGTGCCCTTTGTGGGCTGTCTGGGTGAGCGCGAGAGCCAGTCTGTGACCTCTGGCCTGGCCCCTCCCCCTCCTCCTGGTTTTGGGCTTTTTGGGAGCCTGCCACCACCTTTCTTCTCTGAGGCCTCCTAAGTGGTTGATGAGGGAGCCTTGACTACACAGGTCCCTGTGCTTGGCACTTATTCCCTAATTGATCACTAATTTGATCGTAGAAAGCAAGAGGTTCCCAGACATATCCCCTGCCTGGCACCCTGCCCTATGGAGGTCTCAACAGCCAGGCTCCTATCCTTTCATCTAGGAGAGTTGTGCCTGAATGTTTGAACCTATCTATCACTCTTTCTCTAGCCCAGAACAGGGAGAGGATCTCCAGAGGCAGCTCTAGGTTTTGAGTGTTTTAGTGTTGCTGTGTGTTGGTTGATAATAGTTCTGGTTGTGCACATGTGTCATTCTTGCCCTGTTTTCCTGGGTCCCATGACATAGGCTCTGTGCTGAGTGCTGAGAGTACAGGGACAATCACAGTAGCTACTCTCACAGTGGGGAAGCATCTGGGTGGGCCCTGTTTTAGGATCTACTTAGGGTTAGAGTCTCCTTGGATCTCATTCATTCTCCCTGTTTTCTTCCCACAAGCGTTGACTACATGTGGTCTGTGTGTTCCATCCAGGACAGGAAAGAGGAATGGGCTCCAGCCCCGGGACCGGAGGGGCTCATGCTCAGAGGAGGACAGAGTTTTTAATAATTGCTCCCCAGTGTATGTTTGCCTGGGATCATGGAAGGAAGAAGAACCTATGCAGGCTTGGGGAGTGTGGGAGAAGGCTTTCCTTGCGAGGGACACTGAGAAGCACCTTTAGCATCAGGAGATCCTAAAATGGTAGAAGTGATTTCTCTTCCCAGGTCATCCCAGCCCGTTGGCTGCTAGATGGTAGGGCAATGGCATGGAAGCCGTTGGCCCTATCATTTTGGTCATAGGCCTTCATACCCGGGTGGATGTTTAGCAATTGGCCTGTTCCCTCAGCTAAGTTCTAGCTTGTCCCAAGTGGGAACACTCCCTTGTGCACCTTTTTTTCCCTAGGGTATGGCTCTTATGTTAGCATCTCCTTAACCACCCAGATCCCTGGGGAGTACAATGGCATTCCCCCAAGTTGGTGAGTAGGTACAATGTCATGCTGTCCTGTGCTTTCCCCCCAGCAACCCAAAGGTCCAAATAGAGGCCATTGAAGGGGGAGCCCTCCAGAAGCTGCTGGTCATCCTGGCTACGGAGCAGCCTCTCACTGCAAAGAAGAAGGTGTGTTTCTGCTCCATTCCTCCTGCCCAGCCCCTAGCACACCTGTGGAGCCTGAAAGGCATGGGTCCCTTTTCAGACTTTACATTACCCTTGGGATCTGAGTGGTCATCCATGGGGTGGCATAAGGGAAGGGGTCCCCCTCACCCAAAGCAGCATGGCAGCCTGCTGAGCCATCTGGAGGCCTAGGTTCAGCTCCCATGATTAGTTTCGGGTGCCACCTTCTGGCTCCCTGTCCTCGGCCTTTGCCCACTGGGTGATGTTAAGGGCTTCCTGTCCTGGCCTCTCTTCTGGCTCTCACAGACCTGTTCTAGAGTGTAGCTAGAACCACCCACAGGGGTGGGTGGTGGGTGGGCCAAGGGTGGGGTAGTGGGTGCACCTCTGGCTGCCTCCGCTGAGCCTTGAGGCAGGGCCAGCTCCACATTGCTCCTCACCCTCTGCAGGTCCTGTTTGCGCTGTGCTCCCTCCTACGACACTTCCCCTATGCCCAGCAGCAGTTCCTGAAACTGGGGGGGCTGCAGGTCCTGAGGAGCCTAGTGCAGGCGAAGGGCACAGAGGTGCTGGCTGTGCGTGTGGTCACCCTGCTTTATGACCTGGTCACTGAAAAGGTGAGTGCCTGGATATGTTGTGCCTCCCCCTCACTTTACTTTGCTTCTGGCCATTTGACCCCCACCCCCTCCCACATCTTTTCTATCTAGCCTTCCATCCTCATGACAATGATCCTGAGAAAATGTGCCAGACTTTGCTGGGCAGATGGGGATGCTGTGAGGGCCCTGCACCCAGAATTTCTGAGACCTCCGGGAGGGTATCCTGTGGGAAGTGACTGTTAAACTGAAAGCTGAGGGCTGGTGAGGAGGAGCAGGGGCGGGGGCACTGACAGTGGCCAGGCTAGAGTATGCAGGCGGCAGGCTCAGCATGATGGAAGGCCAGAAATGGCCAGGTCAGCCCTTCATGGAATGAAAGGTCATTCATTTGGCTAAAGCCTAGGGTGGGAGTGATGAGGAGCAGGTGGGCTGGAGCAGCTGTGTCTGGGAGCCCTTGCAGCAGCCGGAACACTAATTAGCCAGAGGCTGGAATGATGCTGAATCTTGATTTTAGAAACCTGGAGGTGGCTCCTCTGGGAGCTTTGGCTTTGGGCGAGGGCTCAGAATGGCTGCCCTCGAGGGGCCCAGGGACCCCTGTTGTTGCCACCTGGGAGGATACTTGGTGTCCAACCCACTTTGGTGTTTGTGAGCCTGAAAAGTATCTTAATTAAAGCTGCATAAAACCAGCCAGGTCTGTATTCTTAATTCAGCGGCTACAGGGAGCATTAGCCGGGCTTTCTCAGCTGACTCTCTCGGACCACACTCTCCCTAGAACAGCCGACTGCGGATTTGGGAAGCAGGGCTGGGCAGCCACTGGAACCAGTGCTGAGTGTTGGAGACTGAGAGGCCCAGCCTGCCTCCCTGCCCCTGCCTCAGACTGAGGGTCAGAGTTGTGTGTCGCTGCTTCTCGGTCAGTTAGTTGCAGTTGGTGTGCTCACTCTCTGGTGCTGTTTCTCTTGGCCTACCTTGTCTCTCATTCTTTTTGCCTGCCCCACCCGCTATCTCTCTCTCCCTCTTCAAGCTGCAGAAACCCATAACAGCAGGCAGTCATGTGGTGCTCACATCCAATTAATAAGGCCCGGGCACAGTTGACTTCTTGGGAAGGGGCAAGCAAGCCTGGAGAAAGACCTGCATGTTGGCTTGGCCTTTCCCAGGAGAAACTCACCTCTTTGCTCTGGTGTACTGGGTATCTCTTTGCTGTCCCAGTCCTGGGTGGTGACTCCTGTGACATTGGTGTATCCCCAGAGAGCTGCCTGAGTCAGCTGGCCCCCGGAGCTTGCCTTGAGGCTTTGGGGTGCTGTGAATGCTGGGGAGGGACTGGTGTCTCTGCAGACAGTACAGAGACACCTTCTATGGGGTGGGATGAGGAGGGTGGTGGAGGAGTCGCAGTCAGCCAGAGACCTTAAGGCACACGTCAGCCACACTATGCTTGAGGTAATTCTTGTGGTTCTTTGGAAAGAATGGAGAACTAATCAGACTGGGACTTGATCGGAGCTGCCTGAGATGGAGGCATGTCAGGTTGCTATTTGAGGTGCCCCACACCTTGAGGGTGGTGTTGTGGCAAAGTAGCAGCTGAAATGCAGATTTCCCCTGGAGAGTGGACCACCTCTCAGATTGCTGCTTGTGCAGAGTGAGATGCTGGCCAGTGGTCGTGAATCCACATCCATTCCATGCCTCCATGGAGCTGAGGGGATACAGGGATGACCCACTCACCAGTTCTTTCCACCACAGGTGGTGACTGGTTGTCTGCCCTGCCCAGTGCTCTCCCAGGTCCCTGGTCCCTTCTCTCTTGGTGCTTTTGGGCAGGCTTTTATCCGAGTATTACCTGGAGCATGTGGTCTGCAGAGGCTTACAAGTCAGGGGCTCTGACCTCTTCTGGGGAGTCAGGGGAGGCACTGAGATCTGAGGAATGAGTTATTATGGAGTTGGGGTTGGGTAGGAATGCACCTCCAAGCTGTACCTTAAAGGCTCTGGAGGACATTTTGTGTGACAGGTGCATGAGTGAGGGTGGATATGGGGATGAGGCCAAGTGCAGGTCAGGGTGGACCCTGCAGGGCCTTGAAGTCCTTGGGAAGGGGTTTAGTCTTTATCATCAGAAGTGCCCAGTGGTGGAGGGTTTGGGGCTGGGCAGCAGTCTGCCATCAGAGGGCTGGGGGAGGCAGGTTGGGAGTGGGAGGCACTGGACTGACAAAATGCAGTGAGGGGCAGGGCACAGGGGCAGAGACAAAGGGCTGGAAGGACTGCGATGTTCTAGAGGCGGAGCTGTGGCACTTGAAGGTGGGTTAAGAAAGGACTACCAGGTTCCTCTCATCCTTTTCTGTTACAAGATGATGATCCCTGCCCCTGCCTGCTTCCCTCCACCAGACCCCATGGACCCCAAGGCCTTTAGGTGGTGCACCGTGGCCCCTGGTCTCTCCTGGGCTTTCCTCTTGCCTTCCCTGTCCTCTGTATGCCTCATTCTCACCTGGAGTTAGGGCCGACATTTCTTCTTTCTTCTTGCAGGGACACTTAGTACAGCCAGGAAAGGACATCTCCCCACTGTGCACCCTCTGCCTCTGCATAGCCTTCCCCTGACATTTGAAATAAGCTGGAAACTCAGCTGTTTCAGGTGTTTCCTGCCTCTGGCAGCCTGGCAGGGTTGGCTTCCACCACTTCCTGCTAGTGGGGATGGGTTTCTGTACTTTACAGCCATTGGCCAAGCATGTGACTTTCTGCCCAAATTTATCTCAACTCCCCAGACCCTTGGCATAAAGGCCATGTTCCTTGGAGGGACAGCCAGGGTTCTGTGTGTTCTGGGCTTCAGCCTGACCCTCATGCCCCATGGACAAGAACAACCTGCCCTTCTTCAGATAGGAGGTGGGCCCAGTCCTGTTGTTGCGACCCTCCTGTATGTGGACCCTTCATCTTACCCACTTGGAGAGCTCCTCCTTGGCCTCCCACCTCAGGGAAATGCCATCTTCTCTGCCCTGTGTCCTGACTCCTCTGAGGGAGTGGATCTAGTGGTGGTGAGGACGGTGCTGTACACACCACTTTACAGCTAATGCTGCTTCAGGTGTAGATGATGTGATTCTACTTGATAGCAAAGGTCATGTTTTGGGTGTGCTGTGTGCCGGATGCTGGCTGCGTGTGTGTTCACTACCCCAGTGAGTCCCCCCAACAGTCCTGAGGGGGGTCATGTCATCGCCACGTAAGAGATGATGTGGTGGCAGCCTAAGGCCGTTTGGCTGTCTGTATTGGAGCAGGAATTTGAACCTAGCCTATCTGCCTCCACACTACACTGCTGAACTAAATTCATGTTGCTATTTAGGAAATTTTTACTCTCCTGCTAGACACTGAGCTCCTTGAGGGCTAGGATGTTGTCTCAGTCTTGGTTTCTCTGGCACATTGCCCAGCTGTTTTTGATGAATGCATGGATGGATACAGACAGGTGGACGTAGGGATAAATGGGCGGGGGAGCTTGTGTGAAGTCATGAGTCCAGCCGACCTTCTCCCATGTTGGACTTTGGAGGCACAAAAGGATGGAGGCAGAGGGGTGGACTCATATGGTCAGCCACATGCCTTCCTGTCTGAAGGGCAGAGCTGACTGATGTTTTTGTGTTCTCTCCCCAACCCCATCCCTGGTGTGTGGCCACACGGATGGCAGATGTTTGCAGAGGAGGAAGCCGAGCTGACCCAGGAGACGTCCCCAGAGAAGCTGCAGCAGTATCGCCAGGTGCACCTCCTACCAGGCCTGCGGGAGCAGGGCTGGTGTGAGATCACTGCTCACCTCCTGGCCCTCCCTGAGCATGATGCCCGCGAAAAGGTGCTGCAGACCCTGGGAGCCCTCCTGGCCACTTGCCGGGACCGCTACCATCAGGACCCCCAGCTCAGCAGGACACTGGTCAGCCTTCAGGCTGAGTACCAGGCTCTGGCCACCCTGGAGCTCCAAGATGGAGAGGATGAGGGATACTTTCGGGAACTGCTGGGATCTATCAACAGCTTGCTGAAGGAGCTGAGATGAGATTGCCCCTAACACCAGGACTGGACCGGGGCACTGGTGAGACTGTTGGGTACCAGCTTGGGTGGGCTCTTCAGGGGATACCAGGCAGAAGGGAGGACTTCCTTACTGGGGCCTGGGTATCATCTGGGCAGTGCTGACTTGGCCATTAAATGGAGGCATGAGAGCCATTGTCTTGTTTTGTGTCTCTGTAGGTGGGGCATAGTCCTGTGGTTGGGGGGCTGTGTCTGGGAGCCCCCTAGGGCAGTTAGGCAGGTTGTTGGGTGACAGGCCACTGAGGGGCCCCTGATGACATGCCGGATGGTAAGCCCACAGCATCTAGTAATAGGCCCCATAGGAACGGTCCGGGCTCAGGAGTTGGAAAACCCTGGCTGGCACCAGCTCTTTAACAACCAGTAGCTCTGCGACCTTGGGAAGTCATTTACCTTCCCCTGACCCTGTTTTCTCAACTGTCATAGGGGAGTGCCATTAAGTGAGAGAAAACATGCATAAAGCACTGCATCAGGATCTGGCATCCAAGCTTGTTCTTTCCCCCACCTGGCTCTGAGGGAAGGTCTGGGGGATCATCTCACGGACCCTGTACTATATTCTCAAGTATTAACCTTGAGGCCACTGGCAGTGGTGGAAGCCTGAGTGCTGTGTCAGCCCAGGCAGCTTGTGGGCTAGGGTGGAGCAATTGGTGCTGGGCCTGGGTGGTGGAAGGATTGGGGGTGGCTTGTGGCTCTCAGGAAGCCCTTGGGTGTGTAGGCCTTACTCTTGGAGAGGAGTGATCTCGCTAAAGCTAGAACTGTGGCTCACCTGACAGGGCAGAGGTGTGGCTCTGTGCCCCAGCCCCTCCCCTGTGTCAGCCGAGGTACTCTGTGGAGGAGGCCTCGAAGGCGGGGGCAGCCGAGCCTGGCAAGTCCCGGCCCCCACCCCACAGAGGCTGAGTGCCAGGCTGGGAGCCTGCTGCAGGTTGCCACGGCAACCCCGGCCCTGGGCTTTCCTGATTTGGATTCTGGTGCTTTTGTTTTTCAGCCTTTCCCAATGCATCACAGGCTCTCTCCTGCTGCTCAGGCAGCCCCTCCTGGCCTCCATGTAGAAATCTCCCCATCCTGGCCTTGCATATAGAAATCACAGCTTCACTGAGCTGAGGGGAAACTGAGGTCCTAAGAAACATGGGGTAGTGGGCAGTTTCCTTCCCTGTGGTCCCTTTGCTCAGCCTTACACCCTCTCCTGCCCACCTCATACTACAACACACAGGAAGCTTGGGAGAGAGCTCTTGCCTGCAAACAACCCTCCCAGGGGGGCAGGAGGGAAGGAGGAGCCTGTTGTGCCAGGGTAGGAAGCCTCAGGGCTTGGGCACAGTGGGGATCAGACACAAAGTCTATCATGTGTTGGGTGCTTTCTGCCTCACTGCCATTAAAACCTCTAAATCACCTTCAAAATACATTTTACAGATGAGATCATGGCTCAGAGAGGCTAAATGGTCTGCCTGAGGTCACACAGCTTGTGGCAGAAATAGAATTTGGTTTCACCGTGAAAGGCTTGATTATGTGGCTCAGAAGGTGACAGTGTTGAATTTGACCGGCAGTCGTGGGAGGGAGGACCAGGCTGGATGGCAGAGCAGCTATTCTGTGATGGAGCAGGGCAGGGTTCAGAAAGGAGGTGCTGGGCCTGGCTAAGACCAAGGTCAAGGATCCCTTTAAAGATAGTATCAGCAGACTTTGTGGGTGGATTTGAGACAGGGAGTAGGGAGGATGGGGATGCCCCAGCCTATGCTGCGAATGAGGAGGACTCAGTGTTGGGGAAAAGTCTGGTATGGGTCTCATCCTGGCAGAGGTGAGCACTGAGGTTGTGGGAGCAGGTACACCTTTGAGCAAAGGCTGGCAAGAGCATGCTAGCTGTGGAGGGAGCCCTTGGGCTGACCTGGGCTAGTAGCATCTGGGGCTGGGGGTCCCCAGAGCCCTTGAGTCCTTTGTAACTTCCAGAGTCTGATCTGGGATATGGGAAGGGGTCCCCATGGGAGGAATAACAATAGTAGGAGCTTAATTGAGGACCCCAGTATCTCTTCATCCTCATGTATGCCACACAAAATGACGTAACTATAAAGCTGAAAGGAGACTTTGCGCCGTGAGCTCTTTGGCATTGCGAGAGTCACTGGGACTGAAGAAAGAGCGTCTGGGGGCTCTGGTGAGGGCAGCCATACCAGAGCCACATTGCTGAGCCCACAGGCCGGGTGAGTGGATTGCTACAACTCTGTTCTCCACTCCACATACGCACAGACTAGACCTTGGGAGGGTGAAGTTTGGTCTGCACTGTTCTCTTACTGGTCTCTGATGTCCTGGGTCCTGAAGCAGACCCTCTGGGACAGAGGCAGCACTGTGACCCAGGACTTGGGCCCTGGCTGCTTGGCTGTGGGTTCTGGTTACAGCACCCAGCTTGTCATTGACTATTGTCTACAGGCCCAGAAGGAGCCTTTCTCTGCCCTCCCTTTGGGTGCCATCCTGGGAACTGTGGCAAACCAGTATGACCTGGGCTGAGTTAGGAAGTGGTAATGGGACTGTAGCCACCAGAATTCGAGGTGATGTGACCTCTTCCTGCCAGGGCCTGGAGGCTACTCTCCTCTTCTCCTGCTCCTGTCATGCACTAGGGCCTTATGGCAAGGACAGGATGGAGAGCTCTGACTGGCTGACACCCCATAGGCCCTGGGTTATTATTGCTTACCTGCTCCTCGACGTGGCTGAATCAGTGCATCTATGTTGGAGGATGACAGGGATGGGGAGTGGAGTGCTGGTCCTTGGCCCCCCCTTCCCCTTTCCTTCAGCAAAACTTGGTTTTTATTAATTCAGTTGTTCGTTAATTCTTTCATTCACACTGTGTTAGTTAAGCCCTTAGCCCTTGTTAGGCCCCAGGGTTCTGAGGTTGGTAAGCCATAAGCCCTGCTGTCAAGGAGCTCACATTCTGGTGAGGGAGGCAGTCGCAGTGTGACATGTACTCTGACAGGGAAGGCCTGGGTCATTTCGAGCTGAGGGGGCCCCTGACTGTAGTTCAGTGGGTCAGGAGAGGCCCCCCAGAGCCAGTGATAGCCAAGCTGAGACTTGAAGGACACTTGGAGAACAAGCCAGCTGAGGTAGGGAAAGGTTTCAGGCCCAAGGAGCTAGAGGAAGATTTATGGTGAGAGAGAGAGAGATCTCCATTTGAGGAACCCACATGTTCAGTAGAGCTGGAAGAAATGATGGTGGGGAGGGGCCAAGTAGAGCCACATACACATCTTGTCCAGTGCCTCATCAGTCTTAAGATCGAGGGGGAAGCAAGGAGTGGGTTGTAGGCATTCTCCTAGCTGCTGCAGCCTCATTTGTTTGCTCTTTCATTCTGACTTAGTACTACTCCATCTATAGGACAGGGTGCGAGGTGGCCAGCGGAACAGTGCGGGGAGGGGCAGACCATGACAAGTGTATAATATGATGCCGGGCAGTGAGTGCTAAGAAAAATAAAGTACAAGGGGATAGAGTATCAGGGTCTGTCAGGGAAGGCCTCTCTGAGGACATGCAGCGTGAACAGAAGGAAGCAAAGCAGTGAGCCATGGGGCATCCAGGGCAGTGCTTTGCAGATGGGAGACATAGTAGAAGCAGGAATACGGCAGGGTGTTAGAGGGAGAGCCAGAGTCAGTGTGGTGAGAAGAGTCAACTCGGGAGGGCAGATACTACTAGCTGTGGCCAGGACTTGAGGTTTTTCTTCGCGATGGGGCCACTAGAAAGCTGTGGGCCCAGGAGGGACCTGACGGCACCGACACTTTAATCGGATCCCTCTTGTTGCGTGTGAGAATAGACAGCACGTGGCCCAGTGTGGGTCTGGTGCAGAGCCACGTGGGAGTCGATGTGGTATCATCCGGGGTAATGAGAGAGAAGGCGGTGCCAAGCGCTCAGACCTAGATGTGTTTTAAAGATACAGCTTACAGGACATGCAGCCTGCCTGCCTGTGGCTGAGAGGAAAGAGGTCAGGGGTGAAGCCTCACTCAGGGGGTGCGGGGGGGCGCTGTCTGTGGGAGCCACCGGGACCTGATGGTGGATGTTGTTTGGGCTGGTCCATGCTGAGCAGTCGGCTGGACATGCAAGCCAGGGATGCTGACCTGCATGCAGTCTGCAGCCTGGGCGAGAGCTGGCCCAAGAGGACAGAGCCAACAGCAGTGCATGCCGTGTGGGCGTCAGAAACGTTGAGAGCTGCTTGTTCAACACATCCACTGTCAGAAATCAAGTTATATAAACAAAATTAAATGACATATTAAAAAAAAAAGCAAAGGTAGTTTTTGAAAACCAGCGAAAGAAGAGCAGAAGAGCTACATTTAAACCCAAAGAAAGCAGAAGAAAAGGCAGTAATATAGATAAGGGCAGAAACCAGTAAAAATGAAGATAGAAAGCTAGAGAAAATCAAGGAAATGAAAGGCAGTTCTTTGAAAAAAGAAGACACAAATTATCCATCTCAGCAATTAAAGAGAGGATATCACTATAGACCCTACAAGTATTAAAAGGATAATGAGTGAACACTATAGTCAACACTAGGTCCATAAATTTGACAACTTCAAAGAAATGGTGGACTAGTTCCTTGAAAATACTATCTTTCATTGCATTACTTTTCTTGTGCTTCTCTAACAGATTACCATGAACTTCATACCCAAAAACAACCCAAATTTGCTCTACCATCGTTCTGTAGGTCAGAAATCAGACCCTGTTCTTGCAGGGCAAAACCCAAAGTCATCAGCAGGCCTGCATTCCTTCCAGTAGGCACTGAGTAGGATCCATTTCCTTGCCTTTTCCAGCTACTGGAGGCTACCTTCATCCTTGGCTTGTGGCCCCGTCCTCCAGCTTCAAAACTAGCAATGCCAGTCAGCCTCTCCTGTGACACACACAATCTCCTGCCTTCCTTTTGTACTTTAAGGCCTGTGTGATTATACTGGGCCCACGTGGATAATGCAGGATCATCTCCCTGTTTAAAATCAGTTGATTAGCAACCCTAATTCCCTTTTGCCATGTAATATATTTATAGATTACAAGGAGTAGGGTGAGAAGATCTTTGGGGAGCCATTATTCTTTCTCCCACAAACACAAATTACCAAAACTCAATCAAGAAAAAACAGATAATCATTTAGTCTTATATCTATTAAATTGAATTCGTGGTTTAAAACCTTCCCACAAAGAAATCTCCAGACTCAGATAGTTTCATCTACAAATTCTATCAAATAATAACAATTCTACAGTCTGTTCCTGAATATAGGAGAATCCACTCCCAAACTCATTTCACGAGGCCAGCATCACTCTGATTCCAACACTGGACAAGGATAGGATAAGAAACACCTCAGGAGACCAGTTTTCTTTGTAAGTAATGAGGTCAAGGGGCATTGGAGAGGGGAGATCTTGGAGGCAGCATTAAGGACTTGAGATTTTCCTAAGGTGCCTACCAAAATCCTCAGTGCAGAACTCCTCAACAGGATATTAACAAGTCGAACATATTGCAGGGGTTTATCTTGGGAATACAAGGCTAGTTCAACACAACCCCCCATGTTAACAGACTAAAGAAGAAAAAGCCTCACATTCATCTCAGTAGATGCAGATAAAACATTGGACAAAATTAAATATCTATTCATAATAAAAACTCTCAGCAAATTAGGGATGGAAGGAGAACTTTGTTAACCTGATGAAGGGAAGCCACATAAAAACCTATCACAAATAGCAGACATCATGGTCAAAGACTGATTTGTTTCTCCCTCACGTTACAAATAAGGCAAGAATGCCAGTGCCCTCTGCTCTCTTTTTCTCTCCTTTTTAATATTGTACCAGAAGTCCTGGGCACTGTATTAAGGCAAGAAAATGAAAAGACATACAGAATGAAAAAGAAGAAATAAAACTGTCTCTATTTACGAAGACACGTGATGTAGAAAATCCCATGCGATGTACAAAAATCTCATAGAACTGACGGAGTTTAGCAAGAATACAAGATATAAGGTAATGTACAAAAATCAATTATATTTCTGTATACTAGCAAGGAACAATTGAGAACAAGATTTAAAATTTTTTTTTAATGTTTGTATTTATTTTTGAGACAGAGCGAGACAGAGCATTGAGCAGGGGAGGGGAAGAGAGAGAGGGAGACACAGAATCCGAAGCAGACACAGCTCGAAACAGAATCCGAGCTGTCAGCACAGAGCCCGACATGAGGCTTGAACTCTAAACCACAAGATCATGACCTGAGCCGAAGTCAGATGCTCATCTGACTGAACCACCACCCAGGCACCCCTGAAAGCAAGATTTTAAAAACAGTACCATTTACAGTAGCACCAAGGGGCGCCTGGGTTACTCAGTTGGTTGAGCATCTGACTCTTGATTTTGGTTCATGCCGTGATCCTTGGGTTGTGGGATTGAGCCTTGCGTATAGCCCTGTGCTGAGTGTGGAGCCTGCTTAAGATTCTCTCTCTCCCTCTGCCCTCTTCCCTGCTTGTGCTCTAAAAAAAAAATTAAGAAAAAAATGTGTCTCCCACTCACATGCATTCACTCCCTCTCTCTCAAAAATTTTTTAAAAAATACAGTAGCACCGAAACAAATAGGCATAAATCTGGCAATGTATGTGCAGGATTTTTATGCTGAAAACTAAAACACTAATGAAAGAAATAAGATCTAAATACAGTTGACCCTTGAACAGTGTGGAGGTTGGTGTTCTGACCCCCGGTGCAATTGAAAATCTGTGTATAAAGTTTGACTTCTCATAAACTTAACTACTAACAGCCTACTATTGACCAGAAGCCTTACCAGTAGTAACTTAGCCAATTTACACATATTTTGTATGTTATCTGTATTATATATTACAATAAACTAGAGAAAAGAAAATGTTATTAAGGAAAAACCTAAGGAAAATGCATTTACAGTGCTCTTCATATTTATTGAAAAAAATCCACCTATAAGTGGATGTGTGCGGTTCAAACCTGTGTTGTTCAAGCCCCAACTATAAATGGATTCATGGGTTGGAAGACTTTCCTCCACCCCCCGAATTAATCTATAGATTCAATTCAATCCCAGCAGGAATTTTTTAGATCTCGAGAGTAGGATTTGAACATTTACATGGAAATGCAAAAGAATGGGAATAGCTAACAGTTTTGAAAACGAGGAAAATGTTGGAGGACTCACACCGGCTGGTGTTAAGTCTGACCACAAAGATGGGGTAATCAAGAACAGACCCGTGAATCACAGTAAATAGAAATACACCCACACCAATATAGTTACTGGATTTTTGACAAAGGTACAAAGACATTTCAGTGGAGAAACGTTTGTCTTTTTGATAAACAGTGCTGAGACAACTGGACAGTCATGTCTTTTACAATGAACCTTGACCTCTACCTGTCTTCTTATTTCACTCAAAAGTTAGTTCCAATCATAGACCCAAATGGAAAATTACAGAACTTTTAGAAGAAAACAGGAAAGAAGTCTTTGTGACCTTGATTGAGGCTAAGATTTCTTAAATACAACCCCAAATGTACAATTCAGAAAGTGAAAAATGAAAACATGAGATTACATCAAAGTTAAAAGCTTCTTCTGTGAAGGAAATGAAGAAAATAAAAAGATAAGCCATAAACAGGGGGAAAATTAGTGCAAATCACATACCTGAAAAGGCCTCATATCCATAATTTATAATCCTCAAAACTCATCAATAAAAAAAGTCAACCCAATTAAAAAAAAAAAAAAGGCAAGAGATTTGAAGACATTTCTCCAAAGAAGATACACAAGTGACAGACAAGCATGTCAAGAGGCACTCACCATCATTAGTTGTTAGGGAAATGCAAATTAAAGCCACAAGATACTATGACATATCTATGAAAATGGCTTAAAATGAAAATTAAAAACCTAAATAAAAAACTTGACACCACCACATTCTGGTGAGGATGCAGCATGATTGGAATAAACACATTCCCCTCGGGAATGCAAAATGATGTAGAGAATATGGAAAATAGTCTGGTAGTTTCTTTTCTTTCTTTTTTTTTTTTTTTTAATGTTTATTTTTTGAGAGAGAGAGAGAGAGAGAGAGAGACAGATCATGAATGGGGGCACGGGAGGGGGGCAGAGAGGGAGACAGAATCCAAAGCAGGCTCCAGGCTCTGAGCCTCAGCACAGAGCCTGACGTAGTCTCACAAACGGTGAGATCATGACCTGAGCTGAAGTTAGATGCTTAACCAACTGAGCCATCCAGGTGCCCCTGATTTGGTAGTTTCTTATAAAGTTGTGTACTTTACCGTATAAGATACCAGTCTCACTCCTAGGTATTTACCCAAAATAAACATCTAGGTTCATACAAAAGCTTTACGCAAATGTTTATATCACCTTTATTTGTTAAACAAACGGACAAACCTACAAACAATTCAAATGTCCCTCATCTGGTAACTGGATAGACAAACTGGGCCATGCAGGCAGTGCTCTGCAGCAGGAAGCAGTGAGCTGGTGATTGACGTACATTGGAAACACATGATGCTGAGTGAAAGAAGCCAGACTCAAAAGGCTACATGCCACACAATTCCATTAATATGACATTCGAGAAAAGATAAAACTCCAAGGAAATGGTTTGGCTAGGACTTACGGGGCGTTTCTACTACATTGGGCTAGCTCAGGGAATCTGCAGGGGGATGGAACTCTTTTGTACCTTGACTGTGGTGGTTATGCAACTCTGTGCATTTGTCCAAATCCGTACAGTTGTACACCAGAAGTGAGTTTTACTGTATGTAAAATTAAAACTTTAAGCAATAAACATTCAAAACTCATCCTTTACTAATTATCATCTATACTCTTAAGATTACAGCTGACCCTTGAACAACATGGGTTTGAACTGAGCGGGTCTGTTTATGTGCTGATTTTTTCTTTACAAATACAGTACGGTACTTTACATGTATTTTCTCTTAAGCTTTGCTTACTAACATTTTCTGTAGTTGATTGTAACATATGTGTTTGTCAACTGTTTAAGGTATGGGTAAGGCTTCCCAGTAGGCTATTAATAGTTAAGTTTTGGGGGAATCAAGGGTTACAGGGGGATATTTGATACACGGGGTGGGGGCATTCAGGAGTCAGCTGTACTCACATCTGTCTGTCCTATCCGGGTGGTAGAAATACTACATAACGGTGCCCTCCAGTGCTTACCTTCCCAACTCCACCTTCAGGACATCATGCTGGTGGCTGAAAATCTCATGTGGGTGTGTTTACACCGTGGAATGTAGGAAATACTACAAATCCAGACTTGATTTATTGTTGTGTTGATTATCTAGACTTAAAGTGATCAAGAAAATGTTCATACTGCCTATTAAACCTAAAAGTAGGGCATCTATAGATAGCACAAAAAATTGATGTTGTCTTACAGTATTTGACAGCTATTATCTGATTGAGCAGAGAAGTCATTCATGAACAAGTGTGATTCCATCATATGTTATTGTTGCTTCGCCTTCTTCTTGCTCCTTAAGGAAAACAGAATAGCAACCAACTTTCATGGCAGAACTAGAATCATTTGTCTGTGGCAACCATAGGTTGGGTATGGATGCAATTTCAGCACAAGTCACTGAAAGCCTTTCATGAGAATGAAGTTGCCCATATGAATTTATAGTAAAGAGTATTGCATATGTGGTTAGTTGTGAATTGGGTACTACAATCCCTTTGTAGGAGTAAAACGTATAATAAACAAATGTGTGTATGCAGCCCCTTCCCTCCCCGTCCTGGAAAGCTGGTGGTTAAGCATTTCCCAGCAGCCCATGACATAGGAACCATCACACAAGGAGGTCAAGAGGACCAAGGTTTGAGGCCTGGTCACCTCAACATTAGAGGTCAAGAGGAGAAGGAGCCGGGAGACAAGATCAGGGCCAGGGATGGGGGATGGGTGTGGGACACACAGGGACTGAGCGTCCCCCAGCATCACATGCTACTAAAGAGGCGGCTGGCCAGGATGGTGTGCACTGGGGAGAAGGGCGAGAAGTGGACCTGAAGTGTGCATGGGGCAGGAAACGGGACTCAAAGGAAGCTCTTTGTATTGTCCTTGCCTTTTTTTTTTTTTTAATTTTATATTTGAGAGAGAGACAGAATGCAAGCAGGGGAGGGGCAGAGAGACAGACAACCTGAAGCAGGCTCCAGGCTTCAAGCTGTCAGCACAGAGCCCGACATGCGGCTCAAACTCAAGAGCCATGAGATCATAAGTATCTAACTGAAGTTAGATACTTAACCAAACTGAGCCACCCAGGCACCCCTGTCCTTGTATTAATAACTGTGGGGTCTATCAGATTTTGTCTGCTGATGAGAAAGATGGAGGAGGAAGGAAATCCTGGGAGGCAGGAACTGGAAGGGAGAGTTGGACACAACCCTTGAGTCGGCCAGGGGCCCTAAGAGCCCCAAGGACCGGGTGCAGGGATGTGGGGGCTTGAGGCAGCCTCCTAGGAGAAAAGCTGGGGGGGGGGGGGTGCATCATGCCCCTGCCCTATCTTGTGTGTGGCCCAGAAGGGATGGTCGTCTGAGGCTTTAGGATAGATCTTGAAGCTCAGAGGCAGACTTTTGTGGATTCGGGGGACGGGCTTCACAACTCTGTGACCCAGTCCCCTCAGCTGTAAAGTCAGAGGGTTGGTAACAGCACCAACCCTTACAGGTTGTTAGGATGAGGCGGGTTGGGGTGGGGGTACTCAGCACGTGGCAGCTTCTATCTTCCCTCAGCGGGGTTGAGTGATCCTTCAGTGGTAAGAATTAGGTGAGACCTTTGAAGTGCCTGTCGGGGCCATGAGGGGCACCGCAGGGCGATCACCAGGCTCTGCGGCCCTATGTGCAGGCAGTGGCCAGGCTGGTGAGGTGCCGTCAGGAAGGGAGCTGGTCAGGCCTTACCTGAGGGAGGTAACCCAGGGTTATGTCTGCCCTGACTGAGAAGCAAGCCTCAGGATGGTGAGGGGAAACAGTTTTTGTGGCAAAGGTGGAGTGAATACCCCCAAAGAGGCGGTGGGGCAAGTCTCCCTCTGCCTCAGCCTGGGCCATGCAGCTTTAGATCGTGGCCTGTGAGGATTTCCTGGCAGGAAATTTCCTGTGAGGATTTCTGCTGTCTCCTCACTTGCCTGTTTTGTGCCTTCCATTTATCTTCTGCTAGAAGGTTTAAATCAGAGAATGGGTCAGCAGCTCTTTCTCAAGCACGTGCCAGGTGTTTTGCTGGACAGTAGGCTGAACAAGACTGACACTGTGTTCTCCAGCGGAATGCAGGGTGGTCCCATGAGCGCCTGTACCGATGTAACAAGGGCTGTGGTGGAGAGGGCCGGGTCAGGGCCTGGGGGAGCGGGGAAAGCTGTGGGCCGGTGTTCACCACTGCGGTACAAGAAGTTTTTAGGTGATACACGAACATTTATTAAAATGTTATCTGAATGTATGCTAGAAAAAAAAAAATAGCACATCAACATGATTCCAGATACTGCTTATGAGGAGGAGAAGTAAGTTCATCTTTTAAAGTAAGTAATGGTATTAAGCCTGGGATGACCATATGGCAAAGGTGATGACCAGGACATGCTTGTGACAGGGGAGCACAGAGGTGTCCCAGGAACCGTCTCCAGGAGGCAGTTTGGGTACTTAGGGCAGGGTCACAGTGCCACAGTCTGCCAGGTTCTGCAGAGACATCTGCTTGTTGACTCTTGAGATATTTCCAGAAGATTCCTTTGCTATTAGGTGAGAATGGATAATGGATGTTGGAGGCTGAGGTAGGCTGATTTAAGAAGCTTTGCAGCAGCTCAGATGATGAGTGGGGAGTTGGACTCTGCTGGAGAGCAGTGGATGGGTTGAGGGGGAAGCTGGGATGGGAAGGGGGTGAGGCTGTAGGGCAGCCAGCAGGTCGGGTGATGAAATAACAGGGGACAGACTTAGATCAGAGCTCAGGGTGGAAGAGTTGTGGACTGAAACCAAATGATGGCAACAAAAGCTTTGGGAACGGCCCAAGTGTGGGTCCCGACTCAGCTCAGGGAGGGACTGAGCAAAAGGAGGCCAGTGCCTTGTGGGCTTAGCCCTGCTGGACGTCCCAGGGCAGCTGCTCACTCTGTGACTAGGGCCTTGGAAAGTCAGTGAGGAACAAAATGGATTCCCACCCAAACAGATACACAAACTGTGAAGAGAGGACAGGGTATGGCATTATCAGAGGAGGTGTTGCAGGTCAGAGAACTTTCAACAAGATGCCTGAAAGAGGCCCTAAGGAAGCACAGGGAAATCTCTGGGGGAAGTGCCCTTCAGGCGGCTGGAGCACAAGTGCAAAGCGTGAATGCCAAGAGTTAAAGGCCAGACAGGCAAGAGACCATGCCCATCATTTAGGACTTCAGCTTTTACTGGAAATGAAACCTGTGGAACGTTTGAGCTAAGAGAATGACACTATGGGACCCATTTATAGGGGTTACTGTGCACTCCCATGGGGAGTGCAGTGAGGAAACAGCATGATAAGGAAAGCTTGGGGGTGGGGGAAGGGTACTGCAGTGGTCCTGGTACAGAGGACTGTGGGAGCCCAGCTCCTGGCATTTGCCCCGGCGTGCTGTCCCCTGTCACAGTGCATCTGGGTGGGGGGCGGTCTGTGTGACCAACAAAATACAGTGGAAGTGATGATTTATCACTTTTTTTGAGATCAAGTTTAAGGAAAAAAAACACTGCAGCTTCCATCTGGTTGCCATTATCTTTTCTGGCTGCCAATTTCTCTGGATCATTCCCTCTGGGGGAAGCCAGCTACCATGTTGTGAGCTGTTGTATGGGAAGGCCCACGTGGCATGGGGTGAGTGAGGCCTTTTGCCAACTGCTACGTGAAGGAGCCCAGAAGCAGAGCCCCCAGTCTGTCAAGCCCTCAGACATTGCAGCTTCATGAGACCCCAAGTCAGACCCTCCCACTAAGCTACTCCTGGATTCTTGACAGAAACTGAAATGAGTGTTGCTTTAGCTACTAAGTTTTGGTGAAATTTTTACACAATTCACACAGTGATGACAGCTTAGACCAGGTGATAGTAACAGAAGCAGTATCCGTTGGACCCACCTACATTTTAAAGAATTCGGACAGCTCAAGTTTCAGATACTGATGAAGACATCCAAGTGGAGAGTTCAAGAATCAAGTTCTGAGAGAAGTTAGCATTTGGTATTTAAAGCCAGGAGCGTGGTTAAGATCAGAAAAAGCAGAGCCAGAGAGAGAAGCAGCCCAGCTCCTGAGCCCTGGGACTGCACAACTTTGAACAACGAGGAGGAGGAGGAGCCGGTAAGGAGGACAAGACCAAAGTCAGGTGTTCTAGAAGTCAAGTGAGGGGCGGGTGGGCGGAAGTGTCCACCTGGCCCACTTATATGGTGACATTGATGAGACAAAGAGCCACTGCATCTGGTGGTGGAACAGACGGTACCAGAGTGGTGGGGACATAGCTGACTGGAATGGAAGTGAGGAAGAGGAGTCGGGGACTGTGTGCTGGGAAGGGACAGGGCAGCTGTTACCACAGTTATAAGCTGGTAGGACATTTCAGAACAGACATGGATGGCTCCAAGGTTTTGACCTGCACCTGAAGCTTGAACAAGGGAGTTCCCAAGGAGGGTGAGTCCTTTCCTAGTGGGCTGGCACAGAAACTACAAGGCCACGCCCCTCACAGCCCGGAGCCACAGGTATTTCCCGTATTGGGTAACACTCTGCCCTGAGCACAGGGATACCAGGAGGGCTGGGAGCACCACAGATACTGTGGGCAAATCCAAGAGATGTTTAATGTAAAACCCAACTCCTCTGGAAGGCAAAGAAAACAACTTTGGCCTCTCAGACTTGGTTTCATAGTGGACTTTATTGGGAAAAGTTAGTGTAAAAAACATTCAGATTAATAAAATTTAAATAAGACAGTAAAATTATACCTTGTAGCTATAGTAATTGCTGTAGTAATCACAAATAAGGTAAAGTCTAAATTATTGCCTAAGGAAACACAGTATTTTCTCAGGCTTCTGTTGCAAAGCCCAAGGCAGGAAACACTGCAATTACTAGAAGTGAGCCCAATGATGAATTTGCATTTGAAGCTGAGGAAAGGGAAAAAAAAAAAAAGCATGTTCTGATTAGGGCATCACAACATTCTAGTCCGAAAAAAAGCAACTTTATTAATGTCCTGCAGCAGAGTACATTAGTAATTGTAACCAGGCATTAAAATTCTCATTTCATGTCATAAAGAGAGTAATCAGTTTTCTTCATGATACATTACGTTTTACTGAGCTTCATGTGGCTTGTCCCTCCAAGACCTTCCTGGGAACGTTCCTTCTCCTGGCACACCTTCCTAAGATGCCCAGGTAGTTTACACTGGAACATGTCTGGTCATGTGCTACCAGCCAACCCCGTTCCCTGCGCCCCCCCGGAACCCAGGACTTGGTGGAGGCCCCCTCACTGAACCCAGGTTGACTCCAATACGGCATCTCAAACCCCGATGCCACACTGAGAACTCAGTCAAGAGTATCACTAACAAGTTAATGTGAGTTTCTCTTTGGTTATGGAATTTTTATTTTTATTTAACCTTATAAAAATATAGCTAGAAATAAGCTCCTGAATTCCAAAAGTATTTTTAACCAATTTAAACACAAGTATGTCCTTGCCAAAAATTCACCACCTGGCCAGGTTTAAAATCTGCCTATTTCTCTGTGGAATCTAACATCAGTGTTCTATTTAGCAAATACATTTGAGTGAAGAGCCGTGACTGATCTTTAGAAGCCCCAAAGAGTGGGGGCAGCTGGGCAGGGTGGCCCTAGATGCTGTCCATGGCTTTGAACTCGCTGAGGGCCTGCACAGGGTTCACATGCTTCTTCTGAGATGCCCGTTTAATCTTGGTTTGTGTCTCATCCTGTTTCTCTCTCTTCACCAAGGGCTTTTTCTCAGGTGCCTTCATCTTCCACGAAACAGCTGGAAGGTTGAGGGAAGCCATACCCTGAGACTTCTGGTATTTGGTGGAGGCCACATAGGATGCCTTCACAGTCTGCACTACCGCGTTCATCAAGTTCTTGGCAGCCTGGATCAGGGACATGGCGCTGTCCACCTAAGAGGCACAGACGGGGCGGTGAGGAACACAAGTGTGACCTTCAGCCCCGTGTGCACCAGGGGCCTAGGCAACAGCCGTGTTCCTGATTAGCTCTCCCAGTGGCTACTGACCTTACCCAAAAAACCTGAAAATACATAGGTTTCAGCCATTTAGAAGTAAAGGGAGTAGAATCAAAAAACATAAGGCGCCATCCTCCCCTTTCAACAAATCTTTATTCACTCTAGGAAGCTGGAGGAAGATGGTCTCTTTCTAAATGACTGCAGAGCTGTAACCACCAGCACTGACGAGGATGCTTTTTCAGTCATGATCCGGGGCATTTCCTCTCTCAATATGGATATAAGCTCCCCACACGCGGGGGCACCAATATGCCCCACATACAAAGTAGTTCTTTGAAAATGAAATCCCAGCAGATTAGCAGAAGCTACAGGGAATCTATGGAGCCCAGCATGTCAAGCAAGACATCCTCTTTGCCCTGCCCAATGTGACAAGGGGTCCAGAACTGTGGCACGGGGAACAGACAAGGGGAAGAGATAATACTCAAGTGAGAAGGGTGGAGGAAGTCTAAGAAAGCATATCTATATAATCTTGGCATTTTTGAACAGGTTCAATTCCTCTCTGGGGGAAGAACAGCAAGGAAGGTAAAAATACTTTATCCCAGCAAGAGGCCAGCCCTGTAATGGCTCCCAGCCGTCACCAACTGCGCCATGCCTAACAGCACTGCAGTTCAGCAGGGCACTGCCACCATGGGCTCCACCACAACACACTTTCCCAGTTGCTGGGCAGCAAAGGAGTGTGTGTGGACAGGAGGCTACTTTCATTTTGGAAAAAGGCCAGCATATTACCAACAATCACTTCGTTCCATGGATAAAACTTACCCCAGAGACAACGAGCTCCCCACCGAGATTCTGCACCTCAGCCTTGACTTTGCTGCAGATGTTGAGCTGGTGGCAGTAGAGGGCGATACGCTGCAGGTAGGCCAGCAAGTCCTGCTTGCAGGCTGAGTCAGGGCACTGAAGGAAGAGTAGCAGGTTCAGCCCTGAGAGTTCTAGGCCCTAACACATCCCACCCCCAGGTGCCACCGACATGACGCCTCTCTCCTTGCTGGAGTAAAGGGCAAGAGACATGAGTTATCCAGCCCTAAACTGCTCTCTGCAGGGTCCATGCCCCTCAAGGTGAGAAAAAAACCTCAGCAAGCAAAAGCCTGGTTCTGGAGACAAGAGTGCTTGGAGCTACATCATAACCATCTGAATAGCTCTTCTGCTTAGGGGCACTTTATGTGGTCAAAACTGTGATGAAAACTATAAACATCTGATAAAAGGAAATGTTCACTTGAGGCAAAGATGGAGGATGAGTAAACCAAAGTGAGAAAAAGAATACCTGGGGATGGTGAGGTCTTGACCAGTCACAGAGAAACTCAAGGGCAGCCCAATTCCTGTCTTGCTGCCTAAGCTCAGGGTGACTTTAGGAGGTTTCATCCCAACATTGAAATAGAGCACCTCTCTCAAGTGTTTACGGCAAATGCTTCCCTCCTGTGAGGCTGGAGTGCAGAGTCAGCAGGTGGTATAAAATAGGCCTACGGACCATGCTTGAGCTTCTGCATTTTCTTCTAAGAAGCTACTGAGGAAGCACAGAGCCATATCTGAGCTGCACGTTAAGATGATGCTACAAAAAGATGGTGTTGGTGGCTGTGTGCAGAAGGGAGTGGATGGCAGCATCGGTGGGGACAGGCCACAGCATCCAGATATAGGCCGTGGAGGTTTGGGCTGAACTGGTGGTTGCAGAAAGGAAAACACTGGATGTTGTCACAATTAAGTGTGGCCAGGAGAAGCACCAGGGCTTAGTCCTGGATTTCATGAAAGAGGTGAGTCAAAAATGGCTTCTAAATCTTTGGCTTGGATGGTGAGGAACCACTACCATTCATCCTATAGCCTAGATGCTTCAAGGAAAGTGGCTGATGAGGGGTGGGGAGGCGGATCTGGATCTGTGGAGAAAAACTATAATGTGCAAACACGGTCCCCAATGGTAAATCTTAGAGCATCCAGGGAAATGTGCTGTAAATGAGGAAATAGGAACCACATTTTCTGACAAAGGAAAAGAGACGAAGGCTCAGTGGTTAAGAACAAGCAGTGCACCCAATGTTTACAGCAGCATTTTCAACAACAGCCAAAGTTTGGAAAGAGCCTAAATGTCCATCAATGGGTGAATGGATAAAGAAGATGTGGTATATATATACAATGGAGTATGACTCGGCAATCAAAAAGAAAGAAATCTTACCATTTGCAACTACGTGGATAGAACTGGAGGGTATTATTATGCTAAGTGAAATTAGAGAAAGACAAAATTCCTATAACTTCACTCAAATGAGAACTTTAAGAGACAAAACATGAACATAAGGGAAAGGAAACAAAAATAATATACAAATAGGGAGGGGAACAAAACAGAGGAGACTCATAAATATGGAGAGCAAACTGGGGGTTACTAGAGGAGTTGTGGGAGGGGGCATGGGCTAAATGGGTAAGGGGCATTAAGGAATCTACTCCTGAAATCACTGTTGCACTATATGCTAATTTGGATGTAAATTTAAATAAATAAATAAATAAATAAATAAGAACAAGCAGTGCAGAAGTCTATCTAGGCTCATTCAGTGTGTGAGGATCCACAGAAGCAGCTCTTGCCCCGGGCTGAAGGTCTGCAGGAAAAGAGAGAAGCAATAGCATTGCACAGTAATGACTGGCAGGACACACACATCTGCTCCAAAGAGGTGCTCTAATGCAAGTTGGTCCTGCCTGCCTGCTAAGACATAGCAAAGAAAAAAGAGGAATTTAGATATCCTTAAAAATCTATGTTGGTATTAACCAAGCAGGTTGACGAGTTAAGAACAGTTTTAGAGAGGAGCAGAGTGCTGTGTTCCAAGAAAAATCTTGTCACCACCACCTTGGGATGGACCTGGCTGGGCTCCCTCAGTCCCGTGATGAATTCAGGAACCCAAGAAGCAAGCCTGTCACTCACGTGGTCTGCAATGGTTCTGCCGAGCTTATCCATCCTGGATCCCGCCTCAGCAATTTTCTTGGCGGCACTGATCACATCTGATGTATTTTTGAGCGGTCCTTTACCTCTGACAAAAAAGCATAAGGATCATTGTATGTAGCTGAAGATGAACAGAAAAGTTAAGATTTTCTGCAAGTAGCCTAGTGCTCCCCTCCGTGCAATTGGTGGGGGGCGGGCACGGCTCACCGGGTGAAGTCCGTCATCTCCATCATGATCATGCACATCTGCTTGGCCAGCACGATGATGTCATTACCACTGTCGTCCCATTTGGACACTTCAGCATCCAGCTTGCTCTTTTCTTCCTGGAAGCTGGCCACCTGTTCTGCAATCTTTGCTTTTTGCTCCTGGGGAAGCTGAGCCATGATCGCCTGAAATCAGAAGCACAGAAAGCTCTTACATAAAGAGAATATGAAGTTCTCACAGTGCATTAGCCACAAATATTTCTACCAAGCAATCTATGACACAGGTAGGATAATACTTTAATAGGTTTCATTTTGCCTAAAGGTCCATTTCTTCTTATTTTGAGAAGTTTACAGCAGCCTGAATTTCCGACCCACTTTTAAGTTTTTGTGTGGAGGAAAACACAGTGTGAGGGATTAGAAGGCTAATAGGGAAGGTTGAAGATCACACCTGTATAGGAACAGAACCTGCTTAACTTAATTCTTTAGAATTTTATCCTCTGCCTGCTGCCATGGGGAGAGGACTTAAGAGAAGGGGCTGATGCATGGAGCCCTTTGCCTTGTGGGTCCTGACTGGGCATTTCCGGTGCTGCTACTTTTAGTTACTTGACATGGCATTTAAACTTTATCAAAGCAGCACCTGGAGGCCTGGTGCCCACCTCAAGGTCCACAGACTCCTAAGCCTTGGGCTTCTCCCCACTCAGCTTCCCCAAGTGCTCATGATGGAGTGGGGCCCAAAGCAAGGATGCATTCGCTGTTCAAAATAATTTCTAAGGAGGGGAAAAAGACTCCATAGAAATATTTCTTGGCATCCTCCCAAAAACATAAATGCTATTGATTGAAGATTTAATGACTCAAATGAATGCAATGGCTCTGAATGATTTTCTTGAATGTACCACTGGTTGTTTTTTTTAACCCATGAATAATTAAATCGTTTATACCCATGGTAGCATTGATATGGGCAAAGACAGCAACCTTTTTCGAATTACACAATCCTTTTTAACAAACATTACACTGACTGGATCTAGGGCTTTCCTGATGCAGGGCTCTGTCATAAACCAAAGCCCCAGGGCACAGCTGAGGCACAGTGCCATGTTCCTCTCTGCTCCCAGCTGAGAAGACATTCTGGAGGAACCTATATCTGACTAGCATGTGCCACAACTTAGGTTAACTTGAGTCCTGCTGCCAGAGAAAGAGTGGGAAAATGGTGTTCTCAAAATCGAGTGTTTTCCCGGAAGAGAAAAAGCCGAGTTCCCAGAGGGACAGGGAAAGCAAGTCAAACTTGTCCCTTACCCTGGCACTCTGGCCAGCAATCAGTTGATCATCTTCTGTCTGGACACTTGTCCTACTTCTGACATCAAAGTCTTCTGTCTCGAAGTCAGAGTCATCCAGTTCCTCAGGGGTCTACCATCAACACAGAAAGTACAAGTCAGACACAACCCTGGGCCTTTGGCCTTCAGCTATTCCAAGCCTCTGGGCCCAATGTATGAACACCCAGAATTCTGGATTTTCATGTGCCATGTTCCAGCGATGTAGTTAAAATCATTCTTTGTCCAAGACCCTGGCCTCACTAATGCACATGTGGGGTGTCTGGTCCAACAATCATCAGGTGAAGGTACCACATCCACAATTCCCAAAGAGTCTAGGGCTTTCTTTATGGGAGGTTAGGGCTTCAACTTTCACCAGAGTCAGGACTCTCTTTGACATAATGTACTCCTCTAACACTTGTATCCTAACACAAAGGTGAGAATTATCTTGGGTAGAAAAGGTACTGTAGTGAAAAGAGAAATACCAAACATTAGCAGATTCTTCTAACCTCATTTTATGACAAAAAGAAAATTAATGAATTAACTCATGCTAGGCTTTCTCTTAGGATACTGCTTTGAGGAGTACAAATAGGCAATGTATTTTTATGGTTTTTTTGTGTGACTTTGATCAAAGCAAAAAGAATATGGCAGGTGAGGTCTGAGTATATACCAAAGGTCCTGAATACCAGTCCCAGCTCTTTGCTTTAATTATGGAATAAAATTCTTATTTTGCACAACCTCCAGCCTCTGATGATTAGCTGACTTGAAACATAATGTTGTCTTCTGGAAGTTATCAGTAACAGGGCAGCAGGCATAACAGCTGGGGTTGGCTCTTGGCCCAGCTGGCCGGCCTGTGACAGGAGGGCACTGAGGGGAGTCCCTCATCTGCACCAGGACCTAATCCAAGCCCAGCCCAAGAGCTCGCTGTGAGGCTTAAAAGAGAGGATGGGTGAGGAAGCATCTGGCCCGGCCAAAACTATCTTGGGTTTGTACACATGCAGAGGCTGAGCCTTTCCCTCAATGGGATGAGGTAAGGACAGCGGCGGTCACCCCAGGCACCAGCAAGCTGGAAGGAACACATGAATGCAAGATCCTAGAGTTTCTCTGACTTGGCAGTGTGAAACAGTACACCACCCTGGGCCATTTAGAATGGCCTGTGAAGGAGCGTTCTCCAAGGAAGGCCTCCTGATAAGATCTCTGCTTCTGTTCCACCCTGGCTAGTCCATCACAGACCAAAGAACTATTCTTGCCAAGAAAACCAAATACATTCTATTCTTTCACTCTGAGTATGTGTGTGCCAAGTACTGTTCTGGGCCTTGGAGGTACAAAATGACTAACACAAAGATCCCTGCTCTTGCATATATTCTAAGGGGAGAAATGACAATAAACAAAATGAGAAGGTGAATTTTATGAGACATCAGAAAGTGATCAGTGATACAAATCAATAAAGCAGTGAGGATTGTATTTTCATATGGGTGGTCAGGAAAGGTTTCCTAAGAAGGTGACATGTGAACAGGGAGCATGGGAGGTACCTGGGGGAGGAGTGTCCTGGCAGGAGGGAGTCACCACAACCAAGGCCCAGAGGCAGGAGCTCACCTGGGGAATCAGATGAGCAAGGAGGTCATGGCAGAAGGACTGGGCTCACTGCCCTCAGGTTATAGGATCAATTACAGCCCCAGAAGAACAGCAGCAGATGAAATTCTAGAAGGCCTTGTGGGCTAGTGTAAGGGCTGATGCCAGCCACAGCCAGCCTGTGCAGGGTGCTGAGCAGTGGATAACATGACCTAACTGAAACTTGAAAGGATCACTTCGGCTGCTCTGTGGAGAGTGAAACTAGGCTTCAAGGGATGAGAATAGGGAGGCAGGTACATGAATCCAGGTAAGAGATCCTAGTGGCCAGGACCAGAGTGGGAGCAGTGCTCAGATGCTCTATTTATTGTGAAGGTAGATGAGATGTGGGAATTGAAACAAAAAGAGGAATCAAGGGCAAATCCGAGGTTTGGGCCTCAGCAAGTGGAAGGTAGGTTGCCATCTACTAACCCATGAAGACTGGGTGGAGGAGGGTCGGGGTAAAAGATTAGCAGATGCCTGTTAGGTAATCAAGTGGCCAGAGAGAGCAGGCAAAGTGGAAGGTTGTGTGTGGAGCTCAGGACAGTCACCCTGGATGTTTTTCCCAAGGGAATGAGGACTGTGTGAGAAGAGAAGAAGCCGACAGCTTTGCTACCAGACATGCCACTGGTAAGGAGCTGAAGAGACGAGGACAAAGCAGACTAAGGAGGAGGAGGACGGATGGGAGAAATGCCAGTGTGCTGTATGCTGTACATGGGCAGAGACTTGGCAGGGGGCAGGCGGGACGTCCAGACCACCTCCACACCCTAAAGAAACAGCCCCAGGCCCCATGGGAGGGGGGGAGGCGAGCAGGAAGGTCTGAAACATTCTCAGATGCTAGGGTTGTGGGGCAATGCTGCCTGGTTCTGGGACCACAGTAGGGGCAGCTGCCCTATTCTACAACCAGGCTTAGCAGATGGCGGATTTCAAGAGAATAGGATTGTGCAAAGCCATATAAGGAAGTGAATGGGGCAAAAGAGAGTCTACTAACTAACCAGAGATGCAAAAAGCTAGAAAAGGAACAAAACAAAGACAGGCGTGGTTGGGTAAGGGTGACAGGTGAGGAAGACTCAGAGGACTGTCACATTCTGGACAGTGGGGGCTGCAGAGAAGGACACTGGACGCTGGAAATGACAAAGACCAGGTGTGACTATGGAAGGCAAGCTGAGGTAGGAGGAGGACAAGACACAAGACTGAGAGGCTTGGGGGATGGAAGGATGATTCTTGAATTCAAATAGGAATGGAGTCCAAGTGCACAGCAGTAAACCAGGGCCTGCAGTGTAGCTGCCTCGCAGGCCTCAGTTGTGCCCTGGCTCTAGCACACGTGGCTGTGTACGCCTCTGCCAGGGCTGTGGCCATCCTGGTGCCCAGCACAGCTACCCCACTGCCAGGCCCTGTGCTGGGCACACTATCTACATTATAGCTAATTAAAACCATCAACCACTAGCACCTCTGTTTTAAGAGAAGATAAGAGAGGAGGCACCTGTTCACAGACACAGCTCTAGAAGAGGAGTCTTAGGAGGCCTGCCTGCTCTAAGGACCTGCTCTCCCACAACAGGACTCTAGGATCTGCATGCATTTCCTGGCATGTACGCAGTTTTTGTCACACTTTAAGCCCCAAAAGCATTAACCTCAGACACCCAATGACTCCTTTTTATCATTAATGTTCTTTTTATTTCTAGCTGTCTGTCAGTGTGGAAAAGAGCTCTGGAATAATAGGGCTGTGTTCATTACTAGTGGTTTATGTGACCTGGGATCCCTTCACAGCACTGAGACAGAGCTGCTGGGTTTAACCTGTTATTCAACGAGGCCAGGATTCTTCTTGAGCACAGGAATGAAGGGATGGAGAAAGCAAGAAGAACCAATTCCCTGCCCCCAACCTCCAACACATCCAGGGGACCTGGGACCTGTAGGAACAGCCAGCAGCCAACCAGGAAATCCAAGAACATTTATCTTTCCTCCTTACCCAGAGGTACAGTCTTGCCCAAGTATTTCTACACTGCATACGAACTGGGTCCAGCCTGATGCAACTGCCTTAGAAATGGCCTCTGTTTCCAGCTGACCGTCTGACTAGGTTCTACAGGATGCCAAACTGAGAGGATAAAAAAAAAAATGGGACAGAATCCCTGCCTAGCTTGAAGGGCTGGACGAGCAAACCATGTAAATGACACTCCCCTGACCCCACTACACTGACAACACGGCACAATAGCCATGTATGCAGCAGGCAGGCTGGGCAGCTAGAGGAGGGCCCGGCCCAGGCCTGGGGGACCCCCAGGTGGCCTGGTGAGAATTATCCCTGCTCTCAGCTTCCAGAGCAATATGTTCATACTCCTAACAGCATGTGAGGGATCAATCACTAGGGAAATGGCGAGGGAAAGATAGCTGTGAGACCTGGCACCAGCCCCTGGGCTGTATTGCAGAGGGGTTAGTAGTTTCTCAAGGGGCTGCCATAGGCACTCCTCCTTGGCCTCAACACACTGGGGCCCCAGGAGCCTCCTGCCTCCCTGCCACCCCTTCGAGGAGAGAGAACGTATTCTATGTGAACAGTAACTTCAACTTGCATTAAAGAAATACTCCGTTCTCTGCAAATAACCGAAAAGCCTTTATTCTGTGTAGTACCCCTCTAACTTACCAGAAGCCTCCTATGTGTGGTAGCTGTTTGCCTGAAACTAAATCATCAAAGCCAGTTCACACTAGCTCCCCTTCTTGGCCCAAGTTTGGGCTCTAACTTGCGAGTAAAAGTCATTTTAGACAACATAATTAAATATATCTCATTCTAACAGCTTTTAGATTCATGGTTTTAATATACTGCCACCGCATCTGCTGAGTTCCAGAATGATGCATTGCTCAAGTTTAGCAAATGATAAGAAAGAAGCTGTTAAAATGTCTGAAATGCACTTACTCACCCTTATCATCAACACCGCTTTCCTGATGTCCCGGATGCCATCATACACTAGGCGGGAGGCATCAATAAACTCATTCTCATCCATGGGCTGGGCAGGGTCCGAGCTGAGGGCTTCCACAGCTGCCTCTACTTGCTCAGTAAAACGTGGCATGACTGTGGAGAAAGAGGCAGGGCAGATCCTGCTAGGCCAGCAGACATGATCATTCTACCAGCCCTCCCTCAATCCCTCAGTCAGACAGGAGGAGATGAGGTATATGATGAAGAGCATCTGCCTCTACCTATGTGAGGAGTATTTACAGTTGAAATAAATTAAATGCTATATTTTACCAAGACTCAAATCATCTTTGTCTCTAACCAGATTTTGCAATACAGGATTTGGATGGGTGAGCAACTGAAGTGAGATAAACAGGAGGCCTCGCTTAAAACTAAGACTCTCCTTAATTTGGTATTTATCCACTAACAAGAGACTTTACTCAAAAATTCACCTTAAATAGTGTGTTCAGAATTATTCCCATCATTAGCTGTGGGACACATGAAGGAAAGGGGTTTTCAAGGCCTTAATTTGGTTGATCAACTTCTCAAGGTCTGATGTCCAACCCAGACATGTTGTGTGAAGACCTGATCTACACCCTGATCTCATCCTTCCTAACCACAGGGCCTGAACTCCCAGGATGGCCCGGCCCACCCATCTGTGTGTGGGGAGCACTGGAAGGGAGGAAGTCCCCGAACCTGTGTTGGAGAGCAGCTTGGTGGCTTCCAGGACTTTCTCTGTGTAGACCCCTGGCTCATAGTTGTCCATCTCTGAGGTGACTACATGGATGACCCTAGCAGCCCGGCCTCGAATCGCACCAGCTGTGCGGTCCAGCCCATCCACATCTTTCTCTTGGAGAGCAATGACACATTTGTTCACATCTTCCAAAATGTGATTTTCTGAAGAACAAACAAAAGGCTGAATGAGGGAGAAGGCATTCCACTAAAAGGGGAAAATTTTAAGTTGGCACCTATCGTTCACTGAGTGCTCATTTTGTGCCAGCTGCAATGCCAAAGCGTTTCATGTATCATTTCACTGAACAGACCAGACTAACCACTGGATTAACTGTCCCACAGAAACTCAAACTGTAATCACCTCCAAGAATAACAATCTGCATTCCAGGTTTATAGAAAGAGGGAGAGACAGAGGTCAAATGAGATTTTTAAGGCACAGGTGTTTTGCAAACCAGGCAGAAAATTCAGATTATAGAAATCTACTAACTTCTCTTTAAATAATTTCACTGACCTAATGTCCAAAACAAAGTCTAAAACAGAGGGAGGGGTTCACGATAAGTCTCATTCCTTCCATTCTCTTGCCCCTCCCTCAGTAGATGCCAATGTATTCAGACCATCTCCCAAGAAGCCAGGACAGCCCTGGGATAGAAGGCGCTGGAAAGGAGACTGAAGCCTCCTCTGGAGGGCATAGAGGAAGCCCATCTAAAGCAAAACATTTAGTAACCCTCTCATGGGTGCAGGGGGTACCTTGCTGTGGTATTTACAAAAACCCTTGAATCCTGTTAAGCTGACATTTTGAGGACCCACCAAACCTATTTTTCCTCAAAGCAAAATGCTTGACACTGGATACTGGGAACCTCTGAGTTAGCTTTAGCTTCATCTTTAATAAAAGCAAAGTGGAAGCAACCAAAATGTCTAAGGACAGTTGGTAATATATTATGGGTACTATACAGCCATTAAAATGGATGAGGTCAATGTGTAAGGGCTAACCCAGAATGGTAAAAGGGGATGTTCTCACCCAGAACTGAAGGGACCACGAGGATATGGCCCAAATGACAGGGCTCCTCAGACTCCGTGAAGTTGGTTGGAGAGTGACATAAAGGAAAGCCACCACGTCATCATCTAGCCATTGCCTCCCAGCTCAGAAAGGAGCTTTCTTCAAGACATGCAAGAACTCATAGAGGATATGCTCACTTAATTAAGCCAAGAGAGTACCAGGTACAATAGGTGAAAGACTAATGGCCCTAGTTCTTCTGGCAGAGCTAGAACAATTAGGGCAAAAGTAATCTAAGAAACATATCTGGTCATTTCTTTGCCAGTCCTGGCCACCTTATGCATCGACATGTCATTATTCTTGACTGCTTCCTGATTTAATCCACTTCCAAAAGCCATTACCCTTCCCTCACAGCCTCTGCTAACATACTCAGTCAAATTATATATGACAATGTCTGGAAGGGAGGGAACAATAAGCTTGACCTCTTAAGATACTCAAAACTAAGATAGTGGTCATGGTGCTATTTCCTCTCATGTCAAATGGAGGCAGAGGCAAGTGGTACTTAGTAGATCTATCAAAGAACAGTATACCACAATGCACTGCCTTTGTAATTCCCAAGAGACCAGAGACAGGAACTCTGTAAGGGTCTCTGTTCCGAGACTAAAGGTACAGTGGCATAAAATGAAAACAATCACAATGCGAAAGAAATAACCATGTGAAAGAATTAAAAAAAGAGAGTTGGTGAAAACATGTTTCCTATAAAACTAAATGCACCCTTACCATATGATCCAGCAATCACACTCCTTGGTATTTATCCAAAGGAGTTGAAAACCTAAGTCCACATAAAAACATGCACACAGATGTTTACAACAGCTTTGTTCATAACAGCCAAAACTTGGAAACCACCAAGGTGTCCTTCAGTAGGTGAATGGATAAAATGAGGTAAATCCAGACCATGGAATTTTATTCAGCACTAAAAAGCAATGAGCTATCAAACCATGAAAAGACATGGTATACATATTACTAAATGAAAGAAGACAATCTGAAAAGGCTACATACTGTATTATTCCAACTATAGGACATTCTGGAAAAGGCAAAACTATGGAGGTAGTAAAAATATCAGGAGTCAGACGGGGTAGGAAGAACAGACAGAACATAGAGGATTTTTAGAGCAGTGAATAGTTTACATGACACTATTATGATGGATACATCATTAGTTGTAACAAATGTGCCACTATGATGGGACATGCTGATGAGGCTGTGCACATGTGGGTTTACAGACTGATGGAAAATCTCTGTACGCTTCTCTTAAATTATGCTGTGAACTTAAAATTGCTCTAAAAGTTTTTCTTTCTTTTCTTTAAATAAATTATTTTCAGTGAAAGCCAGAATACAGTGTGAATTCCTATTACAGAAAAGAAAAATGAATTACCACGGTAAAGCAAAGAAAACCCTAATTTTGTGTCTACTAATTCAAAAAGAAGTGGGGACCTGTAGGGTTTCTATCATTGTACTATCAACAGAGAAAACCTATTAAACTTTTTACATAAACAAATTTTAGGAAGGGTATTTATTTGAACCATTCATAAGAATGAATGGATGGGGAGCCCATTGGAAGCATCTTTTATATACAAACTTTCTATATAATTAAACTAAACACAGTGGTACTGGGCCTGCACACCATACCAACCTGTGGGTTACGAACTGCTGCTTTTAGGGGTGCCTGGGTGGCTTAGTCGGTTGAGTGTCCGACTTTGGCCCAGGTCATGATCTCACAGTCCGTGAGTTCGAGCCCCACGTCAGGCTCTGTGCTGACAGCTCAGAGCCTGGACCTGCTTCGGATTCTGTGTCTCCCTCTCTCTCTGCCCCTCCCCAACTCATGCTCTGTCTCTCTCTCTGTGTCAAATATAAATAAACATTAAAAAAAAAAAAAAAAAAGAACTGCTGCTTTTGCTGAACCTAAAACATTTTACACTGTATTTTGTTTAAGGAAAGGAAAGCAGCAGGAAGGGAAAGAAAAAGTATCACTAACTAAACTATGAACCAATGTTTTCTTGTATCATTGATTTTAAAACTCATCCTTGTTTCAGGATTGTTAGTATGGGGGAGGAAGCCCATCTTAGAATCAATGAAGCATGACGTTCTTTTCTGTTCATTAAGCAAAATAGCCCAAACTTTCACCAGTGATTTGTTAACCTTCATCTAGACACCTATGTTTTTAAAAATCAATTTAGACTTTCTTGAATTCACACTGGCTTTCTTCCAGTGAACCTAAACCAGGGAAGGGCTTGCTATTCTTTAGCAACAAAGGAAGCCTTCTATTTCAGGAAGCTGACTAAAGTAATAGTGTCTACCGTCACTGAACAGCTGTCTTTAGGAAAGTCCCATCCAGCTGAGGCTACCACATACCCAGGACACAACATCAATCCTGTTCTCTGCACTTGAGCCTTAAGGGAGAAGCGAGGTTCCAGTGAACGTGCACAAACACGAGAGGGTTGGAGGTACCCAGGCTAACTAAAATCTTAAGTTACTTCAGCTTTAATTGAATTTCCAAGGAACCTCAGCATGGGTCCCTTATGGGTAGACACACCAATCTATACCCCGTTAAAGACTCTCAATTGTTAAACAGTCATCACTGGGAGGTGCCTCTAACAGGAAAAAAACTCACATATACAACAGTCTATCTAACAAGGGACCATATTATGGACACTATTATGTTTTTCATTTGAAAACCTTTCTAGGCCTGCATCCACCCATTTGCCTCATTCATGTTAATGGCTGCAAAGTACCTTACTGAATAGATGGAGGGGCCATAATTTACTTATCCAGTCTTCTCTTCAACATTTTGGTTGACATGAACAACTTTGTACAGGTATTTTGGCAAACATTTGTGTACATATCCCTGAAAAAAATTTCTAGCAATAGGATTACTAACTCAAAAGGCATATATATGTTTAAAGTAGATACGTAGTGCCTAATTGGCCTCCAGGAACCAAGCCAACTGGAATTCTCCAGAATGCTGCATCAACTCATACTTCAATTCATGATATGTAACAGGGCCCATTCTGTGTACCCTTTGTTCTGGATATCTTTATTGGTATTAACCTTATGCACACATATGAAATGATAATATTTTAATACTTTATATAGAGGACTTAATCTATAACAGGAAATACTGAGGGCTTGACATTTAACTCTTTACATAGTAGCCATTAAAAAAAAAAAAATCACCATTAAATAATGAGCAAGCCAGGGCAGGGACTTCTCCAAGGTCACACAGCTAGTGGGCAGGGGAGTCAGAAATCAAACCTATCTTCACTACCTTATCTTCAAAGTTTTTTTGCTCTTCAACACAAAAACAAAAAATTAGGTATTGTAATCCTTTTATTTAATGGCCTTCCAATAAGACCAAATTGGGCACGGTGACCCTTAACGAAGAAGAAAAAGTACAAATTACCACTCTTACGTGTTGCCCTAATGTATCTAATGCAATATACTATTTGTTTCCAAGAGCACGTGGTAAAAAATGTAATAAACCCAATTGGAACCACTCTAACCAAACACTTGAATTAAAAGAAAAAAAAGAAGACACTAAAGCTTCCACATGTAAGCAGAATAAATGCACAAGAAAGTAAATTGCACTTCCATGGAAAACGTTTATCAAATACAATTCAAATGAAATTCAAACAGTCTTTATCACTTTGATAAATTTCAAACTCCTGTCCTTAAGGGATCAGTCAATATAAATATACTTGTGGTCTGCTGAATGCGCTCTAGCATCTTAACATCTCCAATATTTACAAGGCACATTGTGAAAAAAGCTTGGTGAAAAGGAGCTCCACTCCCTCTTCCCTGGGATGGCAGGCATGTCCCCCTACTTTCAAATGCCATTGTCTCCGATTTGATTGTAACACAGAGTTTTGTCAAGTTTCCCTTGCCCTGCAGCCTCATGAAATGTTTGGGGGCTTCACCAAATTATACACAAAGTTACCATTAGTTTTTGAGTCACAAATTTAGACAGGACTTGTGGCAGGTATGAGGGAACTTCTGGAACCAACAGGACAGAATATCCAGCAACAATAGAGATAAAGCAACAAAAAGTCCTCTCAGTCCTATTCCCTAAATAACTTTCCCTTAGAGGGGGTTCTTGGCTAGTGGGCAGGCTTCAGCAAATTTCTAGGCCCCATGAGTTCCAAGAAGGATTTCATGGTAGAAAATCCTTATTGGAAATATTCCTTAAAAACTATCACACTGCCAGAGGTATCAGAATACAGTAGAAAACAACCACTCCAAGGAGTCAAGCACAATCCTTACTTTGCATTTAGTATAGATTTATGAAACCCACCACCCAAAGCTAGACTCTGTGCTGGGCACTTGCCTGGCAGCTCGTCTACTCAAAGCCATGCCTACATCACAGACAGGACTACTGAAGCACCGGCATGCCAGAGGGCAAGGAGAAACCCGCAGAGGGGGAAGATCAGGATGAGGACAAGACACGACTTACTGTCTAAAGACTATCCATGAATGCTGCAGACTGACACCTCCTCTCCAATCCACGGTGCACAGAGATGCTGTGAACTGTACAAGGGCTAAGGACTGGAGACCAGTAGGGGCCTGCCTAGTTCAAAGTGGCGTTCCTTGGGGCGCCTGGGTGGCGCAGTCGGTTAAGCGTCCGACTTCAGCCAGGTCACGATCTCGCGGTCCGTGAGTTCGAGCCCCGCGTCAGGCTCTGGGCTGATGGCTCGGAGCCTGGAGCCTGTTTCCGATTCTGTGTCTCCCTCTCTCTCTGCCCCTCCCCCGTTCATGCTCTGTCTCTCTCTGTCCCAAAAATAAATAAAAAACGTTGGGGAAAAAAAAAAAGTGTTATCAAAGTGGCGTTCCTTGTGATGACAGCCAGTCACTTCCCTAGCAAGACTGTGTCAGGTGAGATGGTTAGACATCTCTAGTTCCCCATCCTACCATGAAAAGATGCTCAAATTTCCATGGGTGAGGTGGGTGTGTGAAGGTATAAAAGAGTGTGAATGCCAACAACTAACTAGTCAGTTGAGGAGAACTCTGCACAGAAATCTGCTTGTATCCTCCCCTTCATCCCATGCCCCTATAAAGCACAGAAGAATTATGAATATTAATTATTTGATACTAAGCAAACCTGTGACAAAACCTGTAGACCTCTGAATTCACATACTCTGAAAACACCAACACTTCCTGACTCAGAGAACTGTTCTGTATTTTTATTTCCTAAATAGCAACGGTCTAGACTCCTTTCCATCAAGTCAGCCCTTATACTTTCCCACATTTGCATAAAAATTGAACATGCTCACCAGATAAGAGTGTATCTGTTAAAGAATTTAATTTCTCTTTACCATTCTTCTGTTTTATGTCATATACCCTAAAGATACTGCCTGGATGCCACTAAATGCTACTGCAGAAGCCTCTTTGTTCTCCAATTTGAAGAATGTTGCATGAGGGACATTTGATTCTATTACATTTTATTTTGCTGTAAGAAGGACTGAAAATCCCTTGAGACCAAGCGTGAGATATATACCCAACCTCATCACAAGAAGTAAGTTTAGGAATGTAGTATCTATCTCCGGAGGGGGGCTTTACATTTAGGTTTCAGAATTTGTTTGCTTAAAAGTGTGCTGTGAAGGTGGAATGTTTTTCTCTAAACCTATGAAAAAGAATAACTCAGTACTTCATTGGGAAAAACAACAGAAGGCCAAGATTTCCCAAAAAAGCCATTGCTGCATTTTTGGCACCAGCAAAGATGTGCTTGCAAATGGGGTTTTCATTTTAAAGTACCGGCACCTGCAATTTGGCAGTCCTGAAGCAGCATGGTTTATCCCCTCTTTTTGCAGTTTATGGATTGCCTGTTCCCCACTCTCTCAAGTACATCCAAAGCTACCAACCCCAAGGAGAACAGGCAGAGACAGGAGGACATTGGTATGCAGAACACACTGTAACCTTATATATAGGTCATTGCTGGAGGACTGCGCTGTGCATGTACTTAAGCCCCACTTCTCTTTCAAGCTCCATTGACAGACACATCTCCCACATTCCAGCCTGTGGTTCCCTAGGGTGACAGGTAGTTTTAGCCCTACAAGTACCCAGCCGCTGAGTCTGCCCACAGCCACTGGCCTCAGGAGGCCTGGCACCTCCAGAGAGCAAGCATGTAGCTAAGGGCAGCAGAGGCCCTGTTAAATGAAGAATGCATTTATACTTGCTCAATGTGAAGGAGATGGATTGAAATTTATCTGTGTGATAAACAGTGAATTGCAGTTGACAGACATTTTCTATATGAATGCAATTTACTATGTCATTACCAGTTTATGTTTATATAATGAAATCAACTGTTTTTGTGAGGTGAATTACCCAGATTTACTTTTTGCAAGTTCATAATTAAATGGCACTTAAATATTTCCTCTCTGTTTTCTATCCGTGCACCATGCAGACAGAGTCCTTTAAAAAGTAGGCAGTTAAACTATGATCATTTCTGAGGGAGAGAGGAAGAAGCTTTCCAGGAAGGGGGAAAATTTATTTTAAAAAATGAACTAAAGATGATGGTGCTGGAAACCTCTCCTCTAAAGTTTCACAGGCTTACAATAAATAACCACAGCCTCTCACAGGACACAGGTCAATGTTTTTTCTAAATACAATAGCTTCAAGAGAGGTGGATGGTCACGGTGCTGTACAGGTCAACAGATGCAAAATATTACTCTATACAAATGGGAGAAAACTGCCAGCCAGATTTCAAATTCATGCTTCTAAGATCTAGACCAGCCCCACCACAAGGGAAACAACTCCAACCCACCTCCCACTGTTTAGGAGCCAGTGGTAGTTTGTTGTTGTTTTTTTTAATTAAAATCAAAACCAGCACAATATTATTGCTAGAATAATTTACTTGCCCAGACTTGGGGGTGTTTTGATTGTCCATTACTGTGACTTAGAAGTTATTATGCACATTCTCACAGGCTTCTCTGGGGAACCAGCTCATTACCTGAGACAGCCAAGAAGTCATCAATGGAAGTAATGTCATCGACAGCATCTGTGAGAACACGGACTTGTTTTTCCCACTGTTCTTTAAAAAGATCCATGTTCTCTTGGGCCAGTTTACTCTGTGGTTTTGCTGCTAAAGCCAATGCAGCATTGATAACCTGCAAAGATACTGAAGTTCATTTTTTACTCTTCCAGAGGCATGAAAAGAAGATAGGTGGGACACTCTGGTCAATACACTGGTGATGGCTTTGTCTCATAGACATTTCACAAGGATCCATGATACCACGTGTTCCACCACAACACTTACGAAGATGAAGAAGTGTTAAACAATAAGTAGCAGATGTGAGGGTAAAAGAAAATACATTGGAAATGCAGATACACAGTAAGACAAACAAATGAAAATATCTCCAACCTCTCCACTCTGTGACAGCAACTTTTGAAAATTTTTGACATTATATTCCAGCCTTTATGCTATACACAATACCCATACACAAGTACATCCCATGACAAAAATATAAAATTCCATGCTACATAAGACTATCTTGTTTCTTCTTCAACATTAACTGTTTCTTATCCCATCTTCTGGATTTACACTGTTATTTTCCTATTATACGATTTCTAGGTTTCATAGTTACCCACTATTCTTAATAATTTGATGACGAATGTTTGCTATTTCAGGTTCTGAAGTTTAAAAAGTAATCTGTACAAAAAGCACCTGGCTTGAGATATACTTCACATACCAAAAAATTCACCAATTTAAACCTTACAATTCAGTAATTTTTAGTATATTCACAGTTGTGCAACCATTACCACAAGACCACTTTCATCACTCCAAAACAAACCCTATATACATCAGCAGCCATTCCCCATTTTGCTCATTCCTTAAAACTACCTACTGGCAACCACTAACTTTACTTTCTTTTTCTGTAGATTTGTCTATCCTGGGTAATTCATATAAATGGAATCATATTAATATGTGGGTTTTGTAACTAGCTTCTTTCACTTGATGTTTTGGAGGTTCTTCCACGCTGGAAAATATGTCAGTCAGCATTTCATTCCTTTCTACTGATAAATAATATGCCATTATACAGATACACAAGATTTTATTTATCCATACATCAGGTGATCAGTTTATTTATCCATACATCAATGAACCATTTACACTTGTTTGACCATTATGAAAAAAGCTGTTATGAATATTCACATACATGTTGCTGTGTTTTCATTATTTTTGGGTCCATCAGCAGGAGTGGAATAGCTGGGTCGTATGTTTAACTTTAGACAAACTGCCAGACTTGTTTTCCAAAGCAGTTGCACAATTTTACATTTTCACCAGAATGTATGAAGGTTCCAATCTTCACTAACACTTGTTCTTTTCTTTTTTTTTTTCTCTCTTTTCTTTTTAATGATAGCCATCCTAGTGGGTGCGAAGTGCTATCTCATTGTGGTTTAATTTGCTTTTCTCTGATGGTGCATGATATTACACATCTTTTCCTATGCTTATTGACCATTAGCACAGATTCTTTGGAGAAATACCTACTCAATCCTTTGCTGTTTTCACTCAATGAGTAAATAATGAAATCGAACTGAGAGGATAATTACTAACATTTCTAGGTCCACCATCCTTATGGGTTATCAAAAATAAATATACTTATGATAATGCAACTTGGAAGGGAAGCAACGACAAGAGAAAACTGGTGGTGATGGAATCGAGGTCTGGATGAAGCAGAAAAATACTTACCACAGAAGCATTTGGCATGCAAAGCTGAAGACAGGATTTGGGACACATTTTTTTTTTTTTTAGGTGACACAGGGACCACATGCCTATAGGTCTTAATTCCCAATATACTGCAGCAGTATTCAAGAATTTTATTCAACGCAGTCAACAAAGACTTGTAAACAAACTGAAGAATCACACCTACTAGACTGACGCAGCTGTTCCTCTTCCCTCCTAAACAACTCGAACTGACAGACCAACAAGATTATAACTACAGACTCATAGGCATAAGGGACTGGGCCAGCTACTTATTATTAACAGCCCGTTTATAAAAGCATATGGGTTTGGACAATCAATTATTGTAAGAAGAGCTACCCCACCATCTTTCCATGTGTTATACTGTGGTCTTCCATATTTTCATCATTTCAAGACTTGTTCTTTGCCTCTCTTCCTTCTTGCCATTCACTTCCCACCAGGTGATTCACCACTGTGGACTACTCTCTTCACTACTTAACTCACTGATTCACCAATGCACCAATGAATCAGAGCAGAGCTAGACTGTACAAGAATACTTGGCTGAAAAAAATGTTTCCTAAGATAGCCAAGTAAACACGGGCAGGGAATTAATTATATGTTTTAAATATGAAGATAATTCCTCTATTACAAAAAGAAAATTGCTCTCTTTGTTCTATAATATATCTTATACAGTGTAATGGAGAAAAAGCACCTTATCTAAGGTTAACTTTCTCATTTTCATTACAAACTATTTACAAAGGACACTTGATAAATTAAATACTCATTTCTGATGACTCTGACTCTGAGTAAATTAGAAAGATTCTGAACATACTACTTTAAATAAT
The DNA here is from genome assembly GCF_028018385.1 of Neofelis nebulosa. Classification (NCBI taxonomy): domain Eukaryota; kingdom Metazoa; phylum Chordata; class Mammalia; order Carnivora; family Felidae; genus Neofelis; species Neofelis nebulosa. The sequence goes on from NC_080782.1 coordinate 125,126,440, forward strand.
CATCAAACATTATACTTTGTGGTGAAAACTAGAATCATTTACCTTAAAAAATAGATGTTATTAATGTTATACTTACTGTTACCATTAGTTAAACAATAATATAATGATCTTTCTAGCCAATGAAATCAAATGGGAAATAGAAATAAAAGAAAAAGCTGTTAGAAAGGAGACCACCAAATGACTTTTCAATACAGATGATCTGTTTATCTAGGAAACTGAAGAGAGTCACCCCCCAAAAATTTAGTATTATAAAGAGTTCATTAAGGAAGCTACAGACAATATAAATATATATTAAAAAATCAATTTTTTATATACTAGAAAAACGAAAGTAAAATGAAAGGAATGTCAAATCTTTATGAAAGCAATTAACAGCAAATAAAGGGGACTAGATCTCTGAAGAAACCCACAGTATTAAAGTAACAGTAAGTGATTTAACTTTTCTGAGGAATATTACAAAAACTTAAATAAACAAACATATTCCATGTTTAGGCATAGGAAGACTGACCTACTTACTCACAAATTAATCTGGAACAATAAACAGCTAGGAATAGCCAAAAAACCTTGGAGAAAGAGAGCAAGAGTAATGGAAGAGAGGTAATTAAAATGTAATACAAAGCTAAAGTAATTATCATCTAAAAATAGACGCTGTCATAGTGAATGAAAAAAGTTAACGTCACATACAAGGAGGGATTAACAGTACATTGGTTTTGTATTTGATGGTCTATCTGGAGAAAAATAAAGTTAAACCCTCACTTCATGCTTATATTTAAAAGCTAACAAAGCTAAAGAATCTATTTATGGGGGCACCTGGGTGGCTCAGTCAGTTAAGCCTCTGACTTCGGCTGAGGTCATGATCTCATGGTTTGTGAGTTCAAGCCCCACACCGGGCTCTGTGCTGACAGCTCAGAGCCTGGAGCCTGCTTGGATTCTGTGTCTCCCTTTCTCTCTGCCCCGCCCCTGCTCACACTCTCTTTCTCTCAAAAATGAATAAACATCTAAAACATTTAAAAAAAAAAAGGCATCTATTTATGTTTTGACTGAATTCTTCAAGAGAAGTATCTCTCATTTCTTAGAAAACTCTGCCCTATTTCCAAATAACAATGGGAGAAGTCAATTCATAAATCTGACTATATTACTTCTGTATTTAAGTATATGTAACTGATGAAGTATGTTAGGTAAATCTGTAAGGAGAACACCAAAATACTAGTAGAAAAATGGGGGAAAGACATGGACAGCCTACCTAAGATGAACATAAATGACTAGTAAACAACTAGGGGAAAAAATTTACTCTCACAAATCAAAAGAAATAAAAATTAATGGGAGTTAATATTTTTTCTCATTAAATTAGCAAAAAGCCCCACATGAGGCACTACCACCATGTTGAAAACCTCTAGAACAACGTTGAATAGGACATCCTTGTCTTGTTTTTGATTGTCTGGTGAAAGGACTCAGCCTGTTCCCGTTAATATTATGTTTCACCTGGTATGATGTTACCAGGCTGAGCAAATTCTCTTATGTTCCTGGTTTACAAAGTGTTTTTTGTCAGGCCTAGAGGTTAGATTTTCTCGAAGACTTTTTGTTTAATTTCTACTGCTCTGGCTATTTCTTCTCTGTCTTCTTTGCTGCCTTGTCTTCTTCGACATCAAAGAATTTCAGAGTTCCTCAAGGTTTATTTCTATGCTGCCCTTTCTCCTTTCTACACTCCTCTCCTCACAGTGAGCAATTTCATCTAGTTTCATGATTTTACATACCACTTAGGTGCCAACTACTCCCACATCTCCTATCCAGACCATTTATTCTAGCTCCCAACTCATATCACTTGCTCTATACCAAACAGCTCCACTCAGATGTCTCACAATTTCCTGTCCCAAGAATGCGGAGTGGTCTTGCTTTAAAATTCTTGATCACTCAAGACACATAATGTTGGAGACAGCAAGGGAACTATACTTCCTTAGTCTAGTAAATCTCCTCCTCTCAAGCCTGGACTCTAAATGAGTATAATGAGTATTTGTTTCACACCTTCTTTTCTCACCTACCTCAGCCAGCATCCTCAGTCTCAGCTTCAAAGCCTGCTGCTTCCTACTTGAGTGAGATGAATGCGATCAAAAGACAATGTCCATAGTTCCTATCACCATATCTACCCACTTACCTGCATCTGTACCAGGTACTGTCTTACCTTTTTAAAAATATAGGTGTTCAATCTATGTTCCCATCTCAGACCAACCTTTCTACCTGTCCACTGCATCTTATTTCCTCTCCCCTACTCCAGGACATTGCTCTAGCAATTCTTCATCCATTCTATAGTATCTATATCGATATTGTCTATTATAAATTCTATTGGTTATATAGATTATCTATTCTGTATTATCAATATTTATACTGATATTATTCTATATTATCAATATTTCCCCTTTACTGGACTATTTCCTAATTATGTATTATCGATATTTCCCCTCTTTCTATACTGTAAATATTTCTCATCTATTGGATTATTTTCAACAGGTAAACATAAAAAACATGCTAGTATGGGTCCCAACTAAAAATAAAAAACAAGTAACAGTCTCAATCCCGTATCTAGCTCATGCTACCACCCCATGTCTCTATAAACCTTACATAAAATCTGAAAGAGCTGCCAACTTGTTATACCCAATCCCTCTCTCCTCTCTTGAACCCATTCTAGTCAAGCTTATGTCTCCTAAACTCTACCTAAACTCCTTTGTCCAAGGTCATTTGTCATCTCTACATATTGTTGAATCCAAGGACTAATTCTCAGTTCACGTTCAACAACCATTTGACAGGAATAAACATCATTCCTAGAAACACTCTTTTCCACTTGGTTTCCAAGGTAGAGCCAGCTTCTGGTGTTCTTCTGGTCTTACTAACCCTTCCTCAGTCTTCTTTGCTCATCTCCCCAAACTTTAAATGTTAGAGAACCCCAGTTTTAGTACCTAGACTTTTTTACTCTAGGTATACTTATTCTATTGGTGAGCACATCCAGGCTCATGGTATCCTATGTGTGCTGATGAGTCTCACATTTATACAACCTGTCTAGATCTGTTCCTTGAATTTCACTTAGCATCTTGCATATCTAATTACCGTGTCTAAAACAGAGCTCCTTAGCTGTTCCCCCAAACCACGCTTCCCTATCAAAATAAATGACACCTCCATCCTTCCAGCTACTTATATTCAAAACCCTGGAATTCTCCTTCACTCCTCTCTTTCCCCTCCACTTCATATTTAATCCTTCAGTAAATTCTATCATCATATATCCAGAGTCTAATCAGTGCTTACCACATCCACTGTACTCTTTCCTGGTTTAGTACCAAAGCCTCTGTTTTGGTTTCCTAATGCTGCTGTAACATATTATTACTGAAGTAATTTTACTTAAAACAACACAAATGTATTATCTTATAGTTCTGGACATCAGAAGTCAAAGTGTCAGCAGACCTATTCATTCTAGAGGCTCTAGAGGAGAATCCAGTCTGACTCCTAGAGGCTGCCCACATTCCTCGGCTTGTGGCCATATGGCTCCAATGCCTGCTTCTGCGATCACAGTGTCTTCTCAGACTCTGACACCTATGTCTCCCTGTTACGATACTTTGATTATACTGGGGTCCCTACCTGATAATCTAACTACCCTTAGTTCTCTCTCTCTCTCTCTCTTTTTTTTAACCTTTACAAAGCCCTTTTGCTACTTAAAGTAATGCATTTATAGGTTTCGGAATTAGGAAATGAACATCTTTGTGGGGGGTGAGGGGTGTTTTCCTGCTTATTAGCACAGCCTCCTAAGAGATATCTCTGCTTCCATCCCTCCTGACAGAAGTCAGGGAGGCCTTGTTCAAACCTAAATTAAATCATGTCAATCCTCTATTCAAAATCCTTCATTGGCTTCCCATGTCACTCAGAGTAAAAAGCCAAAGGCCTTACCATGGCCCTAAAAAGCCCCAAACCACCCAAACATCTGTTAGAAATTTGACCCTCTTTTTGAAAGCCTCTGCATTTGTTGTCTCTCTGCCTGGAGTGCCATACCTCCATGGCTTGTTCTATCATCTCCTCTGGGTCTTTGCTTCTAAATCATTTTCCCAATGGCATCTTTGCTGACATTCCCATACTATTTAACACACACATTACAATTTGTAGGATGTAGCTAAAGCAGTGCTTTAAGAGAAATTTATACCATTAAATGTTTAACTGTGACATCAGAAAAGAAAGTCTCAAATCAATGATCTAAAAACTTCTAACTTTAGAACTAGAAAAAGGACAAATTAAACCCCAAATCTGGCAGAAGGAATAAAGTAACATAGTAGTAACTGATGAAATATAAATTACCAAAGACACTCAAGAATAAACAGCTAATGTGAATATCCTTTTATCGATTAAAGAAACTGAATTGTTAAAAACCTTCCCACAAAGGAAACTCCAGGCCAAATGTCTTCAGTAGTAAATTATCCCAAACATTTAAAGGACTAATATCAATTATACAGATTTTTCAAGAAAACAGAAGAGAAGTAAACACTTTCCAACTGTTAGGCTATGGAAATCAGACTGTACCAGAAAAGAAAACAACTGACCAGTATCAATATGCAAGCCTTACAGGGAGACTGCAATGTCTCTGGCAGCATGTTACCAGCAGATCTCTGTCAGAAGGAGTGGAAGGGGCAGGGGGCAAGGTACTGAAACCTTTAGTCAGAAGCATCTCCTTCGAGCTCTTCTGTTAAGCTGCTTTGAAATAAAAGAATAGAGAATATCCGAAGTGGAAAAGTGAGGTGGTTCAAAGTTAGATGGTCCTATGATTGTGAAATAATAGATGCGTGAGAGCTGAGGTCACAGGGTACCCTGGCCTGTATGCCTTAGATGCTCCAATAAGAACTACATATTTTCTCACCACCTATAGGCCAGGCCTGTCTGGGTTTGTGTTTATTTGATGCTTGTTAAGCCTGTCAGCCACAAAAATGATCAGTGTTCCCAAAAGCACAAAGGGAAAAGAAGCAATATGGAAGATAAATCTAAGGAGGCACAAGAAGAATGGGCAATTTCGTAAGTTGTTTCTCTAGTTAGTGAGAAGGACAAAAAAAAAAAAAAAAAAAAAAAAGAGAGAGAAAGAAATGCAGATAAGCTGTGGCTTCAAATACTTAATTCACCTTTGTGTAGATTTCCAAGAAAGGCCATGCATTAAACCAGGCTATATGAATTATTAAAGTGCCAGATCTGTATTAACCTAAATGTACAATGCTCATTCTCACAAATGAACTAAGAAAAATAAAATATTAAGTGAGATCATCTCCAAAATGCCCTCCCACAATTTTAAAGATTCAATTGTCAGAAACCTTCTTTTTCCTTTTTGTCGCTGCCCAGCACCAAATGAACTAAAAAAGTGAAATATTTTAAGCAGCTACCACAGACTAAGACTTGGGCACATCTACAAACAAGGCATGTCAGGGATATGTGGGGTACAGATTCATATTTATCCCCATAACAGTTGGGTTTTTCCCTTATAAAGGCATGTGAGACTAGGGCTCTCTGCTCAAATGGAAGCAGGTCCCCCTCCAGATGAACAGAGACAGTGCAGCCACAGAATAGCAGGCAATGCAGGCAGAGACAGCTGACCTACTTCCTTTCTTGCAACAGCAAATCACAAAAAAATGTGGGTGCTTTTGTTCCCCCAAGCAACAAAACAAAGCCACTTTCAGGTTACTTCCTCCTCAACTTTAATTAATCTCAAATATTTGAAGTTAAAGTCACTTAACTGCTACAAAGTTAGTACTTCACAACAGTTCTCATTTCCAAAGTTAATTTGTTACTGAGTGAACTGACAAAATGGGGGAAAAGCTCCTCTGGAGGTTCCATCTGTCATCTCTCCCCTTCAACAATAAGGTCTAGGAGCCAACTCCAAAATGTAGGTGGGGCCACAGAAGAGTTACATAAGGAGAACATCTCCAACACAGGGGCCCGGGCTTCCTACATGCAAGAGTGTGGGTGTGAGGCACAAAAACCAGCATGGAAAAATCGAACATGTACTTCATCCTGTGGTCAGATATTGCCAGCAGCCTCACAATAAAGATGCACTCTAATAACTGTCTGTAGGCTACAGCATTTTTGTTAATTAATAAATTAATTTTTATATTTTTAAATTTACATCCAAATTAGTTAGCATATAGTGCAACAATGATTTCAGGAGTAGGTTCCTTAGTGCCCCTTACCCTTTAGCCCATCCCCCATCCCACAACCCCTCCAGTAACCCTCTGTTCTCTGTTTTTAAGTCTCTTACGTTTTGTCCTCCTTCCTGTTTTTTTTTTTTTTTTTTTTTTTTTTAAATTTTTTTTTTTATTTTTGGGACAGAGAGAGGCAGAGCATGAACGGGAGAGGGGCAGAGAGAGAGGGAGACACAGAATCGGAAACAGGCTCCAGGCTCCGAGCCATCAGCCCAGAGCCTGACGCGGGGCTCGAACTCACGGACCGCGAGATCATGACCTGGCTGAAGTCGGACGCTTAACCGACTGCACCACCCAGGCGCCCCTCCTTCCTGTTTTTATATTATTTTTGCTTCCCTTCCTTTTGTTCATCTGTTCGTGTCTTAAAGTCTTCATAAGTGAGTCATATGATATCTTTCTCTAATTTTGCTTAGCATAATACCCTCTAGTTCCATCCACATACTTGCAAATGGCAAGATTTCATTCTTTTTGATTGCCAAGTAATACTCCATTGTGTGTGTGTGTGTGTGTGTGTGTGTGTGTGTGTGTGTGTACACATGCCACATCTTCCTTCTCCACTGATGGACATTTGAGCTCTTTCCATACTTTGGCTGTTGTTGATAGTGCTACTATAAACTTGGGGTGCATGTGGCCCTTCAAAACAGCATCCCTGTATCCCCTGGATAAATACCCTAGTAGTGCAATTGCTGGGTTGCACAGTAGTTCTATTTTTAATTTTTTGAGGAACCTCCGTACTATTTTCCAGAGGCTGTGCCAGTTTGCTTTCCCACCAGCAGTGCAAAAGAGATCCTCTTTCTCCGCATCCTCTCCAACATCCATTGTTACCTGAGTTGTTAATGTTAGCCATTCTGACAGGTGCTATCCCATTGTGGTTTTGATCTGTATTTCCCTGATGAGTGAGGTTGAGCATTTTTTCATGTGTCAGTTGGCCATCTGGATGTCTTCTTTGGAGAAGTGTCTATTCGTGTCTTCTGCCCATTTCTTCACTGGATTATTTGTTTTTTGGGTGTTGAGTTTGAGAAGTTCTTTATAGATTTTGGATACTAACCCTTTATCTGATATGTCATTTGCAAATCTCTTCTTCCATTCTGTTGGTTGCCTTTTAGTTTTGGTGATTGTTTCCTTCGCTGTGCAGAAGCTTTTCATTTTGATGAGGTCCCTATAGTTCATTGGTACTTTTGTTTCCCTTGCCTCCAGAGACGTGTTGAGTAAGAAGTTGCTGTGGCCAAGGTCAAAGAGGTTTTTGCCTGCTTTCTCCCTGAGAATTTTGATGTCTTACATCATTACAAATGTCTTACATTTAGGTCTTTCATCCATTTTGAGTTTATTTTTGTGTATGGTGTAAGAAAGTAGTCCAGGTTCATTTTTCTGCATGTCACTGTCCAGTTTTCCCAGCACCACTTGCTGAAGAGACAGTCTTTATTCCATTGGATATTCTTTCCTGCTTTGTCGAAGTTTAGTTGGCCATACATTTGTGGATCCATTTCTGGGTTCTCTATTCTATTCCATGGATCTGAGTGTCTGTTTTTGTGCCATATAGGCTACAGCATATTAAACCCCTTCCTAAACTCCTGGGGAACTAACCAGCCTAGTCTGTTTATCACACAAGCCAGTGTCTGTGGAAGGGAACACCTCTAGTTCAGGGCCCTGATGGTAGAGGTCACTGCCCACATCAGAATGAAGAGTAAGGAGAGAGAGAGCTCCAGGGAAACCCCTCTTCCTCACAGGGATGGCCACCAGCCAGTTTGAAGAAGAAGCCCTTTGAGAATGCAATGCACGGGCCAGGGTAAGCCAGATGCAGTCTCAGAGGAGTTTGGTTTACCCTCTTCAAAGACTTTCTAAACTTTTGATTAGTTACCTATCGTTTAAAATTGAGACTTGACAGAAAAACCTGAATTGCTGACTTCTCTTTAAAAATAATGAAAGGACCTGGCAATACTGGCCTGGAGTGGAATCGCAGCTTCCTCATGTAGAAACGGCACATACTACTCAAGTTTGTCACTATCATGGCTGCAAATGTCTGCTGTATTTGCCATCACTGAGTCTGCCCAGCCCCGCTTTGAGCAGGGGCAAAAATGAACCTAGGCAAGAGTCTGGAAGACAAGAAGCACACTTGGGAAAACACCTTTTTATCCAGGACACACACCTAATACTAAGGGTGGTCTGGGCACGGTCTAAATCCACTCCTCCTGAAGGTCTGTTCTACTAGAAGAAATCAAATACCCAAGAGAGAAACAATGCTGAGGGCAAACTCAAACCGGCACAACATGGCCCAGCCACACATGATTTGTGCACACCACCATTTCATTAGGATCTACTAGACTCTCCATGTGATTTTTTCTCCTAGGCTTAAGATCATTTATATAAATACTCTTGGTAGGTGTGATCAGCGTATGTTACCATCTGTTTCAGCTGATATGTGAAAGCATTGTGGCTTTTCAAGCATTTCAAAATCAAACGGAGAACCAAAGACATTAAAAACAAAGTGCTGATAGGGTAAAATGATAAACTTGGGGAAAGAATGCCCCATCTTTAGAAATTTACTCTGAATTTACTTCTTACAACTTAGTCATCCATGTACTTATTATCTTTACCGCTACTAATTTCTACTGGATTTCATGACTGTATGAAAGCTGAAAAGATGTTCAACATATAATGTGGATTCACAATGGCCTATCATAGTAGTGTTTACACAAACCAACTCTCACTGGTAAGCGAGATACACATGAATGACGATTAGAACAAATGCCTTAACTAACCTGTGCACCAGTTAAGATCCCAGATTAATAATCAGACTTTACTTCTTTTGGTTGCCTATCTTGAGGGTCAGGAATTATTTATATGAAAGGGCCAAAGTATTGGTCTCAATATATTTTAAAGCTGGTTGCACACACAACATAGAAATTTAATTCCTATGACCTCTCTTCTGTTACTCCCGTTCCTCTGCTTTATTTCCCTTTATCTGTGGCCACTGCCATCTGACAGGACATTTAGAGAAAGTAAATGTAAATCCTCAGAGTAGGCCCAGTCTCTGCTTGGGAAATCAGAAGGGCAGCCTCTTCCACTGAAAACAGCACTTATACCGCTTAAAAACACCTGTGACTGTCAAGGAGCAGGGGACCCCACAGACAGGGTCAGTTCCCCTCATAGGAGGCAGGCCAACACGTTGGTCATTTAACAAAGCAACTGTTCTTCTATGTACTTCAGAGTCTTTCGAGAGTCCCAGACTGCCATAATCGCTAGTCTTCCAATATGCCATCATAAATGGAGAAAAGTTCTCAAGCTTTTAATTCAGTAGCTAGCTGGATTACGTTGCTAACATATGTACCAAAATGCTACTTCAGGACATCTTACAGAGTAATGGTTCTAGCTCTTGGATCTTGTTCCCTCCATCACAAAGATCCAAATCCCAGGCATTAAGGAGCATAGGTGGGTAACTGTTACTCCTTCAGGTTTGTCAGATAACTACCCTAAATCCAGGACTGTCAAATGTTGCAGATGGCCCTCTCTCAAGGAGGTTACAGACTGAGTAGTGAGGTCACTACACACCCTCCACTTGCCAGCAATGAAAGACACTATCCATTTTTAATGAAAGGCAAAGGATAGTAATATGTGATGCCCCAAGGAAATGTCACTTGAAGCTGAACATAAATTTCTACAAGCTTTGTGAACTCTGGATCAGTGTTTTGTCCTCAAGACTTCTATGTAAAATTCTAAAAACAAAATTAAAAAAATAAACCTGATCTCCAATGTAACCAAACTCCAATTCAGTGGTACCATAAACATTTTTGGTCATACCTTACCTGAGGACAGAGAGCTTCTAGCTGACTTGCTGACATTCGAACAAGCTTTACACCTTCTTCATTGTTTGAGATGGAACAGGCCAAGTTGGCAACCTAGAAGAAGGAACACCATAAAAAGTTCTTAGAAGATTTTTCTTTTGATCCCTAAGGAAAACAAATGTATACCCACTCCCACCTCTGATCTTTTATAGAACACATGCCAAGAGCACAAATGGTATTTTATTTCTCAAATTAATTACCTACCTAGGAGGACAATTTTTTTTTTTTTTTTTTTTAATCTCTGTGCTAAGGAAACTATGTCGACTTGTAACACAGGTCACACTGTTGGCAGAATGAGATTCCAGGGCATGTAACTCATAGGCTTTACCATGCTCTCTTACCTGCCTGAACAGTAGAAAGGCAGTTCTCATGGTGTGGACAACAACATGAGAAAAGCTAAGGAATCAAGGGCATTCAGAAAGAAAAGCTGGTATCCTCAATTACAAATATACCATGTAGCTGGTTCTTGAAGAAAAGAAATAGAAATTCTAAGATGCTATTCTCATTTTACAGGTGAATGGCTGCTTACTAAGCCAAGAGGTTTATTTAAACACAAAGATATTTTTCAAATTAAAAAAAAATAGTATTAAGATAACATCAACATATACCCAAGGCCATCTTCATCAGAAATGGAAAAATAAACAGGGATGATGTCCCACAGTTAGAAGAAAACTATCCTTCAACTAGGTTCTCAAAAGCACTGAAAGCTGAACTCCTTTCTGAATGGTACTGCTTTATTTGAACTGAACTCTTGACCTTTCTGTCCAAAGTCTCTTAACGACACTGCTCCAGTAGCCAGAAACAATCTTTCCAAGTTGTGTCAGACTTCCTCAGCTGAAGCCCTGGCCGTGGTGAGAACCTTGCTCTGTAGCAACTGTGAGCACTGTGATCACTTACCCATGTTTCTACATAAACAGGCTTGCCAACCCCAATGGTAATACCAAGGACCAAATGAATACATTGTGCTAAGACACATCTTCCCCCGCCCCCCCGGTTGCAAATTGAGTTATGAATGACAGATGCGTAGGCAGTTTAATATCAAAGGCACTTTCCGGGGAATTTAAATGCCAGAGTAAACAAGGGCAATGGTGATAACCTTTGATTTTCACTCCTCCACCCAACTTAAGCACATACAGGCAAAAGAAAAATTACGTACTATTATGGCTGTTGTTTGCAGTATTATGGTTAGGGATTATCAGCTTTCTGGAAGACTGCTAACTATCAGAATCCTGCAATGCCTAATCATAAGGAGAAACAACAGAACTAACATGCAATTTAAATATAAAATGTAAAGAAATAAAAAATTAAGTCAGATCTTTAATGTTTAGGGGTCTTCAAAATCATATACAGAAGTAACATATTTCCCCTAAAGATTACAATTCCACTTTCTAGTATCAACTGGACCTGAGCAAACAGGCACTAGTCTTCATGATAATACAGTTGATTATGCAGATTTTTTTTGTTTAAAAATTACTGCAAAACATAACCAAAACTCTATTTTGTAAAATATAAAATGTTTAAAAAACATTATCCCTCAATGATGCTACAGTGCAGGAGAAAGCTTAACTTAGATATGTTCATGAATCTGCAACTCCCACTGTTTCAATTCCTTAAGAAGGCATTTTGAAAAACAAATATAAAATTTGGGGCTCATCACTACATTAGTAATTTGAGACTAACAAAGATTCCTGGTGAGGTGAGCATACTAATACCCAGCACTCCCGCCCCACTCCCACTATTTGGGAGGCCAGCCAAGTGTAAAATTCAGGAAGGTCTGTCACTCTGTTTCTATCCTTACTCTCTAGTCACTACTAGCATCATTTTATTTCAATTTACACTCACCCAATTTTATGAATCTGTAAGATCCAGAAAAGTAAGAAGCAAAGATTATGTAAACTATTATATATTACAGATCAGATACATGAGAGTGTGGTGGCTAAGGCTGAAATGGCTGACCTCTGTAAACCATCTTTCCTGTTTCCTGATACAATTCCTAACAAAATAAAGGCTATGCAAGACTTGTTCTTTATTTTAAAACGTTACTTAAATGGTTTCTGATGTATTGCTGAAGCAGTAATGTTCCACAAGAGTACACTGCCTGTTTCAGGAGGCCGCCCTGCCTGGCCTGGGAGGAGGGAGAGAGCGCCTGTCACTGACAGTCTTCTTCAGATGAATGAGCTTCTATTCACCCTCCAGGGACAGGGCTACTCACTTCCAACAATGACAAATGTGCAAATGCAACATCTCAACCGTAGCTCTCTGAGATGCTAACCTCATATACTAGTGCCACGCTTCACAACAGTGAAAGGGGAGGCTGAGAGGAGGGGTTTCCTAAATGTCTCCTTCTGGGGCTCTAGAAATTTGGGAGAGCAGTTCATACTGAGACTGAAGAAGAGACTCAAGTTTAAATTAAAAATACATAGACCAAACTTCCAGAGAACCTGGCAGAACATTGTGCAGTTACCTCTAGATTTTCTCTGGGAATAAATAATTGTATCTCTGCTATCATGGTAACTTGTGTATTAACAGTTTAAATGTCTTTGATTCTTGCTAATTCAAGAGGTGGCCTAAGACTGACACTATGACCTATGAAATCATAAGCTTTGAAATCATTAAGGCCTCTTGCACTATCTATGCCTACACTGTGGAAGTTTGGACCTTAGAGAAGAGCAGAACATTTCAGAAAACCAGCAACTCCCTGATTTAAAAAAAAAAAAAAAAAAAAAAAGCCCTGGATTTTTGCTGGTTTTAGGAGTAGCACAGTAACAATTTATGCTGTGGAGGAAAAAAGAAATGTCACAGCCAGGCTGTGTCATATCAACAAATATGACATCTGCACACTACAAAAAAGACAACTTTTCAGACATTTAGGAAAACTCTACCTTTATACTAGATTTTCTCTTCTTAAATAAAATTTATGAAGTTCTATAGTGGGGAAAAAAACCCCATTATGACAATTTCTCCTCTATTATACATGTGTTGATGACTTAAATGAAGGTTAAATTTGTGTAAGGTCAGCACAAGTTTCTTCCCACGGCCCTCAGTAACTGCTTCTCCTTCATATTTGGCTGAGGGGCTCCACTGCCCCTTACTCTGGAACCTCTGCAGGAAGTGAGATTTCTTTTTGTTCTTGGTGGTAAATTAATAACCTAACAGCCTATGCCCATTGTGGGGAGTAAAACAAGTGAAAAGAACTTTGGAAAAGGGAGCTCAAGTCCACAACCATAACCATAAAGCTCAAGAGGTTGAAGCTCAAAACCTGCATTACTTGCCATTGTGGCTCTAGGTCATGCTACCACTTAAGTTTTCCTCTTTAAAATGGTTGAGTCTGAGCTCTCAACAAGTCCAAAATTACAATAACTCAACTTTGTAAACTTGACATGCATCAAGTGAGAAGTCCCAACTACACATCATATAAATTTCACAACCACTCAAGAAACTTCTACCAGTTATTCCCAAATCCACAAGAGAAATGATGATGGAACAGAGGATAAGCCTCCAACTTTCCAATTTGAGGAAAGGGTGTTGGCTACCTTATTAGGAGTAACAAAATATCTTACCAAAAAATGAAATGTGGTAATGGATGCATACTTCTACAAATTTAGTAAAAATCAGAGTTGTATACTTAAAAGGGGTAGATGTGAATTTTATACTCTGCAATTTATACCTTCCAACTCTTTTTTGTTTCTTGATGCAGGGCTAACCAGGTAATTGAGGGAAATTATCAGAGGCTAGACATAAGAAAGCAAAAATTCAAAGAGTTTTATAAAAGAAACCACTGAAAACAGTGCTTGCACAGGGGTGGGAATAGAGAAATGGGTATGTTCCATTCTGTGATTAGAATCTGGGTTTTTAATGGACCAATACACCTTGGCCCTCACAAGGTGAGGTGTCCCTAAGCAACTGGCAGAAGCAAATTTAAATGGAAATTTTCTCTGATAGAAGGTCATCCAAACCCAGGCCTCAAAGAATTCTCATATACAAAATTCCAGGAAGGTAAATTTACAATAAAAAATGCAGGAAGTACACAAGGAAATAAGCTATCTTGGGCAGAAGTAAGCAAAACAATTGTGTAATCAGATTCATAATGACTACAGATACTCAAATGATCAAAACTAGAGTATTAAAAAATATATTATGTTAACAGAAATGAAAGAAAAGCAAGCATACAAAGTTAAAATACAGTAAAAAATGACTAGCCATATTTAAGAAGGATCAAAGTAGAACTTCCAGAGAAAATCTGTAACTTCTATACCTCCTAGAAATTTAGTATATATCATGTACTGTTAAAAAGAGACGTACTAACCTGTAAAATCAAACTTAAGAACTTATTCAGGAAAACTAAGAAATTTTCACAATATGGAGACAATGCACAAAATTAAGAGACATGCAATTACACTGAAAGTATCTATTATTCAACCATGAGGGATTCAGAAGCAAAGACAGAGAAAGAGGGAGTGGCAATAGTGAAAGAGAGAATGACTGAAAAATTTTCAGAGTGGATGAAATATAAATTTCATATTTGGGAACACAAAGTCTAAATAGGGAAATAAAAAGAAATCCATAACCAGACATACTGCAGTGAATCTTTACAACAACAAATACTCTAGTTTAAAATTTTTTTTTTCAACGTTTTTTATTTATTTTTGGGACAGAGAGAGACAGAGCATGAACGGGGGAGGGGCAGAGAGAGAGGGAGACACAGAATCGGAAACAGGCTCAAGGCTCTGAGCCATCAGCCCAGAGCCTGACGCGGGGCTCGAACTCACGGACCGCGAGATCGTGACCTGGCTGAAGTCGGACGCTTAACCGACTGCGCCACCCAGGCGCCCCTAAATACTCTAGTTTTAAAACAAGGTCTTAAAAACAGAAAGTAAATACAAATTATCCACAAAGTAAGCTCAGTAAGACTGACTGATGACTTAACAGCAATGACGGATGCCAGAGATAGGGAAATAGTATCTTCAAATCACTGGAATTGGGGACCTGGCAGGGGGATAATCGTAGGACTATATATTCAACAAAACTGTTTCTCTAAGATTTGGGGCACAATAAAGACTAAAAAACAACCCAAGATCATTTACTCCAGACAGATCTTCCCTCCCCCTACTAAGTTTGAAACAAAGATGCTTTAGGAAGAAGAGATAATTCCAGACAGAAGGCTTAACAACATGAAAGAAGAAATGAGAAGCAGTGAAAATAATGTATCAAGTACAATTTAAGCAAAATTGAAAAAATGAATTCAGTAATACCAATAGTACCTAACTCATGGGACTAAAACTTATAAGAACCAAAGTACTGGACAACAGTAACATTTAAGTTGGAGAATGACTGAAGTCAAAGCATTTTAAGATTCTGACATAGTTTCAGAAGGAGGAAAAGATACTGATTAACCCTCAACCACTCAGTTAAACATGCATGCTAAAATATCCAGAACCACTACTAATAAAACAGAGTTTACCACTTCCAAAAAGGGGGGTGGAGGGAGAGGTGGGGGGGAATGGGGGGTGGAGAAGAGGAGGCGAGAGGACTCAATCCCATGCAAAGGCATCAAGACAGTTAAAAACAGAGGAGGGATGGAAGCAGAGGGTTAAGGAGAAAGAGAACAAAATGCAGCAGTTAAAATGAATCCACATGTCACAACCATAATGAATGTATATGAACAAAATTCTCTAACAGGAAAAAAAACTTTACTAAAGTGAGTAAAAATAAGTAAACATTACTCTTTATAAAATACATTTAAAACATAAACAAAAGTTGTACAGTGTCTTTAAAAAGAAAGGATAAAGCTATACTGGATGATCGGAAGGAAGCACTTGACTCACAGCCCTCTGTCCTCCCCAATTATGTCACTGGGAGGCTGAAGGCCACATGCCAGGTAGGCTCCTCACCAGATCACAGCTGTTCGCACCTGAAGAATGATATGACCTTGTCTTTTAAGAGACAAACCACAAAAATTAAAAACAAATTTTTTAAAAGGAAAATAATGTGGTATCTGTCAGTATACTGTATTAAAATGTTGAGCAACCCTATATATTTAATCATTCACTGACCCTTAAGTATAAATACATAAAAACCCCATGTAAGGATTCTTTTCACATCTTTAGCATAGGCTTATTTCCCATGAAAGAAAAGGGGGGGGGAGCATTCTCCCTCCATTCTAAGGACAAGAACTACACAACTGTGTTTCATCCTTTCCTTCTTGCTACCAGGAAGTTCAGTGCCAAATCCAAACTCAGGCATGGCAATTATAGTTCAAGATTGTCTATTATTCTTTTCCTAGTTCCTGATTTTCTACATCTACCTTATGTTATCACGTCTCTCTTTATTTGAAATAAACTATATCAAATCTAATTTTAGGAAGAGGTGGGATACAAATATAAGCATCTCTAGTAACAGATTTGGAAACTGTGACTTTATTAAAACATCATAAATTATTTTAAATGGCTTTGATATTTGGTATTTTTTTAAAGGCTTTTTAAAAGGCTTTCATTGTAAATCATCACCCAAGGAATCATTTCTATTTACTTGGTATCGCATAGACCATTTCAAAAGTTCTCTATTTCTATCTAACTGCCTGAATAATGTCAGTACACCTAGAAAGTGTGCCTATCTAAACATCAGTTCATCAGCTCTACTGATGAGGTAACAGGAGGGCTCTTCTGGAGCAGGGTAAAGACTGGGCAGGGTTTCTCTGATTACTCCTACCAATGCTCCAAGAGAAAAGAATCTTGATGTTCCCTGAGAACAAGGTTCATCTACTGCCTTCACTAGACCATCCCAAAATCTGAGTAGGTAGTTAAGTTCGACCAAAAACACTTGTTTGGGTATGAGATGTTAAAATAGTACACACAAGACACTTTTGTTTGGCAGAGACTCAAGCATGTGAACTTACAGACCTTTAAAAATGTGGAAAGACCAAGCTCAATAGGTTTAATAAATTCTTTTGGAATCCAAGGTCAGCATCCCCCCCAATGATACTGACTGCTTTAAACATACTACAGTCATAGAAAATGGAAGGTTCATTTAATTTGCTATTTGCAGGAATTTTAGCCTATAGTATTATACAGAGGCACTGAGAAAAATCCTGAAGCTGTCACAGGTGGATCACATAAGGTCAGTGTTCAATTCAAATGCTCCTTACAGAGCCTTCTTCAAGGCCACTTTCCTGTACATTATGGGCAAACCACAGAATATAAGTTATAATGCAGATCGTTCAATTTGCAGTAAAAATACACACTTTAAGCCAATAATGTCATACCGTATGAAGTCCTGGATAATGGGAAATACTTTGGAGTGAGGGGTGGGCATGTGGCAACTCAACAATGATAATCCAACTCCAAAGCATACTAGTTAGGGGTACCTGGGTGGCTCGGGTGTCGAGCATCCAATGTTTGGTTTCCGCTCAGGTCATGATCTCATGGTTTGTGAGTTGGAACCCCGCATCAGCTGGGAGCCTGCTCGGGATATTCTCTCTATCTCTCTGCCCCTACCCCGCTTGCGTTCTCTCTCAAAATAAATAAATAAAAACTTTAAAAAATAAAGGCATACCAGTTACATTTACCTTCTGATTCTTAATACACAAAGCAATGAATGAGATACTATCTTATTGTAGCAAGTTCATAATGATAAAAGGCCTATTTTTTTTTTTCAACGTTTTTTATTTATTTTTGGGACAGAGAGAGACAGAGCATGAACGGGGGAGGGGCAGAGAGAGAGGGAGACACAGAATCGGAAACAGGCTCCAGGCTCCGAGCCATCAGCCCAGAGCCTGACGCGGGGCTCGAACTCACGGACCGCGAGATCGTGACCTGGCTGAAGTCGGACGCTTAACCGACTGCGCCACCCAGGCGCCCCTAAAAGGCCTATTTTAATGCAATGTCTGGGTCTGAGAGGAAAGGAATACTAAATGATATATGTTTTTAGAGGCAAGATTTCATGAATGGCATTTTTCCTATTTCACTCTCAATTCGTGAAAAAGGACTCAGAAGAAAGCAAAATTAAAAGGAAAAACTGACTGCTCTTTAGCTATTAAGCTGCTCACAGCCAAAGGACGTAGGCTAAGAATGAAGCAATTAAAAAGGACACATGGGTATTGCTTCTTTCTGACAAAATAAATATTTTACCTCAATATGCTTAAAAATGAAGAGCAACATAAAGAAATCATTAACTTGATATGGGAGAAAGAGTCAAGTCTTTTAAAAGGTATTACAGTTACCCTGAAGCACAGCCATGATCTTTCATAAAAAGATGAAAGAAAAGCCCTCAGTGCTATACTCCAGAACAAAAGAAAATGGTGAAAAGAAGCGTCATGCTGCTCACCAGTAATGACCCTCAGCTCTTGCTCCCTTACTCACGGGCCTTGGGGACACACAACCTATATGCACCCTTCACACAAGAATATGGGCTTCAGGGGCGCCTGGGTGGCGCAGTCGGTTAAGCGTCCGACTTCAGCCAGGTCACGATCTCGCGGTCCGTGAGTTCGAGCCCCGCGTCAGGCTCTGGGCTGATGGCTCGGAGCCTGGAGCCTGTTTCTGATTCTGTGTCTCCCTCTCTCTCTGCCCCTCCCCCGTTCATGCTCTGTCTCTCTCTGTCCCAAAAATAAATAAAAAACGTTGAAAAAAAAATTTAAAAAAAAAAAAAAAAAAGAATATGGGCTTCAGTATGATGTGGGAATGGATTCCACTGACAAATGTGGTATGAGACACGCAGAGGTCCCAGCCAGAACCCAAGAAAATAAGAACAACTTCATGGCAAATACTGTTATTTGCCTTTTCAAATAAAATCACAAAAGTCATTTACTAAGGATTGAATCGGCAGCCAGCCTCACACAGCCTTCCTGACACTAACTGTGCACACAGAGGGACTGGAGGAATTTGCTTCTGTTCTAAAAACTTAAGAGTCAGTATGTGGTTTTTAGTCTTGAAATTCATCTTGTATTTTCATCATGTGATATACAAGGAAGGTACCATAAAAGGTTTCCATTTCTAAGTGGGTGTTATTCCCTAATACCACTCAGAAACTATGAATATATTTGAAGCAACTTTACATGACACCCCAAATTAAAACATAACCCTTTTATACTATTTTACTTGGTCTGGGAAGAAAGTATTTCTATTAACGCAATAAATAAGACTTCCAAAAACCAAGTTAGCAAGTGCCAACACATCTGCTCCAATTTTATTTTGGTCATGTATTAAAATGCTACTTAAATAACAGTTTTAGCTCTGCTTCCATTTAAAACACTGATAAAACGGTTAACTTTTTTCACATATCATCTCAGCACCATTTATACCACACTGTACAAAATACACATACTATATAAATGTATTTTAATTGCTTCCCTCTCTCTAGTAGAACATAACCTTCATGGGGGTAGAGATTTTTGTTTCATTCGCTA
Organism: Neofelis nebulosa; assembly: GCF_028018385.1. Taxonomy (NCBI): domain Eukaryota; kingdom Metazoa; phylum Chordata; class Mammalia; order Carnivora; family Felidae; genus Neofelis; species Neofelis nebulosa. The sequence goes on from NC_080782.1 coordinate 125,145,894, forward strand.
CCATCTCCCTAGTGCCTAGAACAGTGACTGGGACATATCAGGAACACTGTAAATATTTGTTGTGAGACTCCATCATAATTTTTTTTCTCCCACAACTCTAGAAAATCTGCTATTGGTTGTTGAAAGCTTGGTGCTAGCAAATGAAAATACTGCTCAAATCAACGTCACCTAATTTCCAAATTTCCCCATTCATCTTCACATCCCAAAAGATTGTACATTTCATTCCCTCATATACCCATGATACAGAATGAGAAGAATATCAAGTTTAATAACAATGGTGTTCAGTCATAACACAGAATTCTGAATTTCTCAAAGTGTGGTTCTGAGACCAGTAAGTGTGAATCCTCAGGGATGGTAGTCCAGGGATCTGAAGGTTGAGCACCTCAGTGACTTAAATGTTTATTACCTGAGAACTAGTACACTCACTCATCTGGTAGTTACTGAGCACATACTTGTTCCAGGCACTGTTCTAGGCCCATGTTCCCAAAGAATTTACATTCTGTTAGAGTATGGGGTGGGAAACAGAAAACATAAGAAAACAAAACAATCCCAGTAATTTTACATAGTGAAAAATGTTATGGTGGATATAAAACAGATGACAGGGTTAAAAAAAATGGTAGAAGGTGGAATGGAGGGGATGAGGGATCCAGGAGAGCCTCTCTGCAGGGGTAACATCTGAGCAAAAGCCTGTGGGATGAGGGGTGAGAAGTGGACAGAACATTCCAGGCAGAGGGCCCAAGCAGTGCAGAGGACATAAGGTGGTGACATGTTTGGCTTCACTTCAATGCTAAAGAACACATTTTCTAACACGCAATAAATCAGACTACCCACTTGAGGGATCAGACATGAGAGGAGTGCATCTAACCCCACAGAGCAGCTATCTGATACATGGGACCACTCAAATACTCATGGGAAAACTGGGGCGAAAAAAGAAAAAGAAAAAAAGAAATCTGTGGGAAGGTGAAAGGCAGCTGGAATCCACAAAGAACCTGCTAGAATATAAACTATGCTTCCTACGGTTATCCAGATATTAATAGAGTAATGATGGAAGTTACCAAAAGGGATATTGGAAATAATATAGATATGTTTCACCTAGGTAATTTAGAGTAAGATAAAAATAAAGGGATTCTAAATGGGCTAAACGGCCAACTATATACTAAGAAATGTTCAGTCGAGAATGATTTCTAGTGGCAGGCTGAAAGGTTCTAGGTATTTAAAATTTTTTCAGTAGCCACATTAAAAAGGGTGAAATTAGCAAAAATAATTTGGTGTTTCTAATCCCAAGATTATTACATATCAACATGTAATCAATATAAAAAGTTAATGAGTTTTGTACATTCTTTTTTTATCCATACCGTATCTTCGAAATCAGGTGTGTATTTACACTTATGGTTCCTCTCAATTCACTGTGTACACCAGTAAAAAGATGGACAGAAGTAGCTGCAGAGAAGGAGAGTGGGGCTCCCTGTTGCTAACAACCAGAGAACCCACCAGTGCAATGTGAGGCCTGGGAGTTTCCCCCTACAGAAGCAGTCCAAGAAAAGAGAAGTAACGATTCATGGATGTTACACAGAAGCGGTTTTACGTACCAGAATGAGAATCTATGATTCTATGAGGAAAAAACACTCACTGGGGTGTGAAGAGATGGACCCAATTTCCTGAGAGAGAGCAGAAAACCTAGCTCCCAAGGGGGAGAACCTCCAAGGAAAAGAACAATGGAAGAAGAACCAGGTAAGAGAAATGGTAAGTCACCGGGTAAATGGCCAAACATAAAGCTACAGGAAACAAATACCAGCATGGTCTTACCTCTTCCATGTAGCTTTATGACTGTATAGCAATTGACCTAAAAACCAGGCATTTCACATTCCTTCAAGATGGGGAGGTGTCCTATAATAAATAATGTCTGGTTTTTGTCCTGGTTTCCTGGGAGGAAACTTCTTCCATATCCATGAGATTTCAATCATGATAGGAGTGTCTCTGTTATTCATCATTGGCCCTGATGGTTTATGTTAATGAAGTAACTCCGGGTGGGCCCCTAGATAAGTAACGCTAAGCATTCTATTGAGTTCTAGGAGTTGTTCTAGCACATTATCACACCTGAAGTGGGCCATGGGAAGCCCCATATTTGTAGCCAGTGGGTCAGAGTATGGGTAGCCTGGGGACCCTCCAAACTTGTGGCCAGCATTTGAAGTGAGGGCAGTCTTGTAGGGGGATCATGGAAACTCCCGAATTTATAGCGTTTTGAGTCATTAGTACAGGAGGCAGCTGACATCTACAGTGAGGGCAATCTTGTTGGGGATCATGCCCTTTTGCTGTGGGGCCTGTGCTAACTGCAGATGGTTAGCACAGAATTTTAATGCAGTATTTTAGAAAGACAAACATACCAGGCAGAACTCTTAATGGCTGCAGAATCAGAGCCCCCTCCTTTTCTGCTAGTGGCCTAACACCACTAGCTCTACTCAACTTTCCCACAAACTCTTCTCCTAAGCCCCAGGAAAAACTATAAATGACCACAAAAATCAACGTCAGCTGACATTTATTCCAATTTAAGAGGGAACAGGAATGAAGAGAAAGGAAGAAACAAAACAATCACAATGAAGCGCCTCACTTTTGTTCAAAAAAAGTCCCTCACTTTTTCAGTGTTCATAGTAATACTTAAATCACAAAAGTCATGCGGGGAAGAGAAGCCGTGTCACTGAAGAATAAAGTTCTGCCATGAGTCAAGTATTGGAGCCTTCTACGACACTTTAAAAACTCATTTCCTTTTCAAGCACATATGCAATTATATATCCTAGTATCTCTATTACCATAAATGTAATTTAACTGTTTGGAAAGTGGTACTACAAAGCCTTTACTTGTGCCTCAAGCAATAAAAAGGCTGTGTCATTTAATACATATATAATAAGTATGGAGGGTGATGTGGGGGGGGAGGGCACAGAGAGGAAAGAGGTGAGAAAGTGGTCAGAACTGAGTCGTGATAGGGAACACCAAACTCTAAACTCTAAGGGGCCCTTGGTTAGAGATGTTTGGAATTAAATAAAAAGTAGAAGCATGGACAAAGCTCCTGAAGCAAGGTCTCCAGGGCCATCAGGTCCACCAAATGCTTCTCAGTGTTCACTAAATCAGCAAGTTCAAAAGGCACAGTCCTCACTGCTGGAGGACCTAAAGCAAGTTACTTAACCTCTCTAAGCCTCAATTTCCTTACCTGAGAAAGGTATTATGGAAAATACATTGTATTTGCATATACCTGGTGCACAGTAGGTGCTCAACAAGCATCAGTTGTGTTGGATGAGGATGATAATGCAGGCCCAAATAAAGAGTCCTCCAGCTGCAGTACTGACAAAGGCTGCCCTCTGAGGTTCGGGACCACACTGAGCCCTTTCCCATTCCAGTACTGGTACTTGTTACCCCATGCCTTGGGCTGGCAGTGTCCCTGCATTTGCTCTTGCAGGCACATTTTCTAACATGTAGGCTACTTATAGGAGGTTGTCTTCCTAAAGACAATCTTTGTGTATTTGGAGGTACACCCCATGCTATCATGTGACTCTTGTGAAAAAGATAATGCTTAATGGAGACACAAAATGATATTCTTCTGCTCTTAACTCCAAATGAGAGAATCATTAACTTGAATAGAAGACTGACCTATGTGTTCTGTACATAATTAATTCAGGTCAAAATAACATTTAATAGCCAAAGAAAACTAGATGTAAAATTCGTAATGCATTTAATGATATTACTGATGTTTTCCTTGGAACGTTTTTACGGTATTAACCTGGCCTAATGTCACTATAAATCCAAATGCACAAGAAACACATTTTACATAAAAGGCCCATTTTCTGTTCTTACGTAGTAACCAAATTACCAAATGGTCTACGGAATATCTTTTCCAAATATTAGCTATTTTACGTTAAGGTTACAAAATCAAATAACTTCGGTATGTGTTTACTATATATGTCAATTTTTAAAGATAAAGTAATAATGAATAAGTTGAACAATAATATAATTTCACTTATTAAAAGGCAGGAACAAGTCTAACTTACCTGGAAATTAAATAGCAATTCACCTCTCTTTTTTCTTGTCACCTTACAAAACAAGCACTTATATGAAGATTTTTACTGTTCAACCATATCTAATTAACAGCATGTTTCTTCAATTTTAAAATAAGATGAATGGACTGAGTCCATGTCTCAGGCAAAAAATTAAGCACTTGACATACATCATCTCTATTAGATTTAGACCTCAAAATAATCCCAAGAGAGTTATCAATAGTAACCTCATCTTACAGAAAAGAAATGGGAACTGAAAAAGGTTAGGTAATTTGCCAGGATGCAGCCTAGGATGTAAGCCATGAAATTTCTCCAACTTCTAGACACGACGTCCTTCTTATAGGGTCTTTTGAGTTCAGGTAGGTAATTATCTTTATTTGCATTAACATTAAGTGGAGATGTTAAGTTTCTAGGATAGGGACTATCTATATTTAACAATGTACAGAATTAATGTAAACTGACCAAAATGGTAGTTTGGGATGGATGTTAAGTAGTAATAAAAGACTCTCATTTTATACAGATTGTATATTACATGAGCTTCCTAAAATTTTTAGCTGAGTGATTAAAAATCACTACACTTCACCAAGTTACACAGTTAATGAAACTGATAATACACTTACCTCAATCAATTTGTTGGCATGTTCACGGAAAACTTGAGCATATTCCTTAACTTCTTTCTCATTTCCATTCTTTGCAGCTTCAATCAATACTAAAAGTGGAACGTTGGTTTCCAGGAATGAATCTGAAACATGGTCCATGACGGCTTTGCGTAGCTAATAATTAAATTGTAAAAATTTGATTTTATTTCTACTAAGAAACTAGACTGCTTTTTTCTCTGGTACTTTTAAATCTTAGTGGAAGCTCATGATAGCCTGGCTGCACTTATATGAGGATCCCTCATGTAAGCCATGAAGTTATATAATATGGGACAGAGGAAACATGATCCTAAAGATAATGCTTATACTATAGTTATAGCATTTTAACAACAAAATCTTAAGTTTCAAGATAATATCCCCCTTTTGGGGAGAATTACAAAACTAAAACTTTTTTCTTAAAGGAATAGTAAAAAGCTGAACAGAAAACAGCTCTGGATTGAATTGATACATATAGCCTTGGAACATATGCAATTATATTCCTAACTAAAAGTGAAAAGAGAGGATTAAGTACTTTCTGGCTTATCTGAACAGGGTTAGCACACTATGAACCTTAAACCTATTAACGGTTTTCTTTATAACCGTTTAAGATATGACTTCACTAGAAGAAAAACAAATAAAGACACATTCCATCTTTGCTTTTTATCAGACATGAACAATAAAATGTCTATTAAGTCTGGAAACTATTATTACTACAAATTTTTTTTCTTTTTTTTTTTTTAAAGTAGGCTTCATGCCCAGCGTGGATCCCAATGAGGGAGCTAAATTCATGACCCTGAGATCAAGACCTGAGATGAGATCAAGAGTCGAGCACTTAACCGACTAAGCCACCTAGGCACCCCATTGCAACTTCTTTTTAAGTCTTAATACTAATTTGATCACATTAGTAATAAAATTACTAATTTTATCACACTACATTATGCATACAAATAATACATTTATCACATACATAATACATTTGATTTAACAAACGAAGAGATTCTTTCCTCTGTATTTACTAACTTGGAAAATTGAGCAACCCAAACATCTTTATCACCACCTATTTATACTGGAAGCACATCTTCACCAAGGATCTAAGGGAACTTCAAGTGTGTAATCAGAGTGGGGCAAGTCAAATAACAGCAATTTCTGTCTCTCCTGTATGTAATCTAGTACCACAAGATCCTTCAGGGTATTTTCACAGGTCCCCAAGTCGTTTGAAATTCATTTTCTTACCTGTACATCCTTTTCACACGAAAGCTAATTGACTCAGTCCATCCCAGTGGGACTCCATTATTCCAGGTCCCCAAGAGATTTTATTAGCTAGTTAGAACCTTATTAGCTACCAAATAGAGATAGGCAGTTTCCTGTGACAAACCATCCTTTTACCCCAGTAAAATATATGGGCCAAATACTTCCTAGAATTTTAACCAAAACTACAAAACTGAGAACTTAGGAAAGCAATTGACACATTTTTTCCCAGCTTACCTGTCTACGCAAGTCTCTAGTCTTCTTGGTCATTTTATCTATGGCAGAATTGAGTGCATCACTTCTTTCTTTACGTCCAGCCTGCAAAGTGAGAAAATTACAGCTGATAGCTATTCTTGCTCAAATCAACATTTTTTTGTTTAACATTTATTTATTTTTGAGAGACAGAGAGCGCGAGCAGGGGAGGGGCAGAGAGAGAGGGAGACACAGAATCCTAAGCAGGCTCCAGGCTCTGAGCTGTCAGCACAGAGCCCGACGCGGGGCTCAAACCCACAAACCATGAGATCACGACCTGACCCGAAGTCAGACGCTCAACCGACTGAGGCACCCAGGTGCCCCAAACCAACTTTTTTTTTTAAAGGCAATTTCTTGGGGCGCCTGGGTGGTTCTTCGGTTGAGCATCTGACTTCAGCTGGGGTCATGATCTCGTGGTCCATGAGTTCAAGCCCCACGTCGGGCTCTGTGCTGATAGCTCGGAGCCTGGAGCCTGCTTCAGATTCTGTGTCTCCCTCTCTCTCTGCTCCTCTCCCACTCATGCTCTCTCTCTCTCTCAAAAATAAACACTAAAAAAATTTTTTTTAGAAATACAATAAAAAGTAAATAAAAAGGCAATTTCTTTTAGCCCAAAGTTGGGAAATAAACGCGGGCAGGGCAGGGGAGAACCATGTGACTTTGTTCATAAAAACCTAACCTTACAATTCTTAGGCTCCACATTATCTGATGGTGAGAATTGATGGAGTTTTAACCAAAATAAAATAATCCAGGAGATATGACTTTCACTTAAATGCTTCTGCTTGAAAAATTAAACTTAATATTTTAATTCAAGGTTCAGCATACATCAATTTCATTAAAGAACTAGCTCTCCTTGAACTGCAAGCAAGAAGAGATTACACCTGATTTTGATGAACTCTGAGATTTGAACAATGTTAAAATGTGAAAAATGGCACCTGGGACCAAAACAATGTGAAACAATGAATTTTAAAGTTAAGATGTACATAATGTATATTATGTAGCTCGAACAAGAATGCTTTGTAAGATTTCTTCAGCCATGTATTTTTAAGTTCTAGGCTAAGCTTAATCCAATTGTATTGCACAGAAAGAATGTATTAGTCACTCTGAGACAGTTATGTAAATGGGCATTGCTCCAGGGTTCAGGAGGTTGAGATTTGCATCCGGGAACATTTTAAGCAGTACCAAAATAGATAGTAGCTGGAAGAAAAGGAAATAAAGTTACGTTACCCCAGGGAGGACTAGCCACGTGCTTGGAAATATCTTGGTAAGACATCAGGTGAGTCAGACTATAAAGTATATTAAAAGTTTTTCCTTACTAAATACCCAGCCAACAAATGTGAAATAAAACATGTAGTAATCACAAGAAATGGACAAAGGAATCTAACCCAGTGTTCTACTTTTGGGTGTCCTCAAGGCATTCTGGTATAGATATGCCATCAGTACACAAGCCAGCATAGCAGGTGAATAGTTGGGATGGAGAGATGTGGTTTCATATTTTCTCAGTGCCTTTTATGTACATTTCTAACTCATTTTCTCTATTATCCCACATCTATTAAATGGGGACAATGACACTTGTCCCTCTGCCCCTATCTCCATTGGTTTTAAGAAGAGAAAACAGAAGAAATGTTAAGAAATATAGGCTATTTAGCAGAGGACAAAAAGATGACAAGACGGGATTTTAGGAATACAGAGAGTTGAAATACAAGTGCTAAATTAGTACGTTCACTATCAAATCTGGTTAGGGTCATATCCATTATCTTTTCCCCCAATAGTTCTGTATTGCCAATAAAGTTAAGTAGTTCAGTAATATTAATAAGTAAAAAAAAGGGGGGGGGGAATCTCAACAAAACTGATTGAAGTATGAGAATTTCTACCTGCAGGAATAAACTGTGATTTACTCATAGCCTTCAGTCAGAAAATAACTTGACAAATATAATTAGTTACAATCTCAAAGATCAAAAGAGCAGGATCTAAGGCAAAGGTGACCAAAACTGAATTTTTTAAAAATCAAATTGACCTCATAACTAATGCCTTAATGAGGAAAGTCTCAGTACATTCCTTAGACACACAAGTGCACACTTCAAGAAAACTTCTCCCATTCATGTTTGTCGTTTTTCCTAGCCACATTTTAGGATGTTTCTAGTAGATCATTTATTCCAGAAAACATTGGCTATCTAAAACCCAAAGGATGGGCTAAATGATCTCATGAAAACTCCAACCCCTTGTAACCTCGAATCCCCAGAAATGTCCTCAATTTGTGCAGAAGGATTTTCTCTGCAAGTTACATAAAGCAAATCCTCAAACTTGATTTGAGGGGAATTACAGCCAACAGCAAAATTTACTTTAAGATGCAAACCAGACTATGAATCTGCTAAATCTGTACTTGTCAAACTACCTTAAAAATCAATTTGTCTTTCTTGTTACTGTAGGAAATAAAAGTTTATGCCTCATTGATCAGGAAGGGACAGTTCAGAAGCAGTTATTTACTGAAGCTTTTAGCTTATACTAGACAGACCACCTTTTAAATCAAAACCCCTCTAACACACACACTTGCACGCGCGCGCAACTTTAGAATTCCAATCATTTAAAATAGGGGTAAGTACACATGCATCTACACACTTACAACCTTAAAAATGAGCTTGATGAAATTGGAAACGTTGCTTATTTGTAAAACAAGATTTTACTTCTCTTTGAAATTAAAAGTCTTAGGATCTTTTAATTCTAGTTTTAGCTATGTCAAAGTAAAGGTGCTCATTTAACCTTTAAAGTAAATGATTCTCAACTCCTACCTAATTGAGAGACTCTATTCCATCTAAGCAGAGAGGCTACCTAGGTTCATTCATATTTGACATATTTGTCCTGCTAACCAGTGACAAAAGGGCTTTCTGAAAAAAATATTAGGCATATTTGGGGTTTCAACATATAGGTTCTCCTCAGCAAGTTAATAGCAGCTGAAATGAGGAGGGAAACTTCTTAGCTAGATGGCTTCTAGCAACATAGTTCTAGCTGGGACAGCAAAAGGGCTTTCAAAATCCATCTTCAACAGAAGCATAAAGAAGCCACTCCACCTGCCTTCTGCGTGGCCAAATAATAAATTCTATTTATTTAGACACACTTTTTACAGAGCACCTACTTTGCATCCACTGGAGTAGGCAGGACTAGCCACAATCCTTCTTTCAGAGAGTTTACAATCTGAACTAAAATAATTCAGAACAACATATAATTCAGCAATACTCTGTATTGTGCTGGGCCTGATAGGACTTCTAAATGAATTAACAGTGGGTCAGAGTAATAAGGGGAAGTTATGCACAAGATTACATTTGAGTCAGGCACTGAATTTTTTTTTTTTAATTATTAATAACTGAACTTTTCAGGAGGATTTTACCCCATTTTTGGTGGTAACCTGTGAAAAAACAAGCATTTTTTTTTCTTCCAAAGACCAGACCCTTGCTTCACAAAGAGTAATCTTTTCTCCTATAACAAATTTACAACTCCCCCCAAACCACTCCTACCTTTGCCAAAGATGACACTGTCGCACTGTTGTGACTGGTGCATATGTCGACAATTATTCACCCATACCCTACAACCTCTCAACTCTAGTTCTAGTTGGGCTCTAGCCCAACTCTTTCCATTCGGGAAGGCATGAAATGTGTCCCTGGCACAGCTGGCGGCATCTCAAGGTACATTTTAATCCCTAGAAATAATGTGACAAATGTTCCCAGGTGAGCCTACAAAAGCCTACTCAACCTAAAAAGTAACAGTACAAAATAAACAGCACTTCCAGGGAAAAACAGAGTGAAAACTTTTACAGTGCTTCCAGTGAATGAATCTATGGCACCATTCCACCAAATCCTGGGAGATCAGAACCAAATGTGAACTATTCCTTTATCTTTCTGGAAAAAAATATGACAAAATCCAGGATGGGGAAAAGTTAGAGAGCCAATACGAAAACAGTCCCGGCACAAACTGATGCATGTAGCTGAGATATTCTAATCTTTTTCTTAAAACAGATGCTAATACTTACACATTAAATAGCTGCTGTAAGTTAGAAAGTTAACAGAAGTACAAACAAGTATTTAAAGTAAACAGATACAAAAAGTAAGTATATGAAAGTCGTAAAATAAGGCCTTAATTTTGAAACTATTAATAACCCAGAAAAAAGAATAAGATGACCCAACTGTGTGGATATTTCAGAAGGATTTTAAAATGCTCATTATCTGGGAATATCAGGCTAAGAACTGTTGATAAATCATGGAACTCTTCTGATTTCTATGTTGATTAACAACAATTAAAAAACTTTCTAAAGGGCTCTGATCTTCTTTGCTCTACTTAATTAAGATAATGTGTTAACAGGGAATCTTTGTTTACTGACAATTTTACAACATCTCATGCTCATCCAACAGGTACTGGATCTTGAACATAATATGTCAAGGGTATGTTTGCTTTATTTAATATAAGGAAGATTCTCATCAGTTTTGCCATTCATTAAAATTACCTATAGGGGCGCCTGGGTGGCTCAGTCGGTTAAGCGTCCGACTTGGGCTCAGGTCATGATCTCACAGTCCGTGAGTTCGATCCCCGCATCGGGCTCTGTGCTGACAGCTCAGAGCTTGGAGCCTGCTTCAGATTCTGTGTTTCCCTCTCTCTCTGATCCTCCCCCGTTCATGCTCTGTCTCTCTCTGTCTCAAAAATAAATAAAACATACATACATACATACATACATACATACATACATAAAAATAAAATTACCTATATAAAGCAAAGACCTTTAAAAGGCAATAAGTGGAAGAAATACTTATAAAATATCTGGGAAAAAAATAATTTCTTTAATAAAAGAACAGTTTACAAATCTTTAAGAAAATGACCAATTTCAAGTGGGAATGAGCAAATGAAATACACAGTCCACATGAAGGAACAAAATGACAATACACCTATATACAACATGGTACTCAATGTTACTCATAAGAGAAACAAAGAAAAGAAAGCTTTTTTTACCTATTAGATTCACAGGTATTTTACAATATGTTGTGGGGGTGGGGAAGGAGTTGGTGGGGTGGTTACTGAACACTTACAGACTTCTGGGGGAAGTATGAAATGGTTTAAAACTTTTCGGAAGGCAATGTGGTAATGTCTATCAAATTAAAAACAATTTTTTTAATGTTTATTTATTTAAAAAAATTTTTTTAATGTTTATTTATTTTTGACAGAGAGAGAGACAGAGCATGAGCAGGGACGGGCACGGAGAGAGGGAGACACAGAATCTGAAGCAGGCTCCAGGCTCTGAGCTGTCAGCACAGAGCCTGATGCGGGGCACGAACCCACGAACTGTGAGATCATGACCTGAGCCGAAGTCAGACGCTCAACCAACTGAGCCACCCAGGCACTACTATCAATTTTAAATAGACACACTCTATAACCTAGTGATTTTTTGGTTCAGAATTTATATAAAATCTTGCCTAAGGATGCAAAGATATTAAAAGGGTATTCATTTTACACTGTCTGCAAAAGCCAAAAGGCTCAAAACAAACTACATGTCCATATATTATAGAAGAGCCATACAAGGGGAAACTATGAAGCCATTAGACACCCCATATCTCACACTCTCCCTCTCTGTCTCTCTGCCTCTGTCTCTCTCTCTCTCACACACACATACAAAGAAGCAGCAGTAGAGAATCAACTCCCACAGGATGTCAAGCCTTAGCAGAACCATTTCAGTAATGTGGGTTAATCTCAACCGCAGCTATAATGTTGCCATACTGTAAGACTTTCAGAATAAGAAATGATCTTGTTCTCTTTGGACCAAATTTTTGTTACTGATTTTCTTTGCATTGATGACATCATATGTTCAATTTTTTTATTTTTTTTATTTTTATTTTTTGCTGGTCTCAGCACATGTCGCTGTCCTTCTACTCCAGACTTCTAAAGGGAATGACATTTCCCAGGTTCAGCAATGAAGACTGCCAACATCTAGTCAATATACATGCAAATTCACCCTTTTAAATTTACCCAATGGGGTCAAAAAGCCTCTAAAATTGGAAGGGATTCTTCAAGAAAATATGAATGGATATCTTAACTCTTAATTCTACTCTATGCAAATGGCTTTTTGTATACCTGTGGGCCACCTATGTGGGTAGGATGAGAAACATATCTAAACAGAAAACTACTTGTAAATGCAGAGGGAGAAGCAGGAAGAACAAATCCAAACTTAGCCATATTTCAGAATTTAAAAATGAAGCCTGCCACGTACAGAGGGAGGGGGAAACATGAACACGAGGTAGCCACTGGCAGAACAAGAATAAGAAAAGGGTTTGGCAATACAAATTTCAATCAGTCTGTGCATTAACCAAGACTTTAAGGGGCACGTGGGTGGCTCAGTTGGTTAAGCATCCAACTCTTGATTTTGGTCATGATCTCATGGTTTTGTGAGTTCTAGGCCCGCATGGACTCTGTGCAAACAGCACAGAGCCTGACTAAGATTCTCCCTCTTTTTCTGCCCCTTCCTCCCTCTCCCTCCCTCTCTCCCTCTCTCTCTCTCTCTCTCTCTCTCTCTCTCTCTCTCACACACACACACACACACACACACACACACACACACACACACACACAAAATGAATAAGTAAACTTTAGGAAAAAAGATTTTAAGATCAGCTCTATTTGGTCTGAGGTCTATGGTAGAGAAAATAAAAGATCTTCATGGCTGAAATGTACCTGTGCCCAAACTTCTATGGAAGATTTTCCCTCACCTAACGTCCAACATAGGTGTATCACCCAAAGATCTATAGCTGAATTACCTAGCCCTGGGCACAGAACATAACTCTAGCACAACAAAATTAGGCTGTCACATGATCCTAGCCCTGCCACCCCCAACAGCAACAACTACCAAAAAGTACATGCCTCCAAAGCTAGAAGAAATCCTGAACTTTTTAAGTTACAGCATCAAAAGGAACACAGTTCACCATCCCTAGCAAAGCCACCACTACTTCTTACTACTTTCTCAATCATGTTTACTAAGAGAACAAAAGGACTTTTAAAAATCAAAATCAATGGAGGGCAGGGATAGGGACAAAGATCTAGTAAAAAAAAAAAAGGGGGGGGGATTCTGGAGGCCTTATGTGGACAACTTATTTTTAAAAATGCCTTTTTTTTTTTTTAAAGGAAGATGCCCAACCACCCACATGTTTATTTACATGCAACAGTGGTCTAGTGAGCGCCAACAATGTAGGAGCCTAGTGTTCTGAATGCTCTCAGATCCCCTGGCTCCACCTGTGACTATCAACTACTCTTTAGACAATATCCAATACAACAGATTGGTAAAGCCATCAATTCTTACATTACAAACTCTATCTGCCTCTGTCAGGTATGCTTTGTTTCTTGGGAAGATAACAAGCTAATGTTCAGCATCAACCTCAATGATTTTTCTTTTTCTTTTCTTTTCTTTTTTAAACAGCGAATCAACAGTCACATATTTGCCTTCAAATATACATGGTTTGAAAGCAGTGAAAAACTCTAGGATTTACCATAGTCTTCTCTCATCTTCCTTCCTCCCTCCCTCCAAAAGAAGGCTAGTAAAACCCACTTACTCTAAGGTAGGCCCAAATATGAGGCAGCCAAATAAGAACCCTGAAAGGTTCTTACAAGGGGACATACTGAGACCCACAAAATCCAGGACCTCCACCCTAAAAATGACTATTACTTTTCGATAAACATGAAGAGTTTCTCCAAGTTATCAATCAAGACTGGTAGCAAGAAGATTTATTTTAACATTACTTCTCCAGGGCACCTTTTGTGCAACACCACGTGTGCTAGAGTTATTACAATTTTTGGATTTGGGCATGATTTAAAAAACATTTCACTTTTTAGCATAATGCAAAATTAAGCTTCCACTCTCCTACAAAAGAACAGAAAACTCCATGTATATATCTGTACATCTGCCTCTCCAAGCTGAGAAATAATTCTATCTAATCAGTAATTCATATTAAAAACAAACTTTAATGTAGAGTAGCTTTCATGCATGTAACTACAGCACCTAAGCCCTACCACTTGACTCACTCAATTTGCTTAAACCCATTCACAAAGAGAAGAGACAAGTTAGATTTTACTTTTCCTTTGCCTTGTCATGAACAATAACTAAAGCAGTGAAAATTTAAAGAGCTATGGTTAGTACTTTGCAGAGGTTGTATTGCCACTTTAATTAAGTCAAAGGGATATGTGTAGAGAGTAAAACTGTTCTAAAATGAAACCAAAAACAAACAAACAACGTTTAATTCAGAAAGAACATGGGTCTCTGTTTAGTCCTTTCAGCTAAAGAAAGATAAAGATTTTAAAAAATGATACAAAATTCCACCAATGGGAACTATGTACTCCACCAACTTTTAAGACAAACACACTATCTTCTTTGGTTCCAAAGACTGAACCTTCCAAAGAGAAGGCAAGTGAGCAAGATGACCTGTAACCCAGAACAAATTCTCTGGGTCTGTGATACTGTATTACTGCTTACTTCTGCGGTGCAATACTGCGCACTTCTCCAGATGCATCAAAAAATAATTACTCTTGATTGCACAGGTCCTTCTCTGAGCAATTTTCCTTGCCCACAAATCTGGTATAATAGTGCTGGGATAATGTAATTTAAGCATTTTCCATTTGTTAATATATAAGAGGTAGGCAAGCAGACTAGAGAGGAGAAAGGAACCAAGAGTCTAAGGGGAAGGAGATGCTTTTCCTTCTAAATTATCATATGCAACTCAATCCCAATTGTGGTTGCTCCACGGAAGAATTTAATCCAGTTCCTCCGGCCTGGCAAAGGTTTTTGTTTTTGTTTTCCATCAGAGAGTAGCTGACTTCAGTAAGGCATTTATAATATCCAAGGGCTTGTTTTCCTTTAAAAAGAAATTAAGAGACTACTCTTATCAGACTCCCCTCCTTAGGTGTTTTGGAACAAAGTTCCTATGGAACAGAAATTCTGTAACCTAAGATCACAGACCCTTTAAGAGTCTGGTTAAATCTTATTCACAGAAAAATGCACAAGCAACAGAATTCTGCAAATCAGTCTACAGAACAAGGTAAAGAATTAGTAGCCTATAGACAGACAAGACTATGGAAAAGATGGTCAATGTGGCAAGTGGCATCCTTGAGGACCTCTCCCTCCCTTCATTCCTTAACCAGCATGTAGGAAAAAGGTGCGAGTACTAGTGCAGGCCTGTTCCAAGGAATGTGGGGTTCCATTCATGGGCAACTTTGGCTTGGAAGCTTCTCTCTGGCCTAGGGATGCACTGCAGTCTAAGACTATCTGTCAAATCTTTCCTTCCTCTCTCCTTTCAGAGGTGTCAGACTTGCCCTGTGGTCTGAAGACGCCACTGGCCTTCAGAGTATTCATATGGTCTTCTCTTTCCTTTTGTACTTCCCAGGAACTTTACAAATTTAAAAAAAAAAAAAAAGGAGATGGAGATGGAGAAATATTAAGGTTTTAAGAGTTTTTTTGTTTTTGAGAGAGACAGCGTGGGGGGTAGAAAGAGAATCCTAAACAGACTCCACAATGTCAGTGCAAAGCCCAACACAAAACTTGAACCCATGAACCATGAAATCATGACCTGAGCTGAAACCAAGAGTTGGAGGCTCAACCAACTGAGCCACCCAGGCATCCCAAAACTCTAATAATTCTAATCCTTCTTGGGGTCTGCTTCTAGGAGAATTCAGACTATCCACCAGCATGTGCTGCTGTTTTCACAGCACCTTTACACAGCGCTCAGAATAAAGGACCTTGGATTCTTCCAATCCTCACTCCAGTAGCACCCTTCTACATAGAAACTATGCCTCTTAAGACAATGACTTCTTGCCCAATGGGATGAAGCCCCTGGAAGCCCACAGGTCAGTGATGTTCTGGTTTCACAGACACCAAGGGTAGTTTTGAGATTTTTGCCTCCAGTTCTAAGACAAGACCCACGGAGGTTAAGCACCAATGGTTATGACAGAAATTGCCATGGAAGGCCAAATTAATAAGGTCCGATGTGTAAAAGGCATTACGTTTGTTAGGCCTGAATATAGGACTCTCACTAATGCTAGAAAAATCCTTCACATTTATACTAATCATGGTTCTTTAATTTTCAAAACCAAGTTCTGAAAAGTGATGACACTATTCAACGGGGAGAAGACACCATCAGGTCAAGTAGTAACAGCCAAAGCAAAAATCCTAGTCCAAAGTATGAGTGACCTTCTGTATTCACCAGAGATTCCAACAGTTAGTGTGCAACTCAAAGTCAGTTCTTAGGTGTGCCAGCAGAAGCTCTTAAGTATGCAAATGCTCTGTTATCTGGGTGCCACAATGCCCCAATCATGCTCAGCATTAGCTGAGGCTTTCAGGTGAAGGAGTAGGTGAGATTCTGAGATTGGATTGTACCAGAATCCAACCAGGCTCTATCACTTGTCCTAAATCACTTCTGTTCCATTGTTAATGTTTAGGGCACACAGTATTAAATGACAGTATCACCCTAACCTTTTCTCCTAGTAAGACATGTAAGGATCAAATCAGCATTATTTTTCAATCAGCACTGTGATTAAAACGTTGTAACACGAGACAGAGAAGGACCATCTTTTTAATTCAAGTTCCCCTTAAATTCTCAACCAGCAAACTAACCAAATACTTAGTTTTATAAGCTTTTTCTCTTCCCTTCCCCCTTTATTCTTAGTTTATGATGTTAAGCTCTTAATGACAAAGAAGCCAAGCCCACCTGGGTAGTTTTCCAACACACGTAAAGCCAATCACAGTCATACTTCCATTTTAACCAAGCATGACAACAAGGTGACTGAGTAGCTTTCCAAACTACCAGAGCAGCAGGCACTACCTTGCATAGGCTGGCGTTAAATCTGCACTTCATAAATCGTGCAGGCTCCTGCCCATTTAGATGATCTCTTCTCTGCAGAATCGGCAGTCTAACACTGGTTCTTCCAAGCATTAAAAATCATCACTCTGCTATCCCAACTCACTGTTCAGATGGGTCTTCCTGAATGCAGCCTTTATTACAACCTCACTGCTGCTTCATACACTGCAGGAATACCATGTTTTTAAGTCAGGAGCTCTCTTTCTCGCTTTATTATAATCAAGGGGTCTTACAACGACCCCAATACTGTTAAAAAGCACAGTGCTTTATAACAGTAAAGCTTCTGGAAAACCCAAACAAAAGACACGTCACCCGGTGACGTCAGCCTATATACAGTTCTGTGTGGTCGCAGCACATAAGCAATTCCATTCTTGTGCCGTTTCTCGGAAAAGCTTTTCAGTAAATGCACTCATGCTGCTCCAGGAGCTCTTCTCTGCAACAAGCCGCCCATCTGCCATCAACAAGTTAAGACCGAGAGAACTAACGGCTGCGGAAAGGAGAGACTGAAGCTTTGATTAACCAGCTGAGCAGTTAAAGGAGGACGAAATTTAATAACTTACATTCAAAACTGATTGAGGAATCAGAGAAGACAGAGAAAATGAAACCAATGCTTTCGAGAGGAATATCCTAAGGAAAAAATAACTCACCCTGCTGGATGATTTTACTCAGAAAGCCTGGGACACAGAAAACAGGAAACTGGTCAAAGGCTCCTGCATGTTAGAGCCTTTTACAGACTCACTGCGTTGAGTCTAACAACCGCGACTGAATGCAGCCTCCAATGTGCTCAGAAGAATGGGTAAGTCCATGCATTTATGTGTCTTATACAGTCAGCAAGGTATCATGCTTTTTAAAATAAGCCACCAAATTCACATTTTATGAGGGAGATCACTGTCAAATTTCTGGGTTTTGAGGTTTAGGTAAAAGCCTATACTGCTAATGACAGAATATTCTTTATCTTTTTTCTTAATGGTTTAAGTTGTGTTCTAGTCATACTAACAAGGTTTTTCTGCAGCAAATGAAAAATAAGTTATATGCAGTGAAATCTTTCGCCATAATGTTATGTTGTTTTTTTTAAGAGCTCATACATTCTGCTGAAAAATATCCTATCTTCTTGTTTTCCTTAAATTATATTCTGCAGGCTTACATTTCAAGTGGCCATTAGGGGCCCCTATGCTGGCAGCAATATATGCAATGAGTATGGTTTTAAAAATGCTGCCTGCCCTGGGTATGGCGTGTCCACCCAAATGCCGCTGCGAGAAGCTGCTCTTCTACTGCGACTCTCAGGGCTTCCGCTCAGTGCCAAACGCCACAGACAAGGGCTCTCTGGGCCTGTCCCTGAGGCACAATCACATCACAGAGCTCGAAAGGGATCAATTTGCCAGCTTCAGTCAACTTACCTGGCTCCACTTAGACCACAATCAAATTTCAACAGTAAAAGAAGATGCTTTTCAAGGACTATATAAACTTAAGGAATTAATCTTAAGTTCCAACAAAATATTTTATTTACCAAACACAACTTTTACTCAACTGATTAACCTGCAAAATTTGGACCTGTCTTTTAATCAGCTGTCATCTCTGCACCCAGAGCTCTTCTATGGCCTTCGGAAACTGCAGACCTTGCATTTACGGTCCAACTCCCTGCGGACTATCCCAGTACGCCTATTCTGGGACTGTCGTAGTCTGGAGTTTCTGGATTTGAGCACAAACCGTTTGCGAAGTTTGGCTCGCAATGGATTTGCAGGATTAATCAAACTGAGAGAGCTTCACCTAGAGCACAACCAGCTGACGAAGATTAATTTTGCTCATTTCCTACGGCTAAGCAGTCTGCACACACTCTTCTTACAATGGAACAAAATTAGCAACTTGACATGTGGGATGGAGTGGACCTGGGGCACTTTAGAAAAGCTAGACCTGACTGGAAATGAAATCAAAGCCATCGACCTGACAGTGTTTGACACGATGCCTAATCTTAAAATTCTCCTCATGGATAACAACAAGTTAAATAGCCTTGATTCCAAGATCTTAAACTCCCTGAGATCCCTCACAACTGTTGGCCTCTCTGGCAATCTGTGGGAATGCAGCCCTCGAATATGTGCTTTGGCCTCCTGGCTGGGCAGTTTCCAAGGTCGGTGGGAACATTCCATCCTATGTCACAGTCCTGACCACACCCAAGGAGAGGATATACTAGATGCAGTCCATGGATTTCAGCTCTGCTGGAATTTATCAACCACTGTCACTGCCATGGCTACAACTTATAGGGATCCAACCACTGAATATACAAAAAGAATAAGCTCATCAAGTTACCATGTGGGAGACAAAGAAATCCCAACTACTGCAGGCATAGCAGTTACTACTGAGGAACACTTTCCCGAACCAGACAATGCCATCTTCACTCAGCGGGTAATTACAGGAACAATGGCTTTATTGTTTTCTTTCTTTTTTATTATTTTTATAGTGTTCATCTCCAGGAAGTGCTGCCCTCCCACTTTAAGAA
Source organism: Neofelis nebulosa (assembly GCF_028018385.1). Classification (NCBI taxonomy): domain Eukaryota; kingdom Metazoa; phylum Chordata; class Mammalia; order Carnivora; family Felidae; genus Neofelis; species Neofelis nebulosa. The sequence continues at coordinate 125,165,440 of NC_080782.1, forward strand.
GAATTAGGCAGTGCTCAATGATTCAGAACCACAGGCAGCTCCGATCCCAAACACGACTCCATATGTCAAACATGTCAGACCAAGGACCGTATAATGAATATGAACCCACCCATGAAGGACCCTTCATCATCATTAATGGTTATGGACAGTGCAAGTGTCAGCAGCTGCCATACAAAGAATGTGAAGTATAATATCTACCCGTCATCAAAAATTACATCAGATAAGTAACCTATTTTACATAGTAGGGGATAAATACATACCTAATTTTTACCAATGGTGACATTAAGCCTAATTTTCCAAACCAAGTGGAGACTTAAGTTTTTGAAGTGTTGAAGTATTTTTAATTTTTTTTAATGAACCCATATTTTAAGTGTTATATGAAGCAAAGCTCATATTAATTTGCACTCTTGTTGCAAAGTCTAAAAATGCTTATTTCAAAATAAGACATTTCATGTATGTAATTATTATATACTATCATGTGTAAACATTTACACTAAGGTCTCCATATGCTATTTTTTTCTACTGAAAACAGTTTGGAAAGAAGCTACTGAGCAGAAAAAGATATGGATCAATACTTGTTAGATCACTGCTCTCCATCCCAAGAACCACAACTGGCTTGCTGCTTAAAAGGAGGCTTAGCAAAGTTTTCATCTATGACAATTTGGTATTTACTCAAATCTACAATTTATTGCCAGTGTGGGAAGTAGAATTTCATGTATGCTGAAGACTGGTAAATATTAAACACTCTTCTTCCAGAGTTTTTGCCTGGGTTAGTAGATACTATCAAAGTCCACATTATGAAATCAGAACCCTTTATGTAATTCTAATAAGCTGAGTGACTCTCTTTAATATATTTAAACAATGAATCCAAGTGATTGTGAAAAGGTCTCATTACAATGAAATCAATAGTAAATAATCACACTGACTTCACATTATACAACTCTAATTTGACTTATAATGGAAATGTTGATTTTTGTGGCACTTAGACAATTTTTAAACTAATCTAAAAATCATCATTTTACTAATTAGTTTACTAAATCCTATATTTACATTTATATGTGAAAAAAGATTTAGAAATTATTTCGGAGAGAAAAGAGATAAACTGAGTCCATTTAACAATCCTGTGACCTGTTCCCTGTAGTATGAAAGCACACACACCAATTCTCTCCCTCCCTCTACGATCAAAGATGCCTTGACAAAGGGGTTTAAACCTCTTTCTTCTGCCTTTTCCTAATCTTCAAACCTCAAAAAGCCAAATTAAAAATAATCGGCTAGCAACAGAATATACTAGAATACAGTATAATGGAACCAAGAAAAAAATCACTTTCTAAATATGATATGCTAAAATTTGACTGTTTAATAAAGATACATATCCATACTGTAAGAGGAGTTCCTTCTAAGTGAAGGGAATAACATTACTGAGGCAAGCTTTCTCATGGGAGAATACCCTACATGCCTGTGCAGCCACACAGTGGTAACCTGAAGGTGGCAAGGATGTGAAGGGATGAAACAGAAAGGCAGCATTTTGAAATGTGACCCACAGAAACAGTTTAGCTTAAGTTAAAAAGGCAACCAAGAGAGAGGCAAAGGTTAACTACACAATCTGCATCAAACAGGGCAAGGCCCTGGGTCCTGCAGCTGAAAAAGAAAGTGTTAATAGATACATTCCATAATTAACAAATGATAACGATGCCACACTTTTCATGCAGAAAACTGCCGTAAGTATTTTGTTTCTTTGATTATGATTTCTACAAAGAAACTATGACATATTTGGGATTTAGATGAAAGTCACCAATCCATACATAATTTTTCCATAAACGAGGCTCCATGTATGCAGCAGCTAAACCCATTAAATTAGACCACTGACTTAATTTTGAAAAAATGAGCATTTCTACAACTGACATTTAATGTATGTGAAAAAAGGCATGTATCCTTAGAGAAAACCACAACCATTAAAAAAAAACAACAGGTTATCTTTTCCTTAAGATGACCATTAACATGATATCCATCATTCAGAGCATATTTTCCTCTCAGGATTGAAATGAAAACATGCTAAGACTACAGTTTAACCCTCAAGATTTAATTATAATTTTTTTCTTCTTTAATACTAAGAGAAAGGGGTCTTCTTTAATACATTTCAAAGAAAACATGTCTTGTAAAAAAGCAGATGAGATCACAAATTATTAAGGTAAAAATGTGCTCTATTTTTTAAGGTGGATAGATTAGTTTGGCAAAGTCTCAGCCCAGCTGTGTTCAGCTGATCTTGAGCGGTGAGCATTTCATTTCTTGTTAAACCAGCCTGGGCCTGCCTGGGCAGAGACAGAAGCTGATTTCACAACATAGAGCACAACTCACTACTTCCCCATGGAGGGGCTGGATCAGAAGCCCCATTACAAATGAGAGCTCCACGAGCTAAAATTTACCAACCCATTTATCAGGGTAACCATGGCCATTTGTCTCGGCACAGCTTTGTCACAATACAACTGGGCCCGGAACACAGACTCTACCAGCCCTGAAGGATAGCAATGGAGTATTTTCCATCACTGCATCCACAACCAATATTAATTGAAATTATGAAGAATGAGAAATACTGGCTGAGAATTCCCACAGTAATCTTAAAGATTATACTTAGTAAAATGGACCACCAATTGACAAAATCCTTAATGTATATAGAAAAGTAAATTGGAAAAGCAAGCCATTCATTAATTCTGGCGAACAGCATAGCAAAGCCACAAAGGAATATTTTCCAGTTGAAAACTGTAAAATTTTTTGCCCTCCATTTTTTTGGTAATGCTCTCAGAGAAAAGTAACGGTGCCAGATAGCATTTTCCTTTTTCCATTTAAAGTGCAAACTTCCCTTTTCAATTGCCTGTAGAAGGCAGGATTCCATTTAATTTTGGCCTATTTGTGTTTCAGTATCAGCACAGGTTTGAAGATGAGACTGTTAGTCATCTGTGCTCTCTTTACCAACTGGCTAGGGCAGAAGAGCATCACAGCTACACTGCAGATCCTGGTAATACAATGTTAGGGCTTTTGTTTTTCAGTGTAGTCTTATCTTCTTCAGCACCTCCTCCTCCCCCACCAACCCCGGCCTTTTTTCACTTTCAAGGTTAGAGGAAAATGATCATTTAATCGAGAACCAGAAAAATAATTAAATCTCTCTGGACAAAGAAAAGCTAAGAAGGCTATGATACTGTACCCACCTAGTAACCCAGAGCTTGTTTGGAATCGTTTATATTCATTTCTGTAACTTGCCAGCGATTTCAATCACTCTTCTGAAATGAGAGTGGGCCGATAAATTTGCAAATCCACACACAACTCAGAGAATACCCACTGCCAACATCAAATAGCAAAGATACTAATTTTTTAAGCCAAAAATCTGCACTAACACATGTAATTTCTTAATGTGCCTAAGTTAATTTCTATACCGATTCAATGAATGGAATTGATTGAACTTTCCAACTCCACTAATTATTAAAATCCATCTGCTTATTCTAATGCTAGTCACCAAGAGCTAGACTCCATCTTTCCAATAAAAATGAGCCCTCTGTATCGCTAGGTCCAAAACCTAAAATTCAAAACAGGCATATCATTTTCTTAATGCATACTTCCTACACAGGTTATCAGGGAATAAAAGGCTGTATAATGCCCCATTCTCTCCCTAAAATGTGGATATCTATATGAAATTTTAAAAGAATATTTTTAGAAGCTTAGCTCCTAACAGAGATATACAGTGACAGACCTGTCTCAAAAGTCTGTTTTAGGCCATGATTTTCCGATCTTATTGGCTAAAGAGCTTCAACTAGAAAAAAACTAAGGATGATAAAGTCATTCATAGATAATTAAATATTTCTGTTCTTAACCTAGGGCAAACTCATAGTGCTTGAATATGGCCAAAAACAAATAGAAAATGGCTGTTAAGCTTTCATCCAGCTATTACAAACATTTAGAAACATCTGCTACTCCTTCAACTAACCTATTCTTCTTCCTTGATAAACTAAAAACAAGTCTGATATATGGAATGTTTGATGAACCTTCTTATCAACACTGAGACTGGACACTAAAAGTCCAAACACATTGTGTTCAATTACCTTAAGAGCCTTTTTTGGGTTTTTTTTTTTGTTTTGTTTTGTTTTTTTGGCTGGGAGGTGGGCAACTGGGTTGGGAAGAAAATACTTATTATATTGGGGGCTGGGGTGGGGGTGGTAACAAAGTGCAGTGTACAGGAAAGTTTTGTTATTAAAATTGTATATACTGTACAAAGTGAATGTCTTTTTTTTAAGCTTTCCCTTGGTAGGCAAGTAATTTTGACACGTGAAACTTGAAAAAGCCATTTGTGACAGACACAGAAACCTTAAATGAACATCTGTTTTGTACCATGTTCTCTACAATGCCAAATGTGCCAGTTGAGTAAAGGGCAGCTAATTGACTGTCTTCGTTAAGAGACAGGTTAAACTAAGCTAAGAAGAAAGTAATGGGTGTGGGGTGTGGGCAGGTGGGGAATTGTCGGGGGGGTGGAGAGTGGGAGGCCTAGTTAAAAAGCTACCGTGACAATACCTAACAGTTACACATTAACAAGGTACTCTTAGCAAGCCTTAGCAAATAGACAAACAGCTATCCTTGAGAATCACAGGGCCTAAGGTTGGCTGCCATCTCCCATTCTCCCCAAAAGTAGACTGCTACCACACCACAGCCTGGGCAGCTTCAAAAAGGTTGCCTCTACCCAGCAAATGGCAACTTGGCCTTTACCTTGGGGGTCCACTGGTGGGAGACAGATCCCAGCAGCACCTTGCACACCACTCCTGGGAGGGATGTCCACAGGAGTTGACCATGCTGGGATCTCTAGGATCCCTACATGACCCATTCTATCCCAGACACCAGCTCAGTAAATATGGATATGGAAAAGGAAGGCAAGATTTTCAACTAGTGTCCCTTGCTTGGCATAAATACCCCCCAGAACAGGACGCTATGCCTGGGCAGCACTGGGGGCAGAAAGGGCCCTGGTCTCAAGGAACTGACTGCCAGGAGCTGCCATACTTGTCAGGATACACTTATTACTTCTCCAGGTCCAGAGCAGTGCAGTAGGATCAGACAGGCAAGAAGAAATAAGGCCACCCCTTTCATCCAGAGATGAGGGGATCAGAGAATCAGAGAAGCTAGGACAGTGATCACACCAGGAATCTCAGCAGCAACGAGGGCAGAGGCAGGAAGGAACCACAGCACAAAATTTTATTGTCAAACTCATCCACTATGCACTAGAGGGCACAGGTGATAGTGGTTTCAAACTGCACAAAGGACTGAATTCCTATACTTTATGGAGTTAAAAAAGCTTATTAACCTAATTGTCATACATTTAAATCTTGAAAATCCCTTGTAAAGCTACATCTCATTTCTTTATCAGTTATTTTAATTAGTTTTGCCTGTATGCCACAGCATTCTCAGGTTCCCACTCAAATTTATAATAGATTTCTTCAAGGTCTGTTTCAAGTGATTTTTTTCCTTTCTTTAAATATATCTAACCAGCTGGGTACTCAAATCTCCCTTAGACAGAATGTACTACAAATTGTCTTTCACAAAGAGCCAAGGGAAAGAGAGGTGAAAAATCACAGCTATTCCTAACATTTCTCCTCCTTAGCATGAGTTCCTCCACACTAGCCAAAGTTTTGGAAACACTCTTTAGAGACAGATGTTGAGCCTCCTTTCCTCTATCCAAAGAGGACACACTAAAGAGGAAGAAATTTCCAAAGGAAAGTACCATGAGGCATCCTATCATGCAAACTTTGGAAACTTAACATACACCATCCCTTTATACATGGAGGCCTAAGAGTAAAGCCTAGCACATGGCCTCCAACTCAGGACCTCCCACTAGAAACCCAACATAAAGGAGCATCTGCGAACAATCACCCTGAAGGCAGGGCCAATGACTCTACCACCACCCTAAGAGAGAAGACTCTCCTCTCACCTGAGAACTAGATTTTAAAACTGTAGTCTCAGAGACAATACCCAAAGTCTTTTTACAACTTTCATCAAGCCCCTTTACCAAGAACCATGGTAAAAAGATGTAAACATGTCATAACTTCACTGAATATCCTTTCAAAATTGTGTCCAGAGAACAAGAACTCCATCGTTAGGCTCCATATTTGTATTAAAAAAAAAATACACACACACGCACGCACATATATATACATATACGTGCACACATATATACATATGTGTATAACTTAAATACATAGTATTATATATACATATATTTAAATAACCTCTAGGTTACTTCTTTGAAAAATCAGACAAAAACTCTACAGCCATTTATATTAGCCTACATGTTCATCATCATGAGAAGCAAAAAGCTCCTCTTGAGATAGACTAAAACATTTCCCATAGCCTAGCTGCCAAACACATAGAGGCAAACTGCTCAGCACTTTAAACCTTTGACAACTATTTATTTATCACTTACATATAACTTAATTCTATGAAGTCAAGGAAACTTAGGAAAATACACTCCTATGTACAAAATGGTTGAAATAAGGATGCGAAAACATCAGAAGCAGGGATTCTTAATTCTAAGGGCCCAGGATATGTTTCACGGAATGCAAGAACCTCTTGTAATTATAATGTAATTATAATATATTATATATATAATTATATATATATAATATATTATATAATGTAATTATAATGCAAATATTGTATGTATGTCTAAATATCTCCCCAGATTCTAAAGGGTGTTGGTAACTTACAAAAAAGCCCTAGTAGAGCAATGAAATAGTTCTTTTGAGTTACACTACTTTGTTGTTTTTTTATATATAATTTTGTTTTAATCTTTATTTAGTTTTGAGAGAGAGACAGAGTGCAAGGTGGGGAGGAACAGAAAGAGAGGGAAACACAGAATCCGAAGCAGGCTCCAGGCTGTCAGCACAGAGCCTGATGTGGGGCTAGAACTCACAAACAGTGAGATCATGACCTGAGCCAAAGTCAGACACTCAACCGACTGAGCCACCCAGGCGACCCTGAGTTACACTACTTTGGCCTTGATCCTCCTGGTGGCTAAGGCAAAGAGCAAAACCAAAAGCTTTCATCTGATAAAAGGAGCACACTACTTTATTTGAGGGGAGAGACACTTACATGCAAAACCCTGTTAATTACTTATAAAACAGAACCAGCTGTAGTATCAATAAGGAAAAATGTCAGACAGTATCTCCAAAGAGGTTCTGAAGAACAGGCAAGCTTGTCAACCCTTGAAAAAGCTAAGGGTAAGGAAGTCTACATAAGCATGGTGCCTATAAAGTCAGCAAGATCGAACATGCACCTACTTGGGAGAATAGTTCACGTTTCCTCCTTATCAAATCCCTAGGATCCAAACTACAGTGTTCCATCACCTAAGGGACACCCAGTAAGTATATGCTCCATTATAAGACTTATAGATGAGGAGTACAATGTAAAATTTAAAATTCTTCTACCACATCATGAAAGAAATACATTTCATGCATCATCTCTAGTTGTGCCAACAATAATCATAAATGTTCTACTTGGATAAGATGTCTCTAAGATGTTAACTAAAATTTTCTAAGAAAGAACAGATTTAAAAAGATAAACCATTCACTGGTCTGATAGCTGTCAGAAAATTAACTGTCCCTTTAAAATTTAACTCAGTCTGCACATTATTAGAACAACTACCTAGATTTCAACAGGAGTAAAGAGCACAGTGATTAAGAGCCTCCACACTTGGGCCTGTGACCCTGGACAAGTCCTTTAACCTCACTATGCCTTAGGCCTCTCATCCCTACCATGGAATTAATAGTAGAAACAACCAAAGGGGAATTTAATCCATGTAAAGTACTGAGAACAGGCTGGAACAGAATAAAAGTTAAATAAATGCTTCCTATTTTAATAGTCATATGTGGAGAACTCGATGCCACAGATCCATCAAGCAGAGAATATAATCATATAAAAACATATCCGACTTCTGTGTTACTCCAAGAAACTCCTTACTTTCTGGTCTTACTTAACTCACTAAATTAATATATCATATCTAAAATGAAGATTAGCGACAACTTTTAATAAGTCAATAGCCTACATACACATTTCATATCTAGAATTGATATAAAAATTGACCACATTATCCCACAGTCAAGTAATCTGCTTTATAAAATGTATTGTAATATCATGTATGACAATACTCTGGTTTGGCTTTATGAATCAAGGCTAAATTTCAAAAGATAGATTCCCTAATTCCAAAATTCCTTCTGTCTAAGGTAGTCACTCAAAATCCAGTGATAATCTCTTTCCCTTGTTCAATAAAACTATGTAAGACAACTCTACTATTTATTCATTATTATAAACAGATACGATTTTTCAAAAGAAATAAGAAATAATCCCAATGATATCTCAGCTTCTATTTTATTTTAGGACAAAATACACAGCTAAGAATTAAGGATCACTATTATGTTTATTTCTTTTGCTTAGAAGAAAATGTACTTCAAGTCTACCACATCTGATCTTTAGGAAGTAGCCCAACCAATTATGGCAGATTTGGTTCCTAGGCAGATTTGCCAGAATTACTGATATGAGGAGAGGTATGAGAATTTAAAAACACAAAGAGGGGTGCCTGGGTGGCTCAGTCAGTTAAGTGTACAACTTCAGTTCAAGTCATGATCTTGTGGTTTGGGAGTTTGAGCCCCGGTGTTGGGCTCTGTGCTGACAGCTCAGACCCTGGAGTCTGCTTCACATTATGTGTCTCTCTTTCTCTCTGCCCCTCCCCTCCTCATACTCTGTCTCTCTCTCAAAAATATACAACATTAAAAAAAAATTTTTTTTAAACACAAAGATAACCTGAGTTCAATGCACACAGAAAGGTATGTTTCGTGATTACTGCTGATCCCCCATATTACCAAAATATTAAATATAAAGCTTGCTCAGAATTAACCCGTCTGAATGAATACATTCAGTCTTTTTCAGAAACTGCAGACCTTATGGCTCCAATTTTTTAAGACAAAGAACTTTTTTCATGGATTGTCTTTCTAAGATCATGATCCAGTTTATCCAACAAGGAAGATCACTTTATCTCCTCCATCCTCCACAACTTTTCTCCATTTTCCCACATCTCTTGATACTGGGCTTGCTCTTAGATCCTCACTTCCCACCACATATACAAGCTTTTCAGATACCTGCTTCTCCTCACAGCTCCCAAAATTCCAAGGAAAACCACCTTACTGAGCAGAGACCATTCAGTTATAGTATATCCAATGCTGAGCACCAACATTCTAAAAAATATCTGTAATTTTAAAGATGCTCCTTGACTCCACAAAACTAAGTAACTATCAGATGCAAAATGATCCACATAATTTGGGAGACACCATTAGAAACACAATCCCTCATCCACATTGTCTTCACAGTCTACCTTTCCCTTTGTACAAATTCAAATATCAAATAGTTTATTCATTTTGTTTTTACTTTCAAAAGGTCAGAAACACCAGCCATTTAAGAACAGTACCCTTTTTGCTTTAATAATTAGCATTCACTCAAGCTTTCTAATCAAATAAAATCCCCAAGACCTTTCACATCATTAATATGAATAGTTATTCTCCTGGTTTTTTATTTTAGAGTGAGGAATGTGCCTTGAGGCAAAGAGGACATGGGTATACGGGAGGACATGGTTGTGAAAATTTCAGAAATATACAATTCTTTTTTTTTTTTTTTTAATTTTTTTCTTTAACATTTATTTTTGAGAAAGAGAGACAGAGCATGAACGGGGGAGGGTCAGAGAGAGGGAGACACAGAATCTGAAACAGGCTCCAGGCTCTGAGCCGTCAGCACAGAGCCCGACGCGGGACTTGAACTCACGGACCGTGAAATCATGACCTGAGCCGAAGTCGGCCGCTTAACCGACTGAGCCACCCAGGCGCCCCTGGAAATATACAATTCTTGGGGTAATGACAGACTGTAATCCTTACTTCCCTCATCTATCCTCTAAAATTTTATACCAGTTTTGTCAGGATTCCATAGAACTGGACACAAAAACATTGATCTTTCATGTGAAAGTATTTTCTGACAGGTTTTGTTCCCAAGAGGAAAGAAAACATGACCACCAGGCCCTGATTAACACTACTAGGCAGGACTGCTGCATATGGCAGACACTAAGAACTCTGTTGAGAAGTGACCATGAAGTGCTATTTCTCTCTGATCAACCTCCCTAATTTTCCCTGGAAATTCACCAGGAAAAAAAAATAATGGCAGTGAAAAAGAAAGGGAAAAGAATTTACCAATCTTAGGCACACTCTTCTAGGCATCTCAAACAGCGCTACATCACCATCTCCCTCTTCTATCCTGACAATCCCTTCAGGCCAATATGTGAAAAACTGCTGACACTTGCCGTCAACTTCCAACAATGAGACCCCATTTTGCTATTGTGTTAAAACTGCCAGTCTAACATTTATCTATTACTCTCCATGAAAACCTAACAGCAGGTGGTCAGGAATTCTCTCTGTTTTAAAGCAGCATTCCTGAAGTGTCAAAAAATATCACAGTGCATAAGTGATATCACCCGTTTTGTGCTTAGAATTAGATGTGATATGAATTACAGATCAAATGGGAAGAACTGAACAACCATAAAGACTTTACGTGAAGTCTAGCTAGTTGACATCCCCACCAAATGCATCATCATAAATTACAAAAACTATTAAACATATTTCTGTAAAAAACACAAATCTACTAGTCTCCCAAAACATATAAACAATATTTTGAGGAGCTCACCTTTTAAATATTTTATGTCAATTTTTAAACATACACACCACTGGGTTTAAATTAAAGGAGGTATGGCCTCGGAATGAAATAAAAACTATGAAAGGCTACCTGCTTTATTACGATATCAACTAGCATTTACGCTAATTGAATTCCAAGTCTTGATATCAAATGGAATTGAGACCATTATGTATGACACAATTTGGGAAGGGGAAACCTGGGAAAGATTTATTAATTTTTTGACATGTTAAAATCGAAATGTTTATTAGCCATTCAAGTAGAGACGACAAGTTCAGGGTAGAGATCTAGAAATGTAAATTTTGAAGTCATCATCAGTAAACACAGGTATTTAAAGTCACAAGACTCAATGAGATTACCAAGGGAATGAGTGTAGGTGGAGAAGAGACATACAGAAACACACTTTCTTCCTACACGAGTCTGTGGAATTTACACAGTATCTACCAAATGGCAGTCAACAACAACTACAACAACAAAAGGATGAGTTTCAAGGGCAAGAGCCCCTCAACATCAAAGCCACTTGAACAAAGCATGTTCTATTGGAAAATTAATGAGAATAAGGTCAGATTAATTCAGGAAAATGATCTTAAAACATTACCTATCAAATAAACTGTTGCCAATTAAAGGTCTGCACATACACTGCTTTAGGAAAAATGATTACTATACAACACGTCCATCACTCACAGAACATCTGAGTATATTCTCTATACCAAGCAGGTACTAGAGATGGACCTGCCCTCAATGAGGTCAATGTAATAAACTAAAGGACCAATGAAAGATCATGGGACAATCAGAAAAGCAGGTTCAATTTGGGGGGCATATGTACAGCTCATGTACTTGGAATAGTCAAATATTCGGCAAAAAGGTTAACAGTCTAGTCTTATCTATCTTTGACAGTGGTATGGATTACAAAGTGTGTGTGTTGATCAAAACTCATCAAACAGTACACTTAAAATCTGTACATTTCACTGTGTACATTTTCATAAAAAAACCGAACTCCAGTTAATGATATGTATGCATGCTGCACTGTTTAGAGGTGAAGTATACAAGTGTCTGCAACTGACTTTTAAATGCATCCAAACAATAAGATGATACAGGGATATAAATATGTGATAAAGCATCTAACAAAATGTTAACCACAAAATCTAGGAAATAGGTATGTATATATATATCTGGGTGTTCATTGTATATTTCTTCCAGCTTCTCTGTATGTATGAAAATCTCCTTAATAAAATGTTAGGGGGAAAGGAAAAATATAACTACAATTGTAGTTTATAGTATTGACAATCTAATGTACTATTCCTTTCAATGAGACCTACAGTGTTACACAGTGGTTAAGAGCTTAGACTATGGAGCCAGACTAGGTTCAAAATATAGTACATCCACTTTAGTACTTGTGACACCCTGAGCCATTTAAGCCTTAACAGTACAAAACTCATGCTCTGAAGATTAAATGGGACTACATGTAAAACACTTGGAACACTTTCTGGCACACGGTAAGTGCTAAAGTGTGTTATGATGATGACTATGATGACGACTAAACATTTTTTAAATTATTCAACAAGTACTACTTCAACTCCTACTATATGAGATAAAACAATACTCATTAAAAACTAATAAAAGAGAAATCAGCCCAAAAATGTGAATTGGACAGTCCTACTTAGATTACTAATACTCAGAGAACAGGGAGGCACTCAAGAATGTTAAAGAGAAAGAGCTTTAACCTTGCTTCAAAAAGTACCAGCAAGATTTCAATACACTGGGTATAAGGGCAGCCAGAACCACCCATGTGACAGATGCTACCAGTAAGTGCAGCTAAAATGAGCCAAGTGACAAAGGGACTCTGGGACCAGAAAGGGTGTGTAGATTTAACGTGGTCAGCAAGAGCAGCCATTCCAGATCTCTGGAGATGGCTGTGATATGATGATCAAAGCAATGATTTAGAAAAAAACCATATTCTGGCAATTTTTCTTGCTTTGCTGAGAAAGACAAAACCCAGAATTTCGACTATCAGAAATGGCTGCTAAGGAAGAAGGATAAGGGAAAGAGATTTATTTAAAGGACAGGCAAAGGTAAGAACCAACAGTCAGCTGAGAAAGAAAGAACAAATGGCTCTCTACAAGAGCCCTGTTCAAGAGAAATGGGTAGAAGATTAGGGTATAAGGGAAAAATATGTAAGAAATCGTTCATTCACCAGGATGCAATAAAAAAGAGTGTCCAAGTTGCCATGTTAAATCTCACTATACATCTCCAATCTACAACAATTTTCTAAAAACATACATAGTTGCTCCATGTTTTCATTTTGCAGCTTTCCCCCCACCCCCCGCCGGCCAGGGTCAATAACAACTTCCTCTTATGAATTAGGCACAGAAAAGGCAGGACTGGTTCCCACCTTGAAAAATATGAAGCAAAGCTCTTACTAGGGTCCCATTCAGTCTAGTATAACCTACCCCTTTCTCCACTCTTAATCATATAATGATAACATTTTTACAAGATAAAGTTTTAAACTTTTAGAAAAATAATTTCTGACTCCCCAATGTGGTGCAAATATTAAAAAGAAATGCAGGAGCACAGTGTAGTGACAACCTGTTAATTTTACTCCCTCACATACTACAATAGAATCTTATTATAAGGTTTAATTTGTTACTTTCATATATAAGAAGTTCGTTAATGGCTTCACTGTTAGAAACCTCAGTGGAACTGCTGTTTTTGTTAAAAACCATGTGGCATGGCTGGCAATACAATCTTAATAAAAACCCAAACCATCATCTACCTCCCATCTTAATAACAGAAATTGCAGATGAAACATGACATCTTAAGGGTTACACTTCACAATAAACAAGTTTCAGTATTTCAGAATTCCTTCATTCCCTACTCAAATTTAACTCTATCGTAATCTTTAGTTCCCTCCCCATAATCAAATACTTTCTCCTTCTTTAGAAATACCCTTTCACAAATCACAACTATGAAAACTCTTCAATGTCTCAAATAAGAACAGACATTTCTTTTTTTCTCCATTTTCATTACAATCAAGACTAGCTAATAAATTTCGCCACTTAGTCAAACCATGAAAATTGTCAGATATCCAGACTTTTTCCAAAACTTAACAATTCTAGATTAATTTTGAATTAATTGAAGTAGGGGAAAACCTAAATGGGGAGAACCTACCGAAAATCAACTCTTGTTGCTTTTTCCCCAACTCTTCCTTCTTATAAGAAAAGGGACATGCTGTCCTCTCTGCTAAGAGTGACAGAGTGGAGACCCTGTCTCATCCACCAAACACTGTATGAAGTGTGGGTCCTCCACATACCTCTAGGGAAGTACCACAACTAATAACCACTGGTAAAACAGCATTCTAAGCTAAGAGAGAGAGAGAGAGAGAAAGAGAGAAAGAGAGAAAGAAAGAAAGAAAGAAAGAAAGAAAGAAAGAGAGAGAGAGAGAGAGAGAGAGAGAAGAAAGAAAGAAAGAAAGAAAGAAAGAAAGAAAGAAAGAAAGAAAGAAAGAAAGAAAGAAAGAAAGAAAGAAAGAAAGAAAGAAAAACTCAACAATGTACAGAATTTAGGAGACAGAAAAAAATGTTTTACCCAGTAAATGTTAGATCTGTCGCTGGTATTAAAAAGGTATCCACTGGTAGATCTGCAATTTCCTGTATCCACAATACTTATATACGAGAAATAAAAATATATATATATATATATATATATATTTATATATAATAAATATAATATAATAAATAAATTTTATATATATATATATATAGGAGCTGCCCTGTTAGCCTGCTTGATTAAAAATAAAGGTGAAAAAACTAGGCCTAGGTATGTTCTTTGTAGGGACCAGTTTTGGTCTTCATATTCTAAACCCCAATGTTTTTTCTCTACGAAAATGAAAGTATGTCAAGGGTTACAACTGGTACTCAAAACTCTCTGAGGATCAGTGAAAATGTAATGCCAGTCCTGTGGAGAAATCACTCAGTTTATGTCCCACAGGGTAAGAAATCCCGTTCCATATAGGAAGACATTATTAAAAAGTCACTACTTCTTTTAATGATTAGTGTCTATACAGTATAAGGAAGAGTAAGATGACATGCAATAAATTAGACAAAAACAAACAAGAAAACTGGAAAAAAATCTACAGAAAGGTTCAGAGGGTTCTTTTTTCCTAATAGAGGGATGTAGTGGGTCAAATCAATTCTTCCATTAAAATCATTTACTCTATTTTCACTGTACCCCCAAAATATCTACATTTCACACTACTGCAGTAGGAGGGGTTTGTCAAAACGTTCTTTCTTTCTCTTCTCTTCCACTTAGGCTTCTCTCCAGTGGTGCTCAGCAGCCCACTCACTCATCCTTTCATTGTCTTTCCTTACTTGGGAGCTCTCAAGCAATTACATTTCTCACTTATGTCTATGTACGAGAGTGTGTGTATGGACACAAGCACATGTGTTCAGTTGGAGGGAAAATGGAAGCAAAAAGACTCTACATCAAGACAAAACAGCCTCTATTTATTTTACAAAGTCATTATTTAGCTCATTTCTTGTCAAAGATTTTCTTTTTTAACTTTAGCTCCTCCCCCTAAATTCGAGTCTTATACCAGCCATTTTTACTTGATTAGAAAAAGAACCTCTCACTTGAATATGTGCAGAGTCACATTCAATGCTTGCATTCGGAAACTTGTCTATCTATAAATAAACTGCAGATATCCACACAAATTTTGCATATGTGGGTAAAAATAAAAACAAAATAAATATTCTTAAAACTATTTACAAGTATAAAAATCCTGCAGATGTGATGTCAGTAAGAAATGAAAGGCAGGTTTACCATATTTTGGTATAGAAGGAAAGGCTCTGAAAACCATCACTAAATTAGCCCCCTGACTGGGAGTCTTGCACTATACATCCAGGTCAAATGAATTTTGATCGTAAACAATTAAAATGGCCTGTGTGAAAAGAATTTTTATAAAGCCTAAAAGCACAAAGGCAGACAATTAATTACTAGCCTATACTCAACCATGAAACTTTTACAAAGGGGTATGTATTTATGGTATGTCAGTTTATATGAAACTCTATTTCAAATGTGAAAATTTTTTCCCAGAACCAGGGTGAAACAGCCCTTTCTCCTTTTTTTGTACTATTTCTGCATGTGTTTCATATATACGCGTAGCCACAGCATATTCCTTTTGGATATTTTTGTTCCATTCTTAAGCAAGAACTGGAAATATGCCTTTGCTATAAAGGTGTGTTACACAAATATGGAATGAAGATTTCTCTTCTAGGGGGTGCCTGCGTGGCTCAGTTGGTTGAGCATCTGACTCTTGGTCTCAGGTCAGGCCTTGATCTCAGGGTCATGAGTTCAAGCACTGTGCTGGGCTCCAAGTTGGGCATAAAGTCTACTTAAAACCAACAAAAAAAGAAGAGTAACCATTAATGAAGGCTTTAAATCTCAAGCAGTAGCTATTACTGTAATTTCTCACCTAAAAAAACTAATTGAGCACATAGTAAATGGAGGAAAAGTTTGATCATTTACCTGTAAGTATTTCAAAGACCGAAAAATAAAATCTTTTAATGCTGAAACACAACTAAGTTTAGACCAATTTCTCAATTTAAACTCAAGTACCTATTTGTTAGTGTAACTGAGTATGTGACAAAGTAGTATTCCAATTCACTAGGGGAAAAAAGTTTATTTAATAAATAGCATAAAACATAAGTCACTATCCAATTGGAGTATTAAGTTGAAGTACTTAATTCATACCAGGCATATGAAAGATTATGACATTATTTGTACTGTGCCAATTTAGCTAATCTGGAACTACATTTCCCAGAAGTCCCTTCCTTACATAATTCTGCCTTAGCCTGGACCACATAAGACATCCTTGCATGAGATTTGGAAGGCAGAAATGAAACAGCAACCATTTGTTTAATGCTGGTAAGATTGGTGCAGGTACAAGGCACTAATGTGGGTCCTATACATTACAGCTTTTCTGCTGACTCATTTTGTTAGCATGGGGCAACAATCAAAACCACAACTTCTACAGGATTTTCTCCTTCAGCTTTTTTGGACTTCTAGATCTGTGATAAAGGGAACCATCTTATTCAAGAAAGCTCTATCATCAAGAGTTGGAAGCAAAGATGTAGCAAGAAGCCAATATTAATTCCAGGCTGTCCTTCATGGGGCCTAGCTCGTGTTCCAGAGTGACCCTGTTTCACATGTACCACCTTTTCTTACTGACAGCATGCCTGCTCACTTCTGGCTCCAGCACCAGATACACAAGCAAAGCCTTACACAGACTATTTAATCTGCTCCAATGATTGCATAATGTCAAATCCCTATAATATATTCCTCTCATAGTCGCTCTACTTCTGTGACTGAACCCTAAGTGACACAAAGGGGTGTGTGTGTGTGTGTGTGTGTGTGTGTGTGTGTGTGTGTGTGTGTGTGTGTTTAAATAATATAAGGTAGGGAAGGCATCTGTACCCTACAAACTCATCTAGACATAAAACAAAAAATAAACACCCATAAATGAAAATAAAAACAAAACTCTGATATGGTGAAAAGAAAAAAAAGAGAAGAAAGCCATATGCAACAGCAAAAGACAAATGACAGATTTTTTAAAATACACACAATGCAGCTGGGGAGAAATTAAGTTAATACCCATAATATACAAATAACTTTAGCAAAGAAAAAGACACAGAAGTCATTTGAAAAATGAGCACAGGATACCAACAGGCAATTCAGAGAAAAGCAAATCTAATGACCTAAAAGTATATAAAAAGACTATTTCAATCCAAAAGTGGTCAGGGAAATGTAAATTAAAGTAATAGTGAGCTTTGACTTCATGAAATTAGAAATGTTAAAACAACACCTACTATTAAAGGATGTGAAGAAAAGGCTATTTTCATACATTGGTGGTAGACCTGCAAATAGTTTAGGTTTTAGAAAATAATCCACCAGGGCTTCCTGGGTGGCTCAGTCGGTTAGGCATCTGACTTCGGCTCAGGTCATGATCTCGCGGTCCATGGGTTCAAGCCCCGCCATCGGGCTCTGTGCTGACAAGCTCAGAGCCTGGAGCCTGTTTCAGATTCTGTGTCTCCCTCTTTCTCTTACCCTCCCCTGTTCATGCTCTCTCTCTCTCTGTCTCAAAAATAAATAAACATTAAAAAAAAAAAAAAAGAAAAAGAAAAAAAATAATCCACCAGCTTTCATTAAAAAAAAATATATATATATATAGATATATAGATATATAGATATATATATAGGTACCATGAAACCCAGCAAATCAATTTATTTCATAGAAGTAAAGCAGCAAACACAAAGCACTGCAACACTGTTCATGGTGCTTTAAAAATTTTAACCAAATGCTCACAAGAAGAGGGATGTTGTCAAATGATTTATGGTCTATCCATACCATGAAATATTATTCAGCAATTAAAAGAATAAATTAGAGGTAAACCAGAAGAACTGAAAGGATTTCCATGAGGTATTATACTGAACAGTAACACAGCAGTTTATAAACAATGATCTCAACTTTGAACAAGTAAATACCTATGCAAAAAAAAAAAAAAAAAATCTAGACTGGGGGTTGGGGGTGTGGAAAATGGACATCTATTACATAAGCAAAGAAAGGTATGGAGATAATCACACCAGATTGCTAACACTGGTTCTGTGTGAGAGAAAGATGTAGGATGGGGGAGAAATCTGAGTGGAAGGAAGGATGTGAGAGGAAAAAGGGGAGTTAAGAGGAGCCACCACAGGTATATAGTTCCCATTTAAGGAAAAGCTCTGTGGGGGGAGTAGGGGAGACACCTGAGTGTCTCCGTTGGTTGAGTGTCCAATTTCAGCTCAGGTCATATCTCCTGGTTCATGAGTTTGAGCCCCACATCAGGCTCTCCGCTATCAGCACATGTCCCCCTTTCTGCCCCTGACCCCACTTGCGCACACTCACGCTCTCTCTCTCAAAAATAAACAAACATTAAAAAGAGGAGCGCCTGGGTGGCTCAGTAGGTTAAGCATCTGACTTTGATTCAGATCATGATCTCATGGTTCATGGGTTCAAGCCCCACATCGGGCTCTCTGCTGTCAACATGGAGCCCGCTTTGGATCCTCTGTCCCTCTCTCTCTCTCTCTCTCTCTCTCTCTCTCTCAGAATAATTAAAAAAAAGAGAGAGAAAATGAGTGTGTATAAAATATTTAAAAAGATTACCTCTGCATTTATACATTTTTGTATCATGTAGTTTCACTGTTAAAAGCGAAGTCTGATTTCTTACGATTATAATATTTTAAAAGGCAATATACACTTTAAGAAGGAACTATAAGTGAACTATAGTAATCATCAGATTCACTGGATCTTAGAAAGTAAATGACAACCATGCAAAAAAGAAAAACAGCAGAAAATGAAAGAATGAAGCTAATAGAAAAAAAAAAGATATACAGTGAAGAAGAGGATAGAATCATTGTCCTGGAACACCACCTGAGAAAAAGGTGAAAGAAAGTACCTACCAGAGCTAGGCTGAGCATGGAAGCAGGAAATGTTGATCTGGGCTGAGGGGATTTGGCTACTGACCCACAACCTCACAGGCAAGGTGCATATTCACGGGAATACACTGAGGCACTATTAAAATTACTGAAATAATGGGGCACCTGGGTGGCTCAGTCAGCTGAGCATCTGACTTCGGCTCAGGTCATGATCTTGCGGTTCGTGGGTTTGAGCCCCAAGTCAGGCTCTGTGCCGACAGCTCGCTCACAGCCTGGAGCCTGCTTCAGATTCTGTGTCTCCTTCTTCTCTCTCTGCCCTCCCTCGCTTGTGCTCTGTCTCACTCGGTCTCTCAAAAATCAATAAATGTTAAAAAAAAAAATGTAAAACTACCGAAATATTAGAAACCTTTACACACACACACACACACACACACACACACACACACTCCATTACTCAAAAGGTTAATGGCCCAGAAGTGTTCTCTAGAATCCTGTTCCAGCACTGGAGCACTAATGATTGGGGAGCACCCATGTTAAACAGATATACATATACTGAATATCTGTCCTGTTTAGAAGAAGAAATCATCCATCTCCTCAATGATGTGATAATGGTCCATCTCTACCCACAAGAAATATAGCATCACCTCCCACGATGACCAGCTGCCATAATCAACTGGATAACCTCTGGATGATGTATGGCCAAGGGCCCCAGAAGCTCTGGGGTCAGAGATCAGGCACAATAGTGAACAGCAGAGCAGGAAAAGAGGCTCAAAGAGATAGAAGCCCAATAAAGAAAACAAAACAGGGATTATGGGCTCTCCTCTGCTGATTATCCATCACATGCTCTGGACAGAACATTCTGTGAACCTTCTGGAATCTGAACTTTCTAAGCATGTATCAATGGTAACATTACACGTTTTCTACTGGCATAAGAGAAAGAGTACTTTCTGTGTTTGTTTATTTAGAAAGAGAGAGAGAAAGAGAGAGAAAGCACAAGCAGGAAAGAAGGGCAGAGGGAGAGACAGTATCTTAAGCAGGCTCTACACCCAGGGCAGAGCCCAAAGCAGAGCTTGAACTCACAACCCTGAGAGCATGACCCTGAGCAGAGATCAAGACTCCCAGGCACCCCTGTTTGTTTACTTATTGAACAGTCTTCTTTCATCCCAGAGCACAGCATACCAATTTTTACCATATGGCTTTAGGAAACATTCAATATCCCTAAAATGAATGTGAAAACTCTGTGCATGGCTAAAGTTTAAGGGCCAATATTAGTAAGGAGAAACTACTATCAGTCAGCCAAAAGGTATTTATTAGACAGGGTGTGTTTTTAATTTTTTGTAGCATTAATACGCATATTTTAGGCTCCAAAACCATCATTCAAAGTTAGGAAAAAAACAAATGAAGGTTTTCTGGACAAAAGCCAGGGTAGTAGTTACAAACCAAAGGAACTGTCAAATATGCAAAACTGAAAGGGACTATAGTGGAATGACAAAACCTTCAAAGTTTTTATAGTGAATGAAGACTACTTTAAACCATCTATGATGAGAAAAGGTAATGAATTATAAAGTGTAAAAAGAACTGACATTTTGGAATAAACATTTCAAAGAAGACAGCAAACACCTATTGACTATATAGACAATAAGCTAAAATATGCTATCTTTAGCAGTGATTCTTTGTTAAATAAAAGTATCCTCAATATTACACAGAACAGTCAATAACAGAACATATAGCCTAAAGCCACTCAATCTGACTTGAGTAAAAAACAATTCAGACATGAAACAAGACACAATGAATACATTCCAGGCAGTTAAGGTTTATAGACTTCACTCCAATAAGGGAGTGTGAGCTGATGCCACAGTAGAAAGAACAGGAACAGAGGCCTCTAAGTTTAAAGATCTAAGAAAGACACGGGGGAAAAAAACAAACAAACAGGAAATAGCTTATTTAGAATTAAAAAAAGAATACAGAAGGTTTGGGCCAAAAGGGAGGGATGTGGAATAAAATTCAGTGGCTGTAACAGCAAAATATATAATACTTAGGAAAATATTTTTATTTTATTTTTTTAATGTTTTTCTAATGTTTATTTAATTTTTTTTTGCAATATATGAAATTAATGTTTATTTTTGAGAGAGACAGAGAGAGACAGAGCGTGAGAGGCAGAAGGGCAGAGAGAGAAGGCGTCACAGAATCCGAAGCAGGCTCCAGGCTTTGAGCTGTCAGCACAGAGACCGACACAGGGCTCAAATCCACGGACTGTGAGATCATGACCTGAGCTGAAGTCGGACGCCCAACCGACTGAGCCACCCATGCACTCCTAGGAAAATATTTTTAAAAGGAAAAACAAAATAAGTAGATATCAGCAAATTATTATAGGAAAGCCTATTTTATAATCAAATAATATAACTCTCAATACTGACACATCTACAATCCTTAGCTCACGTGTATATGTGTTTGCTTATTTGTGTATTTTACTGCATTACATAAAAGATTCCTGGAAGGAGAGCAAAGAAACTGTAAGAAAAAGTAGTTGGTGGAGGAATGAGAGGGGACTTTATACACACACACTCACTCAACACTCTTATGCCCTTTCAGTTTTGAACCATGTACATATCTGACACTCTTACGCCCTTTCAGTTTTGAACCATGTACATATTTGACCTATTTTAAGAATTAGAAAAGGGGCTCCTGGATGGCTCAGTTGGTTGAGCGCCTGACTTCGGCTCAGGTCATGATCTCACAGTCTGTGAGTTCAAGCCCTGCGTCGGGCTCTGTGCTGACAGCTTGGAGCCTGGAGCCTGCTTCTGATTCTGTGTCTCCCTCTCTCTCTGTTCCTCCCCCACTCATGGTCTGTCCCTCTCTGTCACAGAAATAAACAAACATTAAAAAAAAAAGAATTAGAAAAATAGGGGCACCTGTGTGGCTGAGTCGGTTAAGTGTCTGACTTGGGCTCAGGTCATGACCTCATGGTTCGTGAGTTCAAGCCTTGCATCAGGCTCTCTGCTGCCAGTGGGGAGCCTGCTTTGGATCCTCTGTTTCCCTCTCTCTCTCTCTGCTCCTCCCCACACTCTCTCACCCGCAAAAACTAACTAAACATAAAAAAAAAAAAAAAAAAGAATTATGGGAATGCAAGCTGGTGCAGCAACTCTGGAAAACAGTATGGAGGTTCCTCAAAAAACTAAAAATAAAACTACCCTACAACCCAGCAATTGCACTACTAGGTATTTATCTAAGGGATGCATATGTGCTGTTTCGAAGGGACACATGCACCCCAATGTTTACAGCAGCACCAACAATAGCCAAAGTATGGAAAGAGCCCAAATGTCCCATCAATGGATGAATGGATAAAGAAGATATGGTATACATATACAATGGAGTATTACTCGGCAATCAAAAGGAATGAAATCTTGCCATTTGCAACTACGTGGATGGAACTGGAGGGTATTATGCTAAGTGAAATTGGTCAGTCAGAGAAAGACAAAAATCCTATGACTTCAGTCATATGAGGACTTTAAGAGACAAAACAGATGAACATAATGGAAGGGAAACAAAAATAAAATAAAAACAGGGAGAAAACAAAGCATAAAAGACTCGTAAATATGGAGAACAAACAGAGGGTTACTGGAAGGGGTGTGGGGGGGATGGGCTAAATGGGTAAGGGGCATTAAAGGAATCTACTCCTATAATCATTGTTGCACTATATGCTAATTTGGATGTAAATTAAAAAAAATAAAATTAAAAAAAAAAGAATTAGAAAAACGACTTTTTATTGGCTATGAAGACATAATGCAGCCATAAGAATGTCAGCTCTAACAAAAGATCTACCTTTTTCAAAAGGAACCTAGGAGAGCTAGCAAATGAACCATCATCTTCCCATCGCTCCTAGTTTTAGCATCAGTTCTAAAGCAACTAACCATTAATCTAAGGAACAAGTTCACAAATAACATCTGAAGGCAACCATTCATATCTTAAGTGAAGGGTGATGATGCCAACCAGCCCACATGCTTCACTTCTAAGTCAGCCCAGTTTAAATACAAAGATTTTTCCTAATACAATTTTTCTGTTCAGCCATTTTAGAGCTCTAGAGAAAGATATAACATAAAGGAAAAGGAACCTTCTAGACCTCACACTACCTGCTCCAGTGTCTTTTTATACTATACAGGGAAGGCCCAAAATTATTGTTTCTGGTTAATTATTTAACCAGCTCTACAGTATGTAAATTTTCTGAAACAATGAGCTACTGGATTTACTAATAAAACCAGAGAAAGTCTTATTCATAACACCATTTTTCTCTAGTGCTAGAAAGTTGGTTTAATAAACTACAGCGGAAATACAAACACAACTTATAGAAAATGAACAAGAAACCATATGAATAGTTATAGTATTCAAATAAAAATCTATTTCAAATGCAATCACCAAATAAATCCAAAATTGAGTGGGAAAGAATAATGAAGAGATTTTATACAGAAAAGCCTATACAAAACTCAATTCACAGAATGAACACTGATGATCAGAGCCTCGCTTCCCCATGCCAGATAACTCAGAATTAACTATAAAGAAGTATGCCAGACCCAAGCAAAATATACATTTTAATAGCACAGAGAACATATTATGAATCTGGGAATAAGGCCACCAACTTCAGGCAAGACAGCTAAGACAAACTGAGAGCAATAAAATAACCTCTGCAACACAATCAGCAGGAACACATTTGGCAAAAAATTAATGCAGTCTTTAGATATTACCAGAATGCACATAAAAAAGGGATAATTCTCCAAACGTGTTTGACCACTGCTGAAAGAGAAGAGGGGAGAAGGCAGAGAGAGGGAAGAAAGGAATTAGCTCTTTCACTCAGCAGAAAGAGAAATACAACTACTCTAAGAAATCACCATAAAGGAGTAAAGCAGAACAGGTAAAAGTAAAAAATAAAGAACCTGAAGTTTTAAACTACTCAAAATACTAAAATCTATTAGTAATAACAGTGTTAACAGTAGCGATAGTATTAACAGCAGACTGTTTTACACCCTTCTCAACCATGCTGTGTGTAGGCACAATCATCATCCCCAACTCAGGGTTGAGGCCACAAACACTTGAAGAATTTAGGTAACTCTTCACTCACTGCAGCTGTCAAGAACTACAACAGTGTCACTCTACAGAAAATCCCTTCAGTAAAAAACGTCCTCATGCCATAACTAATACATATTAGTAAACAAGTAATACAAACATCTCTAGAGGAAAAATAAACGTTCACATTAGGTAGATTTCATCAAACCAGTAGCAGGACCACTAAACCTCAACTAAAAGAATTTTTAAAGATACAGAGGAACCATTTGATTTTAACTCCAATGTAGTTAACATATAGTGTTCTATTATTTCAGGTGTACAATACACTGATTCGACAGTTCCATATAGTACTCAGTGCTCGTCAAGATAAGTGTACTATTAATCCCTTCATCTATTTCAACCATGCCCCCACCCATCTTCCCTCTGGTAACCAAGTGATTGCTCTCTAAGATTGTTCTCTAAGATTTTTGGTTTGAGGCTTTTTTTTCTTTTCTTCGTTCATTAGTTCCTTAAATTATACATGAGTAAAATTATAAGGTATTTGCCTTTCTCTGACTTATGTTGCTTAGCACTGTACTCCCTAGATCCATCCATGTTTTGCAAATGGCAAGATGTTTTTTTGTGACTGAATAATATTTCACTGCATATACATGCCACTTCTATATCCATTCATCAATGGACACTTGAGCTGTTACCAAAATTTGGCTATTATAAATAATACTGCTATGTACATAGGGGTGCATGTACCCCCTTCGAATTAATATTTCTCTCTTCTTTGGGTAAATACCCAATAGTGTGACTGTTGGATGGTGGGGTAAGTAGTTCTATTTTTACCTTCTTGAGGAACTTCCATACTGTCTTCTACAGTGACTGCACCAGTTTGCATTCCCACCAACAGGGCACCAAGAGTTTCTTCTTCTCCACATCCTCACCAACACCTGTTGTTTCTTGTGTTGTTAATCTTAGCCATTCTAACAGGTATGAGGCATTATTTCACCGTGGTTTTGATTTGCATTTCCCTGATGAGTAATGTTGAGCATCTTTTCATGTGTCTCTTGGTCATCTGTATTGTCTTCTTTGGAGAAATATCTATTTGGTGTCTTCTGCCCATTTTTAAATTGGATTAATCATTTTTGGTGTGTTGTCTAAGTTTTTTATGTATTTTGGATACTGTTTAGCAGATATGTCATTTGCAAATATCTTACATAAAGCTGTCCTTTAGTTTTGCTGGTGGTTTCCTTTGCTGTGCAGAAGCTTTTTAATTTGAGGTTAGTCCCAATAGTATTTTGGCTTTTGTTTCCCTTGCTTCAGGAGACAGATCTAGGAAGATGTTGCTACAGACAGAGAAATTACTGTCTGTCCTCTCTCCTGAGATATTGATGGTTTCAGGTCTCAAATTTAGATCCTTAATGCACTTTGAGGGGTTTTTTTTTTATGTTTATTTGGAGGCGGGGAGGGACAGAGAGAGAGAGAGAGAGAGAGAGAGAGAGAGAGAGAGAGAGAGAAAATGCAAGTGGGGGAGGGGCAGAAAGAGGGAGATAAAGAATCTGAAGCAAGCTCCAGGCTCTGAGCTGTCAGCACAGAGTCCAATGCAGGGCTTGAACCCATGGACCATGATGAAATCATGACCTGAGCTGAAGTCAGACACTTAACCAACTAAGCAACCCAGGTGCCCCATTTTAAGTTTATTTTTGTGTGTGATACAAGAAAGTAGTCATGTTTCATTCTTTTGCATGTAGCTGTCCAGTTTTCCCAGCACCATTTGTTGAAGAGACTTTTTCTCATTGGATATTCTTGCCTCCTCTGTCAAAGATTAATTGACCATATAATTGTGGGTTTACTTCTGGCCTTTCTATTCTGTTTCATTGATCAATGTTGCCTATTTTTGTGCCCATACCATACTATTTTGATTATTACAGATTTGTAATGTAACCTAAAGTCCGGAATTGTGATACCTCCAGCTTTGCTTTTCTTTTTGAAGGCTGCTGTGGCTACATGGGGTCTTTTGTGGTTCTAAACAAATTTTAGAATTATTTGTTCTAGTTCTGTGCAAAATGCTGTTGGTATCTTGATGGAGATACGTAGATTGCTTTGGGTAATATAGGCATTTTAACAATATTTGTTCTTCTAATCCTTGAGCATGGAACGTCTTTCCCTTTCTTTGTGTCATCTTCAATTTCTTTCATCAAAGTTCTATAGTTTTCAGAGTACAGGTCTTTTATCTCTTTGGTTAAGTTTACTCCTGGGCATTTTATTATTTTTTGTGCCACTGTAAACAGGATCGTTTTCTTAATTTCTCTTTCTCAGCTATTATACTGATTTTGTATCCTGCAACTTTACTGAATTCATTTATCAGTTCTAGTAGTTTTCTGGGGTAGTCTAGGATTTTCTACATTTAGTGTCATGTCATCTGCAAACAGTAATAGTTTTACTTCCTTCTTCCCAATTTGGGTGTCTTTTATTTCTTTTGGCTATCTGATGCTGTGGTTAGGACTTCCAGTACTATGTTGAATAAAAGTGGTGAGAATGGACATCCTTGTGTTTTCCCTGACCTTATGGGAAAAGCTCACAGTTTTTCACCATTGAGTATGGTGCTGGCTGTGGGTTTTCATAAGGCTTTTATGTTATGTTCCCTGCAGACCTACTTTGCAGAGAGTTTTTATCATGAATGGATGTTGTACTTTGTTGAATGCTTTTCTTACATCTATTGAAATGGTCATATGGTTTTTATCCTTTCTTTTACTGATGTGACATATCATGCTGTTTTGCAAATACTGTTCCACTTTTGCATCCTGGGAATAAATTCCACTTGATGGTGGTGTATGACTTTCTAATGTATTACTGGATTCAGTTTGCTAAGATTTTGTTGAGCATTTTTGCATCTGTATTGATGAGAGATACTGGCCTATAGTTCTATTTTTACCTGGTTTTGGTTACCAGGTGATACCAACCTCATAGAATGAATTTGGAAGTTTTTCTTCCTCTTCTATTTTGCAGAAAAGTTTGAGTGGAATGGGTATGAACTCTTCCTTAAATGTTTGGTAGAATTTACCTATGAAGCCATCTGATACTGGACTTTTTGTTTGTTGGGAGTTTTTTATTACTGATTCAATTTCATTGCTGGTAATCAGTCTGTTCAAATTTCCTATTTCTTCTTGATTCAGTTTTGGAAGCTTATATGTTTTTAGGAATTTATCCATTTCTTTTAGGTTGTCCAATTTGTTAGCATAGAATTTGTCATAATACTCTCATACTCTTTTGTATTTCTGTGGTGTCAAATGCTATATTTACTCTTTCATTTGTGATGTTATTTGAGTCCTCTCTTTTTTGTTTTATTTTTTGATGAGTCTGGCAACAGGTTTATCAATTTTGTTGATTTTTTTCAAAGAACCAGCTCCTGGTTTCACTGATCTGTTTTATTGGCTTTTTGGGGGGTTTCTATATCATTTATTTCTGCTAATAATAATCTTTATTATTTCCTTCCTTCGGCTGGTTTTGGGTTTTTTCTTCTTCTGGCTCCTTTAGGTGTAAGGTTAGCTTGTTTATTTCAAATCTTTCTCACTTCTTGAGGTAGGCCTGTATTGCTATAAACTTCCCTCTAAGAACTGCTTTTGCTGTGACTCAAAGATTCTGTACCACTGTTGTTTTCGTTTCCTTTTTTCTCTATGTATTTTTAGGACTTCTTTGACTTTTTGGTTGACCCATTCATTGCATAGTAGCATGTTATTTAACCTCCACATATATTTGTCCTTTCTCGCCAGTTTTTTTTCATGTGGTTGATTTCCAGTTTCATAGCATTGTAGTCAGAAAAGATGCGTGATGTGACTTGGATCTTTTTTAATTTGTTGAGATTTGTTTTGTGGCCTAATATGTGATCTATTCTGAAGAATGTTCCCTGTGCACTTGAAAATATGTATATTTTGCTGTCTTAGGATGGAATGTTTTAAATATATCTGTTAAACTGATCTGGTCTAGTGTGTCACTCAACGTCACTGTTTCCTTATTTTTCTGTTTTGATAATCGGTCCAGTGATGGAAGTGGAGTGTTGAAGTTCCCTACTATTATTTTATTACTATCAATTAGTTCCATAATTTTTGTTCTTAACTCTTATGTATTTGGGTGCTCCCAAGTTGGGTGCATAAATATTTACAATTGCTTTATCTTCTTGTTGGATTCTCCCCTTTATTATTATGTAGTATCATTGTCTTTTATATTACAGTCTTAGTCTTAAAGCCTATTTTGACCAGGGGCACCTAGGTGGCTTGGTCGATTAAGCGTCCAACTCTGGCTCAGGTCATGATATCACAGTCTGTGAGTTGGAGCCCCATGTCACGGTCCACACTAACAGTGCAGAGCCTGCTCATGATTCTCACTCTCTCCTCTCTGTCCCTCCCCTGTTTGTGCTTTCTCTCTCAAAATAAATAAAAACTTAAAAAAAAAAAAGTCTATTTTGACCAGTGTAAGTATTGTTACCCCGCCTTTCTTTTAACACCCATTTGTATGATAAATGTTTCTCCATCCCCTCACTTTCAATCTGCATGTGTCTTAAGGTGTGAAGTGAATCTCTTACAGGGAGCATTCAGATGGGTCTTATTTTTGTATTTTATCCATTCTGTCACACTATGTCTTTTGATTGGAGTGCTTAATCCATTTACATTCACAGCAATTACTGATAAGTTTATTTCTTTATTGCCAATTTGCTACTTGTTATGTGGTTGTTTTTGGAGACTTCTCTAATCCTTTCTTCTCTTTCTCTCTTCCCTCACAGTTTGTTGGCTTTCTTTAGTGATATACTTGGATTCCCTTCTCTTTAATTTTTGCATATATATTACCAGTTTTTGATTTTTAGTTACCTTAGGTTTGTCTGTAACATCTTATGCATACACCAGTCTATCTTAAGTTGATGGTCTCTTAAGTTTGAAATAATTCTTTACTCCTCTCCTGCCCAGATATATGGTGTCATACTTTATATCCTTTTATTCTGTGAGTCCCATCACTGATTTTTACAGATATACTTACTTTTACTGCTTTTGTGCTTAACTTTTTTTTTTTTGTCGTTGTAATCTGGCTACTTACATTTTTTTTTTTTTTTCATTTCAGTGCCTGAAATTCCACCATCAGGTTTTGCTTTGAGAATTTACTAAGAAAGAAAGAAAGGGGGGACACCTGGCTGGCTCAGTAAGTGGAGCGTGTAACTCTTGATCTAGGGGTTGTGAGTTCAAGCCCAGGTTGGGTATAGAGGTTACTTAAATAAAAGGAAGGACAGAAGGAAGGGAGGGAGGGAAGGAAAGAAAAAAGGAAAGGAAAAATGAGAAGGGGAGAAGAGGGGAGGGGAGAGGAGAGAAGAGTAAGGAAAAGAAGGAAGCAAGGAGGAGAATGCAAACATCCTCAAATAAAGCAATAGTGAAAATTGAGGAAAGGGGGTCATATTTGGTTTTTTTTCAACTAACATTTTAATTAAGAAATTATGACAGCTAAAAAGTAAATGTCTTCAGTTTTTTCCCTAGTTGCAGAAAATGCTTAAGAAGAATTAAATTCTTTCCATCATATTAATTTGTTTTTGTTGCCTGTTTCAGCCTGGTCTGGTAGCAAGCACCAGTAGATAAAAGAAATGAAGTACACAGCAAATTAACATGAATGGAAAAACCCTGGAAAGAGTTCATTATGGTTAATTTGACCTCTTGTTAGTTGCTATAATTTTGTACTATGTACACAGAGTGAAGTAAGACCTACTTTCTGCTTGTAAAATTGCTGCTGGCAATTTCTATGATAAAACTCAACAAACTTATGGGGCACGTGGGTAGTTCAGTTGGTTAAGCATCCCACTCTTGATTTCAGCCCAGGACATGATCTCACGGTTCATGGGATCAAACCCTGCATTGGGCTCTGTGCTGATAGTGCATAGCCTGCTTGGGATTCTCTCTCTCCTTCTCCCCCTCTGCTCCTCCCCTATTCTTGCATGCATACTCTTTCTCTCAAAATAAACAAACACTAAAAAAAAAAAAAAAACCTCAGCAAACTTCTGTGATTAAGCCTTAGGATCACTGAAACCCGTAAGGAGACTGCTAATTTTGGCCTATACTGGGAAGCAGCAACCCTATAGGATAAGCACCTACAGGTTTGGTAGGTACACCACAAAAGTCAGGAAAAGTCTGCATCAAGTAAACTGAAAACACATCCTGTTCAGCTACAAGCACTACCCCAAAAAGCAGTAAGAGCAAACATCTATTATAGATAAACAAATTAACGAATATTGGTTCAAACAGGCCACTTCACTGACAACCTCTGCTACAACTTTTTTGCTATTCCTTCAAGTTCATGTGATTCTAGACTATAGCTATGAGATACTACTATATATTTATGAGCACCACTGTTTCAACCAAAATCCTTCCCCAAATCCATTGTATTCCTCTCATCACACAAAAAAATCTAAAAAGGGGTGCCTGGGTGGCTCAGTCAGTTTAAGCATCAGACTTTGTCTCAGATCATGATCTCACAGTTTGTGGGTTGAAGCCCTGCGTCAGGTTCTGTGCTGACAGCTCAGAGCCTGAGCCTGCTTCAGATTCTGTGTCTCCTTCTCTCTCTCCCCATCTTGTGCTTGCTCGTACACACTCTCTCATTCTCTCTCTCAAAAATAAACATTAAAAAAATTCTTTTTAAATCTCAAAAGATTATGTCATTAATAAAAAAGGCTGATTCATTTCCATAGTACTTAGAGTTGTATAATCAAATTCTAGGTGATTATATGCAAAACTGTCAAGAGAAAAATCCAAAATCTTTAAAACGTGATGATTTAAGGACCAACAAGATGCACATTGCACAGATGTATCACTTTTCACAGAGACAAAATAAAAAGGAAGAATTGAAATGATACATGTTCAATCTGATTTCTGAGTTTTTAAACTACTTTTGGTTCAAAAACCTTTAACTCAACATATTCATAATTTAAATGAAATAGCCACACAAAACTGGAGGCCATTAGTCTGTTCAATACAAAGCCAGATTAAAGAGGCTGACTTTGAGACAATGTAGGCTTTTAATGTAACCAGTATCATTCTGAGGGCAATAGCAAACATGGACCCCATTTCAAACTGGGAAAAACATTCTTTACTTCAAATAGGATACAACAATTGCCTTGGCTCCTATCTCCTATAAGAAATATAATTTAAAACACTCATCACATCATTAGCACAGATATATGTGTATAAACGCATATAGACATGTACGAAAAAAGATGTGAATGTTTTTAAATAGCTTTACGATGTATACTGATTAGAATGTATATTAAGATATAATTAATATATAAATCACTCAATTAAAATGTACAATTCCAGGGGCACCTGGGTGGCTCAGCTGGTTGAGCATCCGACTTTGGCTCAGGTCATGATCTCATAGTTTGTGGGTTCAAGCCCCACGTCGGGCCCTGTGCTCACGAGCCTGGGGCATGCTTTGGATTCTGTGTCTCCCTCTCTCTCTGCCCCTGCCCTGCTTGCTCTCTCTCTCTCTCTCTCTCTCTCTCTCAAAAATAAAAAAGTAAACATTAAAAAAAAAAGTACAATTCCAGGGGCACCTGGGTGGCTCAGTCGGTTAGTTCGAGCCCCACATGGGGCTGTCTGCTGTCAGCACAGAGCCGGCTTTAGATCCTGTCTCCTCTCTCTGCGCCACCCCTGCTTGTGTGCACTCTCACTCTCTCTTTCTCTCTCTCTCTCAGAAATAAACATTAAAAAAAATTTTTAAGTGTACAATTCCATGTTTTTTAGTATATTGATATGTGCAACCATTACCATTAGAACATTTTCATCACTTGTATCCTTTAGCTATCCACCCACATTCTTGCATGTGAATTTTTAAGGACTAAATTTTCAATATCCATGACATGGTGACCACACTTGATTTTAAGTTTCAAGTTATAAATGTGTTGTCCTTCCCTTAAAAGTAATTTTTAGTATTCAGTCTAAATTTGCTCCTTAAACCTCCAGAATCACAATCCATTCTCTTTCAAAAGACTCTTCAGAGGAATGCCTGAGTGGCTCAGTCGGTTGAGCATCTGACTTTGGCTCAGGTCATGATCTTGCGGTTTGTGGGTTCGAGCCCCACATTGGGCTCTGTGCTGACAGCTCAGAGCCTGGAGCCTGCTTTGGATTCTCTCTCTCTTTCTCTCTCTCAAACCTAAATACACATTTCAAAAATAAAAAATTTAAAAAAATTTAAAAAAGACTCTTCAGATAACTCCTATTTGGGGTAAAGGGTACAAAAAGCAATCGCAACTCTAAAGTATGCTCCTGCATACAAATGCAACACATTTAAGCCAGCTATCAACAATTAAGTAAAAATACATAAAAACAAAGCCCATAAACAAATTTCACAATGTTTCTATCTAGTATTACCTACATGAAAAGTATTCTATGGCATGTGTCTTTCTTGCTTGAGTTTACAAAAGTAGAAGCTGGCACCAAGTCCAAGAGTGCTGAACTTAACAGGGCCTTAAAGAATGTTAGACACTCTCTTCTTCCACCCACATCAAATATACACCCCCTAAAACTGTTGATTCACCGGATTCTCAGCTGCCAAAGAAAGTAGACTAGCTTAGTGTTTGACATTTCCTTTTGGCAGTCATTAGTCCTTAATGTGTCACTGTCTAGAGACTAAATGGAATAGTTTCCTTTCTACTTTAGCAGATAATTTTCTTGGGCCTGAGGAAACATATCAAAGACTAAATCCACCCTACAAAAAAAGCTGCCAAATGAAGATATTATAATATGAAAATAACAATATGATCAAAACACCTCTCTCCACAAGTCCCTAATCTAGAGTCTGAGCAGGAACTTTATACACAGGATCAAATTAAAGGGGAAAAGGCAAATATTTCCCAAGACCTCTGATAATGTCAGTGAGCCACCCACTAACAGGGGGAAGGAGGACTGTTTCCAGCCAGCTTTGCTTATAAAACAGTTCTTTAATGTGTCTTCATTCCCACCAAGCCAAGAGGTTTACCATCCCCTGCCTACTAATTTATATCTAATTCTAAATCTATTGTTGTTTCTCCCTTCACCCACTCCTCAATACCAATCAATGTCAACCTTGTCGTTTTGTCTCTGTATATCCTATTTAATATAGTTTCATGCTTGCTCCAGTGCTTTACAATAATAAAAGAATTTCATTTGTACTTTTTTTTTAAACTCCATTGTATCAGTATTATCTCTTCTGTGCCAGATCTCTTCATTCTTGTTTTTGCCCAAAGAAAGAATACTAAAAAAGGAAAAACATGGGGCACCTGAGTGGCTGAGTCAGTTAAGTGGCTGACTCTTGATTTTGGCTCAGGTGATGACCTCACAGTCATGAGATGGAGCTCTACATCAAGCTCTGTGCTGGGGATAGGACCTGCTTAACATTGTCTCTTTCGCTGTCCCCCACCCCTCTCCCCACACACACAAAAAAAAAAAAAGGAAAAAGGAAAAACAAGATAGTTAACAGTAGACAGGATGTTCATATTCAAGCAAGGCTTTCTCTAGCTATAGGCCATGCCTTCATAATCAACAGCAAAAGCAAGGACTCAAAAATCATTTGAACAACAAAATAGTGTTTAAGCCACCAATAACTACTGAGGCATCTTCTCAATTAGTAGGAAATCTCACGAACAGAAATTATTCTCCCCGCATTAAGCCCTGACTACGACCATTTATTCAATTCTATTCAATCAAAGTCTAGTGAATAACAAGGTAAACATTACTACTAAACTATGTAACAGTCAAGTTGAAAACAAACTAAAAGTTTCGCACTATACATAATAGAGCTTTAAGAAATGACTCAGGGAAGGGGCACTTGGGTGGCTCAGTGGCTTGATTTCGACTCAGGTCATGGTCTCAAGCTTGGTGGGGTCCCCATGTGGGGCTCCGCACTGATAGCTGACAGCATGGAGCCTGCTTGGGAGTCTCTCCCTCTCTCTCTCCCTCTCCCCCGCTCACACTATTTCTCTCAAAATAAATAAATCAACTTTCAGAGCCTGGTGGCTCTGAGCCTGGGTGGCTCAGTCGGTTGAGTGTCCAACTTCAGCTCAGGTCATGATCTTGCAGTTCATGAGTTTGAGCCCCACGTAAGGCACTGTGCTGATAGCTCAGAGCCTGGAGCCTGTTTCAGATTCTGTATCTCCCTCTCTCTCTAGCCCTCTCCTGCTCACTCTCTCTCTGTCTCTTTCTCAAAAACAACTAAATAAACTTTAAAAAAAAAAAAAAAAAAAGGAAAGAAATTACTCAGGGGAGGGCAATGGCTCTGCTAATGCTTGAGGAACTAGATCATGGAATGCCTAAATGATTAAGCAATAACCATTTTCTACCTTCTAAAAAAGTGCTTACTAAGAATTTAGCCAAAAAAACGGTATCATCCAATAAATACACTAGTTTTGCTTCTTTTTGGAGAAAAAAGAGACCAAATCTAGTGATAAAGGACACAAGTATACAAGAACCCAAGCATAGCTCAGCAAGTAGCCTTACAAGTACCAATACAGGCAGCCTCAGATCCTCTTAGCTGGTTGCATCCTTCTCCAGTCTCAAATACCTGACCCATTCTTACCCTCTATGCTGCCCATCTAATTCATAGCTGCTGCTCAATCACAAATTCACTCTACCATGACCCCTCATGACTCTAACTAATGTCATAATTTCCTCCTTTAGTTCCCATTTACTAATTGTATCATTTTCTCATTATTTTCCCTTACAAATCCTCAAGAGAATCTAATTGGCCTAAGAGACAACACAGGCCAGCCTATGAACTGGGGTATGGAGAAGGGGGCTGGATGGTCTTCCAGAGGTTGCAAGACAGACAAATGCCCTCAGAAAGGCAGTAAAGATGGCAAGAACTATGTCCTTAGACATCTAATACCCTACTACTCAAATAACCATAGTGATGATGAGATATCTTTTTTTTTAAACTTACTATGGGATTTTCCAAACATGTCCAAAAGAATTAGGAACAGTAAATCAAATTCCTTATGCAATGTCACCAAGCTTTAACCACCATCAACCTTCTGCTTTCCTGTTTCATTTGTGATATTATTTTGTTGCTGGAATATTTTTAAACACATCCACAACACTGTGTCATTTAATAAGGGGTTCTCCTATATGTACCATTCTCCATAAATCTATGTTCATATTTAAATATTAAAATCATGTCAACTCTTGAGAGTTGAAAGAACCAGCACTTGACCAAAGCCTCAAATAATAAATAAACAAACAACCATACAGTTACTGACATTCATCATTATAACCTAAAATTAATGTAATTCTTGATTCAGGGTAGCTTTAAATTAACAGCTAATTTTGTACTTGCTAAGAAACCCTAGTCAAGAGAAAAAAATTTTTGATTTTAGCTTCTAGAGTTTGCGAAAATGAAAGAGCTGTGGATATAGCAAAGAAGAGCTAGCCAATAGAGTCAGCTTTAAAAAAACAATGATTAGACAGGGTGTCTGGGTGGCTCAGTCGGTCGAGCATGCAACTCCGGCTCAGATCATGATCTTGTAGTTCACAAGCTCGAGCCCCACGTCGGGCTCTGTGCTAACCGCTCAGAGCCAGGAGCCTGCTTCAGATTCTGTGTCTCCCTCTCTCTCTCTGCCCCTCCCCTGCTTGCACTCAATCAATATCTCTCTCCCTCTCTCTCTCTCTCTCAAAAATAAATAAAAACATTAAAAATAAAATAAAAATTAAAAAACACTGATTAGAAATTTCCAGTATTTAAAACTGGATTTTTTTTTTTTCTGAATGCTATAAAATTTAACACTGCTTTAAAAAAGAAAAACCAGGGGCACCTGGGTGGCTCAGTCAGTTAAGCATCTGGACTCGTGATTTTGGCTCAGGTCATGATCTCACAGTTCCTGAGATGGAGCCCCAAGTCAGGCTCTGCACTGACAGCATGGAGCCTGCTTCGGATTCTCTCTACCCACCTCTCTGCTTCTCACCAAACCACACATGTGTGCTCTCTCTCTCTCTCTCTGCGTAAACAAACTTGAAAGAAAGAGAAAGAGAAAGAGAAAGAGAAAGAGAAAGAGAAAGAGAAAGAGAAAGAGAAAGAGAAAGAGAAAGAGAAAGAGAGAGACCAACAAATGTCCTCCTAACACTTTTGAGTCCATTTCCTCAATTAAGAAATTTTAATAGTCACTTCGAAAAAGTCAAGGGGCAAGGGGATCCTTTATCACAAGAGAAGTCACTAAGGGTATTTATATGAACAACCAACTTTTAAAAACCAATTTTCCCACATACAATGGTTTTATATATTTTTCACAGTACATAATCATCAAAAAAAAAAAAAAAAAAAAAGCAGCAGCAAGATAAGTAAGTTCTGCTTCCCGGCAACAAGTATACTTATGATTATGAGCTTTAAAGATGATAACTGGATATCACTGGTCAAATATTTACAACTTTTCTTACACCGTATTTCAAAGTTCTTTATACCAAGGAATAATAATCAATGTTCATACAGACACAAAACAAAGGCAAGCCAAAACATAAATCTTTTCATTCCTAGAAGAGGTTTCGTATTTAAATCTACAAAACCAATAATTCTGCCTCAAAGTAGAAAGAAGTAATTCAGGACAAGTAAGCTCTGACATTAAATTTAAAGGACAATTAGCAAGGAAGCCTTGAAATAAGATGCTACACTGCATTCTATTTGGTAGACAATTACAAAATGCAAATTTTTTACTAAACCGAAAGTCAGACAATCTGCAACTGGAATAAAACCAGAACAGGAGGCCAATCATTTCAACACATCTGAAAATAACACTTGTAAGACAATTTACTGTCCAGATGTTTTAGCATAAATCACTGCAAGAAAGTATCTTTCTTATACTATGTCTCCAAATCATGCCATTATGAAAAGGTCCCGGTGCCATTTTCAGAGAATGACCAAACAAAATCAGTTCTCAGCAGTCTCAGAACTGATTTTGGTTCTAAATATCCATATTCCACTTTAAAATAAATAAGCTATTTAGTGACTGTCAAGCACTTACTTAGCAGTCATCAGATGTTGAACACAGATTCAACCCAAAATAAACAGAAAGAATAAGGACATTCACTTAGAGAAGAAAACATCACATTCCACAGACTTTCACCCTTCTAATTTTATATTATGACTAAGAAATATGAAAACCAAACTAACTTTCAAGAAAGCAGGACTGAAATGAGAGAAAAAGAAATTTCCTAGCACAGCAGACTATACCTGTCTCTGGCAAGGACAGTTTGGAAACTCAAGAGTTTTTATTAACTACCATGAGTCTTCTAGAACACGTAATTACAAAAAAATTTGAGATCAATGGACAGAGGCGCCTGTGTGGGTCAATTGGTTGAGCGTCCAACTCAATTTCGGCTCAGGTCACGATCTCATAGTTCAGGGAATTAAGCCTGGCATGGGGCTCTGTGGTGGCCACACAGAACCTGCTTGGGACTCTCTCTCCCCCTCTCTCTCTCCCTGCCCCTCCCCCACTTGCTTGTTTGCTCTTAAAATAAATAAACATTAAAACACAAAGATCAATGGACAGAAAATATTAATGAAGAAAGTTATGACTGATAAACTTTAATTTTACATGTATGTCACATATGGACATTCTAGATAAAATAAACAGGTAGCCTCCCAAAACACCTAGTTTGCCCATTTAAACAATTACAATATTCTAAATGAATTAATTTCTTATTATCAACAGATGACAACTTTGCCCAAAGTAAAGCCTACTCTTTGGGCCAAAGAGAATAAATGAAGAAAAAGGAAATATATTACAACTTTCT
The DNA here is from genome assembly GCF_028018385.1 of Neofelis nebulosa. Lineage (NCBI taxonomy): Eukaryota > Metazoa > Chordata > Mammalia > Carnivora > Felidae > Neofelis > Neofelis nebulosa. Next base: position 125,203,494 of record NC_080782.1, read on the forward strand.
AAAACAATGCCAATTTTCAACTGTATAGCACTTTATAGTTTTATGTTCATATCAAGTAAGTTATCTATTCTCTACCACTCCCCCCCACCAAGGGAGGAGGGAAAAAGACACTTCTTGTCAGCTGTGATTTAAATGCTTGAACTGAAGATCATGCTGACTGGGGGTGTGGACTACCACTTTGGCTCTTTGCTCCGCGAAGAGAGCACCAAGGAATAGGAGTTGTCACCCAAAGCCAGGAAGGACGTGCCACTCTTTAAGAGGGAACAGCCCTGGGGCGCCTGGGTGGCTCAGTCAGTTGAGCATTCGACTTCACCTCAGGTCATGATCTCACGGTCTGTGGGTTCAAGCCCTGCATCAGGCTCTATGCTGACAGCTCAGAGACTGGAGCCTGCTTCGGATTCTCTATCTCCCTCTCTCTGTCCCCTTCCCCGCTGGTGCTCTATCTCTCTCTCTCAAAAATAAATAAACATTAAAAAAACTAAAATAAAAAAGAGACAACACCTTCAGTCTCAGTCTATGCAGATCCCTGTTTACCTTGTTCTTAGCTATACTTCATTTATTGCTCTTTTGTTTCAAAGCACTTTGATATGTTTTGTAATACCACTACCCATTATCCCACCTTCATCATTTTACCTAGCCGTGTTTGATTGGTTCTCTGTGCCTTTTAATAAGATCACATGGAAGAGCAGATATTAATGGCCCTGTTTTATAGTTGAGAAAGCAGCTCTGGAGAAGTTACTTGATCAAGCTTTAGTAAGTCCTATTCTATGGAAGCATAAGCTTACTGCACACGGTCTATAGCATCACATGTGAAAAGTACTCTTGGCTTGTGAGTTTGAGCCCTGCATCAGACTCTGTGCTGACAGCTCAGAGCATGGAGCCTGCTTCACATTTTGTGTCTCCCTCTCTCTCTGCCCCTTCCCTGCTCACACTGTCTCTAGCTCTTAAAAATAAACATAAAAAAAATTTATAAAAAGAATTAGTGAATATGGCTACAGGCTCCCCATAAACACTAAAAACATACTATGAGAATGCTACAAACAACTCCTTGCATATAAAATTTCTCACTAATTGGATAAAATGGACCAATTCCTTTAAAGTCACAAACTTCAAAAATTTATCCAAGAAGAAACAGATAACCTAAATAGTCTTATATCTATTAAAGAAACTGATTTTGTAATTTAGAACCTTCAAAAGACTTAGTTGTCTGGACTAAATTAAGTCTCAGCAAACTTTTATAAATGGCCAGAGAGCAAATATTTTAGGCTTTAGAGGTCATTTACTTTTAGTTTTAGATGTATGTCACATATAGACATTCTAGATCACAACTACTCAACTATGCCACTGTAGTAGAAAAGCAGCCATAGATGATAAGTACACAAATGGACAGAGCTGTGTTCCAATAAAATCTTATTTACAAAAATAGGAAGCAAGACAGACATGACCTGAGAACTATAATTTGTCAACTCTTGCCCTGGATAACTAATGGCACTTTCAAATTCTAAACTTTACAATTCTATACTTCCATGGTCAAAAATCACATGGATAGGGGCGCCTGGATGGCTCAGCTGGTTAAGCATCTGACTTCGGCCTAGGTCATGATCTCGTCATTCCTGAGTTCATGCACCGCATCGGGCTCTATGCTAACAGCTCAGAGCCTGGAGCCTGTTTCAGATTCTATGTATGTGTGTCTCTCTCTGCCCCTCCCCAACTCTCACCCACGCTCTCTCTCTCAAAAATAAATAAACATAAAAAAAAAATAATAAAAATCATTTGGATAAATAGTTCAAGAAAAGGATGAAGCAATCACTATCACACATTGATAACAGACTATATTTTGACCAACACCTGTCAGAAATGTATATTATAGTAAAACAAAAAACCACGTAACGGATCACTTCAAACTAGTCATGAATGAATTATTATCTTAAAAAGATGAATCAAGGCCTTATTAAAATGAAAAATCCTCAATTTTCCCATGTTAATAATCCCTTGAAAATAAACACAGTACAGGATTATCAACAAAGCCTAAGGGGTACCTGGCTGGCTCAGTCAATGGCACCTGTGACTCTTGGTCTTGGGGCTATGGGTAAAAGCCCCATGCTAGTTTCACAGATTATGTAAACATGGAATCTTTAAACACACACACACACACACACACACACACACACACCTAAAAATTCAAGATGCATAAAATAAGGGTCTAAGTTTACTTCTGTCATTATGACCATAACAAACAACATCAAAAAATGTGGAGAAAAACACAAAAGAAAATTTATACTGCCTATTATCCCACCACATAGCAAAATTTACTAATAATGATGTGTTTAGAGGCTTAACCCTTTAATCCCAAACATTTTTTTTATATAAAATCTTTTCAAGTCTGTCGATATCCTAAGAGCATAAGGTAATATCAAGGATAGTCTAACAGCAATCTCACAGAGCCTAAAACCTAATCCATCTGCAGCCTGACACTGGGCAGGCTTCCATGTCTACTCCATCTTCCTAATCTCAAGAGACCATTCCACTACTGCTCCATTAGGCCAGTACCATTTCATTTAACACATAAACATGCATCTTTCTGAACATAAAAGGTTAAAAACTTGCCATTAATAAATACTGCAATTCATAACTCCAGAGTAGCACCCATAGCAAGTACCTTGAACCTCTTAGAAAGCAACACAAAATGTTCACTCTCAACTCCCACCATGAGAAAAATCACACAATTTTTGACAACTAAGATTTCCAAATTAAATAAATGCTGCTCCATCAATAGAAACAAGTCCGACACATGCTCAAATTTTGCATTCAATGCAGCATCTATTTATGCCTAAATTCTCCCAAATATGCCAGGCAGCTCACAGAAAAGCTTACACTAACAAATCAATAAAATCATATGAAAGCACAGCTATAGAACTATGAACTAGCAATGCAGGTGAGAGTTTACTGCAGGAAACTCAAAGGTTCAAACAAAGATGGAAATCATAGCATAATGTATAACAAAACTCAGCCTGGGTGGCTGCACACGGGAGCCAATTGAAACATCTGTAACACTCAAGTAACACCAGACAGCCTAGCCTAGCTTGAGAGGACACTATAAAAATCTTTGTGTTCCACTCACTTCAAGCAGCTATACCACACCTGGGTTTACCTTATTTAGGGTGGAGTATTTAATTTCATAACAGTCATCTATAAAGCGGTAACAGTGGAAAACTCCACAGCCATTAAAGATGATGATGTAAAATCGTATTTGCTGCTGTGAAGATGCACAATGATAAAAGTATTAAGAGTTCAGACTTTCAGGTCAGAGATCTCAGCTGTATGTATATTCATTTTTAAGCAAATAACCACCAAGGGTTATTATGGCAGTAAAATAGGTAATAATGTATGTGTTTTAGCACAGTGGCATATGGTATGCAGATAATCCTTACTTTTTATTTTTAAAGAAAAAAAGAAGACATGGTAAGAACAGATATGTATGTACATCTACACATTATGCACAATGGAGGCTGGAATGCTGGACACCAAAAATAGGTGGTAGGAGTACACGTGATATATAACGAACATAGAATTATAATCAGAAAAAAAGTAAGCTACTCTAATTTTGAAAATAAGAAATGCAGCACAAAATGATATAGTAACAAGCTCTTCGAAGACTCCTTCAAAGGCTGGGAAGCTCTGGCTTTGCTAATATGATTCCAGGAAGGCATTTGCAAAACTGAGAAGAGATTAGCATCTAAATTAAGTGCTTCCCTTCACTACAGTAACAATATATCTTTGAAAGTGACTATTAACTGCATCCTATTCATACATTCCTTATCAAATTATTATCCAAATCAAATAAAAATTTTATACCTGCTGTATTAACATAGTCAAAGCTCTCAAATATATGCCCAGTACAATACCAAAAAATGCCCAGTTACTGAATTCCTCTTTTAGGATCCTAAGACCACTGTAGCCAATGTTTTTGGGCAAGAACAAAGATAAAACTTATCCTTAAGCAACATCATCCTCACCAGGTCCTAAGTTCTACCCATTTTTTTTGTCTAAAACTAAAGTTTTAGGTATGAAAAATACAAGCTATGATAGCTACTATATATGGATACTGTACCATTTTGGACATTCAACGAGGAGGGTGATGCTAAACTCTTATCTACTCACCTTAACTGGTTGGTTACCCAGTAGTTACAACTACCCAAGAGAGATATAATGTGAACAAGTAATAAAAACTACTTACATAATTTTAAATTTTCTAGCAGCTGGGGGTGAGGGAGTGGGGAAGAAGAGTTTTGTTTATTTTTTGAAAAGGTCTGGGGGTTTGAAGATGGGTGTGGTAACAAAGACAAATAAGCGTGGTTACAGTAAATTCTACTACTGGGAAAACAACTCAAAGCAGATGCCCTAATAAAGGGTGAAAGCAACATATTGACAACCAGCCTATCCCTCAACAGAGCCCATGTCTGAGCTGACAACAGAGTCTGCTTGGGATTCTCCTTCCCTCTCTCTCTGAACCCCAAGTGCACGGGAACACACGTGTGCTCTCTCTCTCTCTCTCTCTCTCTCAAATTAAATAAAACATGGAAAAAAAAAGAGGGTTAAAACTATTTTAAAATTAAAAAAAAATTTTTTTAACCTCCATACAAAAAAGGAGAAAAAATTAGAATGCATATTCCTACATATGGTAGTGGTGGTTCAGTAATTTACTGCATATGCATAACTTTCAATTATGAAAAAATAGAGTGATAATTTTTTTAATTCAATTATATTTCATTTTATTTCAATCCATTTACTTTTAAACCTTTTAAGGTTATAACACCCATCCAAGCTGTTTTTCTTTCTCTAGAACCCTCCCAGGAGTAATCTTAAGCTGACAGAGCAGGAACAAATTAAACTTAACCACAATAACCACATTTCATTTCAAGGCAACCTGGAAATCATTTGTGGAACCACCAAGACCCATTCAATGTCAAAAGACCTCTACTGTCATCCATCTGAGGCATTTCCATAATGTTAAGTAAGTAAGGGTCAAATGCATTACTTTTAACATCAATATCTCTTAGCTCTCTACAGTTAAGTTAGCAATACAGGCAAAAGTAACTTCCAACACTTTAAACCACAATGCATGTAGGAACATTAAGGCTGTTGGCCTCCTGGCCCTTGGAGCCTTTAAGAGGGAGGGAGTCTGGCTCTCACCTGATGAATTAAATTTAACTCTACTATGACCCAGGATACCACTTTGCCTCACTGCTTGTTTCAGAGCACACGGTTTAATTTTTTCTACTAATGTCATCTGTATACTGACAGATCTACAGGAAGTAGAGGTAAACCACCCATGGCCTCCTTTCCTGTAACTTTCTAGAATGTAAGGCCCATAAGGGGAAGGATCTTTTTTTATTTTAGTCACTAATGTATCCCTAGCACCATGAATATCCAAAATTGTTCGTTTTATTCATTCTCCCAAGTCAGCATGAGTTTATAAAGCAATCACTTACTAAGTACCTCCTCTAGTATTACACTAGTTCCTGAAAGAGTATTTTAAAAATATTTCCTGTCTTTTAAAAGCTTAAAACACAGTTACAGAAATTACATGGATAAAGAAAATACAACTAAGCAACAATTCAGGGAAGTCAACAATTGGGTACAAAACTTCATCCAACAAAGAAATAATGCAGAATAGTGCAGTTTGAAATAGCCTTCAGCAAAGGGATGGGGGAAATGTGGGCCCTGAACCGAGAGCAGGTTAGGTTTTAAAGAAGTGGGAAAAGAATTTCAAACACATAATGAACTATGTCCTACTGAAGGCATAAGCTCAGGCTGGCCTGAGCAAGTAGAACAAACTAGAAAACAGAGAAACTGAGTAAAGCCTAGAATAAAGCAAAGGCAGTGAAGACAGTAAAGGACACATGCAATAAACCACCAGAGGAGTTTCTCTGCCATTGGAACCACCTGAGGAACTTTTAAAAATACTGTCACCTGGACCTCAATTCAGTGACTCTGATTTAAATGGGGTATAACCTACACATCAAGATTTCTTTTAGAGTTCCTCAGGGATTCTAATGTGCATCTAAAATTCAGAATCACTGCCACAGAGTTTGGAAAACCAATGGAACTTACTAAGTGGCAACACAGGATGAAGAAGCAAGACTAGAGACTATAGCAAGATTTTATTTTATCTATAAAAATAGTGACTAGTAAAAATTGTCATTATTATACATGCTCTATAGAGACCCTCTCAAAAGGAAACGATCAGTGCATCATTCCTCCTTTTACACAGTGCCCAGCACTCGACTTTGCATGTGACACATACTCAGTATGAACAGAGTGATAGGCAGACACTGCCAGTTGATTGTTACCAAAGGTTCTATATGTTTTTGAAAGCTTCATAAATAAGCAAAATTATAATCCCAGTTGCTTCTGCTTCTTGCAGACCCTATTACTTACTAAGCTTTCAAATGTGCTTCACTGCCCTCTCCCCCAAGCCCCCCACCTCCACTTTATCTTCACTCCATCACTTTTGACAGCACCTAGCCTGCTCAAGGTTACATGAGTCAATACAAAGGAACTAAATATTTTATCTTTAAGAAAAATATGCCCAGAGACAATCTTCTAAAATATAATCTGAATCTCAGGGTGACTGAGTGGGTCAGTTTGTTGGGCATCTGACTTTGGCTCAGGTCATGATCTCATAGCTTGTGAGTTTCAGCCCCGCCTGAGTCTTGGTGCTGACAGCTCAGAGCCTGAAGCCTGCTTCAAATTCTGTGTCTTTCTCTCTGCCCCTCCCTTGCTCATTCTCTCTCTGTCTCTCAAAAATAAATAAACATTTAAAAAATTTTAAAAATAAAAAATAAAGTATAATCTGAATCTCAAGATAATATCTTTCTAAATATCCACCATGATCTTTAAATTTAAGCCAAACAAAGATCATTCTTCCGTACATAGATCCGTACAAAGATCTAGTTTTCCGTACATAATAAAATGTTATTATGTAAGAGTGATGTTATAGTCTTCAGGTCTTCAAGTATAAATGAGCGTTTCCTATGTTTACTTACATCCACAGCACAAACTGAAAATATTCCTTGTATGACACTCTGGAGAGAAACTAGAAGGTTACTCACGACCAGAGACAACTAGCCCAAGATCCAACCAACCCCAAGACTCAAGGGATCATTAGGAAGCTCTCATATGCAGAATGGTTAGGAAGCTCTCATATGGAGCAATAAGAACAAACTTACCACATATTCTTCCCCCCCCAAAGACTGTTTTCAAAGCGTTTTCCTAATCATAACTGCATTAGATTTTTTTTTTTTTTTTTTAACCACTACTGTACTACATGTGATAGCAGATAACTGATCCACACACATACCCGGAGTCCGTTGTTTCCCTGTTTAAAACTTTTTTAAAATTTTTTTTTAAGTTTATTTGTTTATTTTGAGAGAGAGAGAGAGAGAGAGAGAGAGAGAGCGCGAGCGAGCAAACAGGGGAGGTGGAGGGGCACAGATAGAGAGACAGAATCCCAAGTCATACTGTCAGCACAGAGCCCAATGCAGGCTGGAACTGACATACCGTGAGATCATGACCTGAGCTGAAATCAACAGTGGGACACTTAACCGACTGAGCCACCCAGGCGCCCCCGTTTAAAACTCTTACTATCACGGGGCGCCTGGGTGGCTCAGTCGGTTAAGCGTCCGACTTCGGCTCAGGTCACGATCTCGCGGTCCGTGGGTTCGAGCCCCGCGTCGGGCTCTGGGCTGATGGCTCAGAGCCTGGAGCCTGCTTCCGATTCTGTGTTTCCCTCTCTCTCTGCCCCTCCCCCGTTCATGCTGTGTCTCTCTCTGTCTGAAAAATAAATAAACGTTAAAAAAAAAAAAAAAAAAAACAATTTAAAACTCTTACTATCACGAACCATTCTTCAAATTATCCATTTTTTTATATTTTCTGATTTTCAAACTTAGATAAGGTTTTTTAAATGTGCACCACATTTTCACTATGACTTATCAACTGCTTTTTCCATTTGATTTAACTAAGCCTCTAATCTCATTTTTCTGAGGTAGACTGCATATGATCAAAACATGGCAATGGCTTAAAAAATTCAATATGCTTCACTAACTTCACAATATGGTAGAAACAAGATAAACACACTAAGGCATTCATCCTCCCCCTAGGAACTCCATCATGACCCACTATTATACGTTCACTTAAATAGGCATATAAGTGAACAAATAAGATGTACAGCAAATGAATAAATGAGAAAGTATCAAGACCTCTCCCTGAAAAGCATTAAACAGGCAAAAATCACTAGTAAGAACCAGTTTGTATTGTTCCTTTTCCCTTTAAAATGATTTTATATAAATTTTATTTAATTTATTCCTTTCCTGCAACAGTAAATATTGGGTACAAGGTATAAATTACAATAACTCCAAGCGTTAAACAACTGGAATTGAAGTATTAAAGGAAATAGGAAGATAATGACAACAGAAATAAAAATTAGTAGATACAGTATTACCTAAAGGAAAAAATTTTTCACAGCACTGCTTTTCTTTTTCTATTTTTTAACAGCACCAGTTTTTATTTTATTTTATTTTTTTAACGTTTATTTATTTTTGAGACAGAGAGAGACAGAGCATGAACAGGGGAGGGGCAGAGAGAGAGGGAGACACAGAATTGGAAGCAGGCTCTAGGCTCTGAGCCATCAGCCCAGAGCCCGACGCGGGGCTCGAACTCACGGACCGCGAGATTGTGACCTGAGCTGAAGTCGGACGCTTAACCGACTGAGCCACCCAGGCGCCCCATCAGCACCAGTTTTTAAACACAAACCTTAAAAATTCAAAATTACTACTCAGTTTGCCTAATACAGCTCTAGTTGGTAATTACCTAGTCTTATGACGTTCTATACGGTTCATGAAAAAAATTCCCAACTATAAATATTTTCACCATTCTTTTTTGCCCAAAATTAGATGGCCACCTAGATGTGATAATGGAAATTTTGAGGATACTGAAGGCCATTATCCTTAGGACATGGGGGCTGAAATATTTAGTGTTTAAGCAACACAATGTCAGCAATTTACTTCCAAATGTTTAATAGAAAAAAATGTTATATGTATGTATATATCTATAGAAATACACCATATATTTATATAAACAAACATACACATGTATCTAAATAATAACTAATGAATCTAGATAAAAAATAGGTGTTCACTCTATGATTTTCACAAGTTAAAAATTTTTCAATATGAAAAGTTGGGAGAGGCGCCTAGATGGCTCAGTCAGTTGGGTGTCTGACTTCAGCTCAGGTCCTGACCTCACAGTTCATGGGTTCAAGCCCCACGTCAGGCTCTGTGCTGACAGATCGGAGTCTGGAGCCTGCCTGAGATTGTGTGTGTGTGTGTGTGTGTGTGTGTGTGTGTGTGTGTGTGTCTCTCTCTCTCTCTCTCTCTCTCTCTCTCTCTCTCTCAAAAATAAATATTTTTTTAAAAAGATGGGGAACATAGAACCCCGTTTATTTATGCATTCCTTGAAAATTCTGCCCCACGGTAAAGGGTCACAGAGCCAAGAACATACTTGTCATTTTTAGTTAAAACATCTCAGATCCAGGGGTGCCTGGTTGGCTCAGTTGGTCAAGCATCTGACTTTGGCTCTGGTCATGATCTCACAGTTCAAGCCCCACATCGGGCTCTGTGCTGACAGGTCAGAGCCTGGAGCTTGCTTCATATTCTGTGTCTTCCTCTTTCTCTCTCTGCTCCCACCCCTCCTCTGTCTCTCAAAAATAGACATTAAAAAAAAAAATTTTTTTAAACATCTGAGATCCAGCATCTGTTATGAAAAACACCTCTTACTTCAAAGAAAAATTCGAATACTCACATTACCCATGTACTCTGAGAGCAAGTCTTGCAGGGCCTGGCGGACAGCATTACACTCTGCCACAATTCTCTCACGCCGGTCATCACGTGTGCAAGACGAGTCAGCCATCAGGGCAGCCCCACTGATGATGCTCTCTAGGCGCTCCTCCAGGGAAGGCCTAAAGCGCTCCTCACTGAAGCTCAAGGGATCCACAATGATTTGTTTCTGCAGAGAAAAGTGTTATTGAATCTTAGTGCTCATTTCTGTTCCCTCCATTATTCAAGAAGGTGAGGAAAGTATTGATCAGAAACATCAAGATTTAATACAAAAACTCCAATGCCTAAAAGCAAGTTATACTTCTTGGTAGATGAGAGACATACAAGTTGCCCTATGGTAGATACTGTTCTCAAAGGAACTGGAAGCAATACTTCCAACTGAATGGGGCCTAGGTAAGATCTACCACAAATGCAAATATAAATTATGCCAGCATAAAAATCATGTTCATGCTACTGAATCTGAACATCTACATGTCAGCTTACACATTATTAGTGAAGTTACCAAATGAGAACTGCAAGGAAAATAAGTTAGCTCTCTTTTCCTTTTCTACGTAGAGTATAAAACTGCTCCATGACATTAGCCAAACTATTTCACAGCAAAAAAACAATAAAAACAGAACGACTCTATCCTCAAAGTTTGAGAAAGAGATGCATTTACAATCAATTCCAATCTATTTTCCTCATCTTACACATCTCATCTAACTGTATAAATAATGCAGTCAAATTTATCCTGTTATGTCTAAATTAGAGGCTTTCTTTACCTAAAGGCTTCCAGCTATCTGTGAGAGATGATAACAATCCATCCCAACAAAGCCACCCTGTGAAGTATAACTGCCCCAGTAAGAAGAAATCCTCACTGTCTCCTCTTCACTCCCCCGACTCCACTTAAATCCAACTTTACCAGTGATGCATGAGGTGAGGTCACAAGCAAGCTTTAAGTACAAGGTCAAACATCAAATACCCCAAGGACAGCAGCTACTGGCCTCCCTCCAACTTTTCCACTTGATACAATTTATTCTGACACTGGTAAATGTCTGTGCAAATATTTTGCATTTAACTTTTTTTTATAGGGACTATTCTTACGCACTCATTTCAAGTTAAATGCCAAGTTTTTTCTTTAAAAAAGCTTGCCCTTTGCCAGTAAGTATACATCTATTTCTTCTTTCCCTTCCCAAGAATCATCAGTTTCAAAACTGAAAATGCAATGCCTCAAGTTCATTATTAACCTATGTTTTAACGGATATTTTTCTTTTTTACTGTGTATTCAAAACTGAATACACAATGCCTTCTGACCAACAGGAATGAAGAATGAATCGTGATAGAATTTTGATAGAGTCACTGAGCTGCAACAGGCTTATGATCATTTCGTCCAACCCCCTCATTATATGAAGTTTCACTCTAGCCCTAAGAGGTTAAGTGGGCTCTGGCAGTTACTACTCAAGTTAGGGCAAAATGTAATCCTTAGTGCCTTCAAAGAGGCCAATACCTAAAACTGCCAAATCTGAGGGGGATGGAAAAAAGTGCCAATAAATTATAAGATGCATGGTAAATGTTTGCTATAATGTCATTTAATGTTTAAGGCTCCAGGGTAAAAAGTCAGTTCTAACACCATGATCTGTAGAATTAACACTGTCTTTATGATATATGAAGTCTTAAATCAGCCATGTACATCAGCAAGGATCAGTTGCCCAAGCCAAAGTAAAAGGTGAGACAAAGTAAGAAAAGTTAAAGGCAAGGAAAAACTTTAAAACAAAATGCACTCCATTATATAGACTCTATATTTCAAAGTATTCCTACTTATGAAAAGATGCTAGCCACAGGCTAGTCAATTTTCTATGTTAATTAAAAAAATAGAGGCACCTGGGTGGCTAAGTCAGTTAAGCATCCTGACTCTTAATTATGGCTCAAGATCATGATGTCAGTTGTGAGTTCAAGCCCTGCATCGGTCTCTGCATTGACAGTGTGGAGCCTGCTTGGGATTCTCTCTCTCTCCTCTCTCTCTGCCCCTCTCCCACTCATAATCTCCCTAAATCAATCAATTAATTAATTAATTTTTATTATATTTGTTAAATATTTGTAATTATTAAATATTTATTAAACTTATTTGTTTGTTTATAAAAATGTAGGGGTGCTTGGGTGGTTCAGCTGGTTAAGTGTCCAACTTTGGCTCAGGTCATGATGTCACGGTTGGTGACTTCAAGCCCCACGTCATAATCTGTGCTGACAGCTCAGAGCCTGGAGCCTGCTTCGGATTCTGTGTCTCCCTCATTCTCTGTCCCTCCCTTGCTTGTGCTCAGTCTCTCTCAAAAATAAAAAAATAGATGTTTAAAAAAACAAATTTTTTTAATGTAACCCAACCAGTTGGCTTAAAAAAAAAAAACACCTTAAAAAAAAATCTTAAACTGCTGCCATCTACTGGAAGCCATGAGGCATTGTGGGTAGAAGTTTTTGAAAAAAACACAAAAACCACCAAAACAATTAAGGTTAGAGTTGATACACAGAACAGTGTGCACACAGAATGCATACAAAGAACAGACCCACGGCATCATCCATAAAAGATAATTATATGGAATTATGCTAAGGAAGTATTTTAGGCCCAAATTTCCTTCCACTTGATTAAATTTTGTGATTATTGAGAAGTATATCATCTAGGCACACAAGTAAGGACAACATTGAAGATACTCTGTGGTAATCACTTATGATGTGTCTGTGGGCTCCAGGCAGGAGACTCTACATACACTTTGCCTCTATATCTCAGAGAGCTTTCATCTACCAAATGGTTAAAATCTTGGGTGAAATCAACCAAACTCATATCTTCAACAGAGAATGATTGGATAGGACACATAAGTTACATAAAAGAATTCATAAGTTTAACACAAAAGAAAAAGAACAAGAAAAACGTTGTAGGCCAAGTCAGATCAAACTGACTGAAGATTTCTAAAATTTCTTTTGACACAGATTACAAATCTAAGTAGAAATTGAACTTTCATCAGAAACCTTGATCACATTTCCCTAGAAGTCTCTTAACTTTGGGTGGATGGTCGAGAACCTGATGTTTCTTCCCAAGTGTAACTTACATCAAAGTTATTGAGCGCATAAGCCAGTTCTCCTCCTCCTCCACCCTGGTGCTGGGAAGCATCGTCTGATGCAGTGGCCTGGGCTGCATTGGAAATGCCTGTGACCGCCTGCTGCAGCTGCTTATATATCAGGTCTCTGTTAGCCTTATAGGCTGCAACATCAGGGTGCTGGAGGCATGCCTGGGACGCAGTATAGAGGATCGGAACATTTTTCTGCAGGATTCCTCTGGCTGCAGCCATCTGATCACGATGGCCCACATCTTTCAGTTCCTATAAGAGGAAAACAAGAAATTGGAGCAGTCTTTATATGGGTTGTAATCATAAAAAAACTTGTCAGTAAATGCTGAAAAGTTAAGAATTTCTACTAATTAGACACAATACTTTCATTAACAGTTTAGCTTCATAACAAAGGAGGCAGCCTGGGTCAGTACATAGAGTTCAAACTTTTCCAAACCAGACACTTCTGAATTTGAATCTCCAGCTCTTTTACCTGGCTATTGTGATCTTATTTAAAATTCCCATCCTCAGGGCACCTGTCTGGCTCTGTCATTAGAACATGAGACTCTCTTGATCTCTAGGTTCTAAGTTCAAGCCCCATGGTGGGTGTAGAGATTACTTAAAAATAAAAATCTTTAAAAATAGAATAAAATAAAATCCCCATACTCAGTTTCACCTTCTGTAAAACAGGAACATAATATATTTGTCTTCTAACTGTCCTGAGGATCAAATGGGATAATGCATGTAAGCCACCTAGCATAGCACTAACTAAAAATCAAAGCACAAAATTGACTAGGCACCTTCATCACAACTACATAAAGTTGTATGTACCTATTCCAACCAAATTAGAAAAATCATTCAAATACACATTTAAATAGGGTAAGATTTAGTTTGAGTACTTGTCATTAAGTCACAAAAGTTCATTATAAGAGTTTTGTTAATTTGGGCTGGGACACCACAGATGTACATGAACTATGCAAACCAACTAGGTGAGGATGCGCCAAGCTGTTCTCTTAAGTACACAACTCCCCCGCCCCACTCCCCATCCCAAAGATGGCCTTAGGACATAGGTCATTAAGGCATAAAGTTGAGATTCATGTGCTCCATGACTTTAATCCGAAAGGTTTTTATTTGATTGTCTGGGGCATCTGGGTGGCTCAGTCATTTGAGAACATTCTACTCTTGATTTCAGCTCAGGTCATGATCCCAGAGTCCTGGGATTCAGACCCGCATCAGATTCTGTACTGAGTGTGCAACTTGCTTGAGATTCTCTTTCTGACTCTGCCCCTCTCCTCTACTCACACACTCTTTTTCTCAAAAGGTTTCCATTTTATTGTAATACTTTATATACATGCAGTCTTAAGTGAAACTGTCCTTTTCAATTTCCTCTACACCATAATTATAATCCATAGTTTAAAAAAACTTGAGATTCCTAGCATGGATCTTACTACTGACATCTATTAGACTGAGTGGATATACTAAGTGACAAATAAGTGATACCAAATAAGTGACAAATAAGCAAGATAGGAAGAGGATATTTCTGGTATCCCATTATTACTCAAAGTGCTCAGGAGGAGAGGGAGAGACTTAAGTCTTTAGTAAGTATGTATTACCACCACAAAAGAGAATTAGAAGTGATAACACTAACTGACCACCTGATCTGTTCTATTTTACCTGTGAATAGAATTCTAATGTTAATTACACCAACTAAACCCTACAGTACAAATTTAAATGTTTTAAAAGAGTATTACATGTGTAAACAGTAAGAGAAAATTAACTAAGAAAGGCCAAAGTCAATAACTCAATTTGAAGTCTGACTTAGCCATTTAATGGCTCATCTTTTTAGATGAGTTCCTAATTAAGCATTAGAGACATCTAAGTGGTTTCTTTTTTGATAACTTCATTTCACTATATATTTTAGGTTTGCATCTTTACTCAAACCTTGTATAATATGACAGCTTACTTTTCTTCCTAGAGTTCTTTTCTCATTTGGAATCTGAATTGCAAGTAATAGCTCACAGCACTCCAAATGCCCTGTAGCATAGTACATTAGGCTACATACTCAGAAACAGGACCCTATGGATTTATTAGAGAATCAGTGATCATTTCAAGATTCAAGCAATGACAGGGGGCTAAGGCTAACCATTAAGTTAAAACAGATGGTGGGTACATTCTGTGTGGCATTTTCTAAATGCCTGGCCATCACCACAACCTCAGAGACTCTGAAGTCTTCTAGGGAGGCATTTGCATCTAAGTACTTATATCGTCCTCTGTTTCATAAAATGCTTTGCAATTAGCTTTGGAATTCTTCCCTAAGTATCTATAACCTAGATCAGTACAGTCTCTTACAAAGGTTACCAAAGACACTTGTGGTGACCTAAAGTTAATAGATGCCAGAATTACTATTCAACACTTGACTTTCCTAAAGCCCCTGCCTGGCCTGGTATGAGAACTTCTACCTTTCTAAAGACTAGAGTAGGTACAATATTCAGAAACAGGACCCCATGGATTTAGAGAACTGATGATCACCTCAAGATTCAAGCTATGACAAGGGGCAAGGGCTAACCATTATGCTTAAGCAGCTGATGCACATGTTGTGTGTGGCATTTTCTACACATCTTGTCCTCATCACAGTTTATGCCTGAGAGGTTTCTATTTACCAAGTAAGGGGGATATATTTTAACCTATGATGAAAATGACAACTATATATCATTTGTCCTAACTGCTAAAGTGTTCAGCTTTCTCTCAAGAACTACTTTTGTCTTAGTACAAAGAAACTAGATTTTGTTAAGTAAACATAGGAAAATGGGCACTACCACAAGGCAGCACTATTTACTATTATAAGAATAATAATCAATCTTAAGTATTATTTTCAAAATATGTAACAGTGATAAGTAATCTGGATTGGTGAAAAAAAATGAGCTATTAAGGAAAATAATAGATTACCTATGAAATCAGAGTCCCTTGGTCTACTTTAGCCAATTTTTCCCAAACTTTATCAATCCAATTGTGTTTCAAGCACACTCAGGAGCAAACAGAAAACATGAAGAAGAAATAACGGCTTTCAATGTGATTTCAACTAACCATCACATGCATCACATGCAGTGACCAAAAAATAAAAGCTTACTTCTAAGTAATCTATAGCACTCCTTCTACCCAAGAGCTGGAAATTCAAGTAAAAGTTTCCTCTCATTTCCCTCTTTATACTGTTAATATAAAATTGTACCCATAGACACATGTGATCAGATATCTTCTCTTGAATTCAAACAACTACACTTAAAGAAAAGGTCCATAGGCAAACCCAGCTAGTCCATATTCATTTACACAAAAAATTCATTACTATCCATTACCACTGTGTCTGTTCAAGTTTTCAGGAAAAAAAATCATTAAAGTCAGAGTTCAGAGACTAGGTAAGAAGCATTATGTTTTTACCAAATGCCTCAATAAGCTCTAGTACCTGGGTGGGTGGAACATCCACCACCCAGTACTTGGTAACCATGCAGGTACTCCATCTCTATCAGACTAAGAGACAGAACTGACCACAGGAGGCACATGCAGTTCTCCTCACAGGGACTAAGGTCAGTGCTGGCCCATCCCCACCTCTGCCATCTATTTTACAGTAAAAGAAGAGCCTGCAGTCTAAAGGAAATTCAACACTTATAGTGAGCAAATTATATTCCAGCCCAAGAAAATAACAGATTAGCACCACATTTAGAATCCCATTCCAGGATGGATGTGCAGTACAGCAAAGTGGCTTATTCACTTGTTCATTAAATATTTAGTAAACACTACCATATCCAAGCAATATTCTAAGCACCAGGGATTGTAAAAGCCATTTGAACAGACAAAATCTCTGCCCCTGGAGGCAGACAGCCTGGATTAAAAACCTGGCTCCAATTCTGACTAGATGAATGACCTTGCCACATTATTTAACCTCCCTGTACTCCAGTTCTTTGATCTATAAAGATGAGTATAGTTGGTTAAGTGTTCAACTCTTGATTTTGGCTCAGGTCACGATCTCATGTCAAGAGATCAAGCCACTCATCTGGCTCTGAGTGATAGCAGAACCTGCTGTGGATTCTCTCTCTACCTCTCTCACTGCCTCCCACACACTCATGCTTGTGTGCTCTCTCTCAAAAATAAGTGAATGGACATCTTTTTAAATGAGTATCTATCAATTACAGCATCTACCTTATACTATTCTGTGAAGATTAAATGAATGTGTGTTTATAAAGGGTTTGTAACAGTGTGTAGCACATAGTAAACACCTTTTTAGAATTACTCATTATTATTTTCAGCAACATCCTTACCACCACCACACCATGCTCCAGAAAAACATTAAGGAGAAAAAGGTAAACTCCAAAGAGCCTCCAGACCTTACGAGGTTTAGCATTTCCTTGGTGGGGGGTTGCTGCTTAAATGATATAAGGGACACTAAAGGAGCTAGTATATACATCACACCCAAATATTGCTCTTGAGGAAATACCCCTTTTCTGGACTCAGGCTGTCTGCAAAGATAAGAGGTTCAATGAGAAGCTTAATTATTACATATCATGCCTGAGCAGAGAAGACGTTAAAGGTGAAAATAGTCTAGGGGCTACGCATATAGCAGGAGAGGAATTCTGCCAGAAAACACACAGTGTGAAAAACTGTTACCAGTTACCGAAGGAGAACACTGGGCAACATCCAAAAGGAAGAATGAAGTTTCTACCAGGCTGGGACCTTAGGATAAAATGAGTAGCAATTTAATTCCCAAGAAAAGCACTAGTTTATGGGAATATACACCACCAAGACCCAGGTCCTACAAAAGACTATTTTATCAACAGGAGGCACAAAGAAGCCCAAGGCCAACTTACTCAATGGATTCTACTGCAGAAAGCCACAGGTGAAGGTTAAAGAATTAGGCCCAATTAAAACTACAAATGACTAGGACATACTACAAAACCCAAGACAAACTTTAAAATGGAAACATGTATCAATCAAGGTACAACAGAAAACAGCTGGTACAATCTAACTAACTAACTCAAAGACGTTTTAGGGACTCTGCTACAAAGGTATAAGGAAAGTACAGGGAAACCACAAGGCTGTTAGGTCACTTAGGCCTGAAGAAACAAGGAGGCAACAGTTACCAGAATCCAGGGAGCAAGGTGTGTAGAGAATACCACCCAACAGGGGCTATGACTTTAGCCACCCAGAGCAACAAGCAGGGTGGGAGCCAGGGGAATAAAACCCCAGCCTCTATCTCCTATCTCCTCTGATCTCCTACTGATGCTACCACTGGCCAAACCCAACCGGGACTAGAGGGCAAAGAAGCCCTGGAGGCTGTCCAGACAGGTCAGATCCCTGGGGCAAAGAACAGGATGAACAAGGGTAGAAAACAGATATGGAGAGGCAAACAGAAAACCATTCAGCATGTTAAATAATAACTTCAAGATTTTAATTACATCTTATTTCAGAAGTATTTGAAATTTACTACTTTTTTTTTTTTTTAATACATCAGGGATTATGTTTAAGGAACTCTTCATGTATTCATGGCACAGAGAATTAAAAAGTCAAGCAGCATTGGGACACCTGGGTGGCTGGGTAGGTTGAGCGTCCAACTCTGGATTTCAGCTCAGGTCATGATCCCATGGATGTGGGATCAAGCCCTGTGTTGGGCTCTGTGCTGGCAGCGCATAGCCTGCTTGGGATTCTCTCTCTCTCTCTGCCCCTCCCCTGCTCATGAGCATGTATTCTCTCTCTCTCAAAATAAATAACCATTAAAAAGAAAAAAAGTCAGGCAGCATTACTCTTCAGTAAGTTTTTCCAATAGCATACAAAGGTCTGGACTATCAGTGTGTTCTATCTCAAGAACAACATCAATTTACCTATTCTACCATTTTGCAAAGATAGGCAATATAGTGTCAGTCTAAATTTTCTCACTTTCCTCAAATAATAAGCCTTCATAAACTAAAATCAGACTAGGCATTATGACTGTGGGACTATTCACCAAACTTTATTTTTTAAGTATAACTAACATTTATTTCATGTATTTAAATGAGAATTTAGGGGCACCTGGGTGGCTCAGTCGGTTGAGCATCCAACTTTTCATTTCAGCCCAAGTCATGATTTCATGGTTCATGAGATCGAGCCCCAAGTCAGGCTCTGTGCTGACAGTGCAGAGCCTGCTTAGGATTCTCTCTCTCCTTAATCCTCTCCCCACTTCCTTCTCTTTCTCTCTCTCAAAATACATAATAAATTAAAAATGTTTAAACATTTTTTAAATAAAACGAAACAAAAAACAAAAAAACAAATGAGAATTTACATCAAAAACATTAAATAAATTGTAAACATAATTGGTCCAGCATGAATATTTATGGAATTACCATACCACAAAACAAGTTTTTATAATCGATGAGGCCCAACAAAAACAAAAAAACTTATTTGTGATTTATTTGATGGAGACATAAGCCAACACAGGAATAAATGATAAAAACAAACTATGTCTACATGAACTAAATTACTTAGGCAATACACCAAATCTAGGTATATTATAATGTCTAATATTAAGTAACGGAAATGTAAAACCAGGATCTCATATGTGCAAATTCAGTCTGATCATAACCTAAGCTTGAAATATGGTCCATAATCATATTAAATACTTTACATACATTACTTAATTTAATCTTTTCAATCCTATGGGGTAAAGATTTTATACTATTATACTACTGAAAGTTACTAAGAAGTATGCAAAGCTGAGACTGGCATATATTGGACATTTACAGTACTGACTCCATTTTCCTCACACGTGTCAGAGCCCTTTTTGGGTGTCCCTGTCCTGAAGAAAGATACTCTCATCCCAGACCAGAGGGGAGATCTTCATCACAGAGTCAGACATAACAACTGATTTCTTCTCAATCATAATCAGTGAAGAATGGGTATGTTACAAAATTCAGATTTAGTAGAGCAAATCTGTTAGGGGTTTCTACATCATTTGCTTCTAAAAAAGACCTATGGAAGAAACAGTTTTTTGTTTTTTGTTGTTGTTGGTTTTTTGGGTTTTTTTTTTTTTTTTTTGCTTGCTGGACATA
Source organism: Neofelis nebulosa (assembly GCF_028018385.1). Lineage (NCBI taxonomy): Eukaryota > Metazoa > Chordata > Mammalia > Carnivora > Felidae > Neofelis > Neofelis nebulosa. Next base: position 125,223,534 of record NC_080782.1, read on the forward strand.
GTGATCTGTACAAATATCATGCCCAGAGCTTCTACAGCCATCTAGTACCAGGGACAGTGAACACTGCAGTGCTGGAAAAGGTCAAGAACCTGGATCCATGATGATACTTGCAAAACCTTTTATCTTAGCTACCTGAAAATCTCACCTAATTTGGGACTTCTGATTAGTAAGAAAATAAATCCCCCATTGTTCAAGCAGTTTTGGAGCTGGGTTTTCTGAACTGCAGCATGAAATATCCTAACTGATACAAGTATTAGCAAATGATAACAAGAATTTATCTTTTCAGGGCTTTATGAAAAAGCACAAGCCTGATCAGAACTATGGAAATTTTAAGAAACTGAATGGTGACATGTGTATCTCCCCTAGAGCACATACTGCATCCGACAGGAAGACCACAGAGAAGACTTAAAGCACCCTAAAAGCCAAAACACCAAAAGGATAGCAAAGCTTGGAAAAATAAGAACAATGATCTAGGAGCACACAGGTGGCTCAGTCAGTTAAGCGTCCGACTCGTGATTTCGGCTCAGGATATGATCTCACAGTTGGTGAGATCATGATGGGCTTTGAACTGAGAGCATAGACTGCATGGGATTCTCTCTCTCCCTCTCTCTCTCTGAACCTTCCTCTTCTGCACCTCAAAAAGAAATAAACTTAAAAAAAAGAAGAAGAAGAAGAAGAAGAACACTGATCCACATGCCACACAACACAAATTCATAACACTAAGGAAACTATTAAGAACGATTTATAAGAAATAACTTGAAAAGTGACCAAACATGGGGGGAGAGCAGTGATAGTTTCTGATATGCCAGTAATTCCAATACGTTTCAACTGGTTTATGGTTTTTAAAAATCTGAATTACACTCCAATGCCAACTGAAGTTAATCCTTGAAGGCACATAACAAAGCCCTTATCATCTGTCCAGACACCAAGTTATTTAAAGCACAATTTTAAGGGGCCCTTGGGTGGCTCAGTCAGTTAAGCATCCAACTCTTGGTTTCAGCTCAACTCATGATCTCACAGTTTGTGGGTTCAAGCCCTGCAATGGGTTTCTTTTTCCCTCTCTCTCTCTCTCTCTCCCCCCCTCTCTCTCTCTCTCTCTCTCCCCTTCTCTCTCTCTCTCTCCCCTTCTCTCTCAGATCCTCCCCCACTCTCTATCTCTCTCAAATAAACTTTAAAAAAGTTTAAAGCACAATTTTCACAAGAATTAAAATAGAAGCCTAACATGAATGCAACTTAACAACACAATAGTGACAGGACACTTCACAAATTAAATGTTTTAATGGAACTATACTGTCAGAGGGTGGTAATTGTACCTTCAGAAAACTCAGGTTAAAATCACTTTTTCCCACAAGATAATAATATAAACAATTTTAATATGCACCCAAATCATGACTATACCTGTTGCCTTTTGGCTGCCATAATGTTCAGCTTATCCACTTCAGGTTTCAGGGCTTTATACTGTATTCCTAAGTCTTGTTCAGTGCCAGCATTCCTCAGTTTCAAGATACCATCTTCCACCTATAAAACACACTCCTAAATAAGAAAAATTCTAAACAATACAAATATGTATATAAAAAAGATCTATAACATTTTATTCCTTTTAACAGTTCCTCAGCAATCCAAACTCCCTCTTCAGTTTACATGACCCTCAAACATTTGAGCAGTTATTACATGGGAATTTTATGGGAAGTGGGAAGAGGAGCAATATACCGTGCTATCTAAAACAATACAATTTAGGGGCATGTGGGTGGCGCTCAAGGCATCTCACTTCAGCTCAAGTCATGATCTCATGGTTTGTGAGTTCGAGCCCCACATCAGGCTCTGTGCTGACAGCTCAGAACCTGGAGACTGCTTTGGATTCTGTCTGCGCTCTCTCTCTCAAAAATAAACATAAATAAATAAATAAATAAACAAATAAATAAAAATAAAACAATACAATTTAAACTATCTTGGTTTCTCAACTCTGGAACTCTACTGGTACAAGGAAATGCTTAATCACTACTGCAGAGAGAAGGAGTCAAAACATTATCTTTGCTACATGTTCTGCATCAGAATGAAGACTAAACAGAATCATAGCACTATCGGTATGAGATACACCTAGAGTAGAGAAGGAAATGGAAACGAAAGGAAAACATTCCTGGTGCACTTGGGTAAACGAAGGTCAAAACCAAACCAAATTCTAAGGAATGCTGAATTAAGCATGGCCAGCAGCAGCCTCACTGTGATGGAGAGAACAAATTACAGGCACAGGCCTGTACTTACAACTTTCAGCTGAACAAGTAATTTGTAGACATCTGCCATGTCAGCCAAAATAAGCAGCCGGGTAACAGCAGAGAGCAAAGCTCGAGCTGCCCGAACCATGTTGCCACGCTTCACAGAAGAACAAGGATCATCTGCAAACTCTCCCGCAGCAGTCTTCATCAAATCACCTGTTTTGCATCATGAAAAAACAAACTCATCAGAAATGAACCAAATAACTGGTCTATATTTAAAAAAATTACAATAAAAATAGTTCAAACCTTACACAGTCCATGCACAGAATTTAAGGGCTCCCGTTTTTATTGTTTTGTTTTCTTTTGTTTGTTTTACAGCAGTCACTAAGAAAAACACCCTTGCATACTGTTGGTAAAAACACACTCTCTGGAAAGTGATTTGGTGCTATAGATAAAAAGCCTTAAAAACACTCCTTTCCAGGTCATCTGGGTGACTCAGTTAAGCATCCAACTATAGATTTCAGCTCAGGTCATGATCTCACAGTTTGTGGGATAGAGCCCCACATTAGGCTCTACGCCGACAGCACAGTCTGCTTGGGTTTCTCAGTCTCCTATCTCTGTCCCTCCCCTACATGCACATGGGCTCTCGCACGTGCGCTCACTCTCTCTCTCTCTCTCCCTCAAAATGAATAAACATTAAAAGGGGGAGGGGGATCTTTAAAAAACAAAACAGCTCCTTTTCAGAAAGGAGCATTATAAGTATCCTAAGGAGAAAAAATAAAAAAGATGTGAGAAAAAAAAAAAAAGGATCTAATGTGATCCACCCTCACGTCTACAGAATGGTACAGAAATACAGCAACTATTATGTATGACCACCACACTTCATTAACCATCTCACCGGTATATGAAAAGTCAGAGCGGAGTCAATGACTTATTCATTTTCCTCATACTAAAACCCTGACAACAACTCAAATACTCAACAATAAGCATCTAGTTAAGTCAATTATGGTACATTCTACAATTGACTATTATGCAAATATTAACATACATATGAAAAAATGTTAATGTATAAAATGAAACCATAAGCATAAAGAAAAGAAAATGATAGATATATGTAGCCTGTTTAAAAAAAATGAGAGAGAGAAAAGACAGGAATCAAAAGGCAAATAATAGTTATACTAGGTTACAATCTGGCTCTTTACATTATGCCGTACTTATAAAAACATTTTCTATAACGAACAGGTATTAATATCCATAATTAAAAAATTAAGCTAAAAATATATGCAATATATTTTACCAGAGTTTCTAGGACTACCCATGGTTGGTTATAGTATCCAATCCTAAATTCAACAATACTAATAATTTATTTATAATGTTTCCTAGAAACTTGTAAAATAACTTACATTTTCATCACGTTTCTATTAATAATCATTTAAAGTGTCTACTGTCCCTCTTTTCTTACAGCTCTAAGCAAATGGAGGGCCAGGACTGTGTCTGTTCCATCAGTTATTCGGACAGTGCCTGTATGGGGACTATCTGTGGATTCCTGAGAAAGCAATTACTTCCTCCCTTGGCTGAATGTGTCCACTCCAGATTAAAGCCTAAAGGCCATTCATTCTCACATCTCTTCCAGTAATATAAAAAAGTGCATTCTCAAGAAGCCTAGTTCTCTCTAAAGAGTCTTACCAAATTTCTCCTATCAAATTTAGCTGTAGAATAGGACCTTAGAGGGGAAAAAGTTAAATTCACCGTCAGATTCATATAGTAATTGGGCTTAGAGCACAGTATAGTATTAAGAGTAAAGACAAGTGGGGCGCCTGGGTGGCGCAGTCGGTTAAGCGTCCGACTTCAGCCAGGTCACGATCTCGCGGTCCGTGAGTTCGAGCCCCGCATCAGGCTCTGGGCTGATGGCTCGGAGCCTGGAGCCTGTTTCCCATTCTGTGTCTCCCTCTCTCTCTGCCCCTCCCCCGTTCATGCTCTGTCTCTCTCTGTCCCAAAAATAAATAAAAAACGTTGAAAAAAAAAAAAAGAGTAAAGACAAGCTGTGCAAATATGTCAGGTAAGAAATAATCACAATGAAGAATTTCATAGTAAAAAAACTTTCCTGAACCTAAGACACAGACACAGAAAGATAATGACATATGGCAATGATGTGGATACGTAACATTAAAACTGTTATCTTATGATAACTAAAAATAGTGAGCTCATTCATTCATTCATTTATTCAACAAATATGAGCACCCACTATACATCAAAGTCTGACTTAAGTGCCAGTGATACAGCACCCAAGAAACAGCCCATGTCCTCATGGAACTCTAAAGAGGGAGGAAGACAGACAAGCAAACAATTAAAGGTAGATTAAGACAATATACCTAGATGCAACGGGCTCACAAATCAGGGAGTAATACAATACAATCAGAATTACAATAGCCCCGTGGACAAGGTGCTATGGAGAGATGGTAGGAAAAGCTATTTATTCATGAAGAAGCTATCTCAAAAGCCTTGCAGAAAAAGGTATTTACCTTAAACAATATTAATATTAAACAAGAGATATTGGCTTATACAATAAGTAGAACTTCACTTATTTATTGAGAACTTGCTAACACTAAAACAAATCAACCACTAGGGATACAAAGCTGAACAAGACTATCTCTGCTTTCAAGTGGTTTACAATCCAGAAAAAAAAGAATGTGATCATGGCCACGGACATAAATTATGTGGCATTTTAACATACAAGCTTTAAGAAAAACATAAAAGTACACACAGTTTCAACGGAAAAAGCACTAACAACCAGTGTTGAGGAAGAAGTAAAATGCCAGCAACAGTTTTATGGGAAACATGGTACTGTGAAATGGACTCTTCTCTCAAAGGACTGGAAGGATTTTTGATGTTAAAATTGAGGGAGTCAGCATCTCAAGCAAAAGGAACAGCAACATTTGTGGTGCCTGGGTGGCTCAGTCAGTTAAGCGCCTGACACTTGATTTTGGCTCAGGTCATGATATTGCAGTTCTTCAGTTGGAGCCCCACGTCAGGCCCCATGCTGACAGTGCAATGCCTGCATGGGATCCTCTCTCTCTCTCTCTCCCTCTCTCTCTCTCTGCCCCTCCCCAGCTCGTGCTCTGTCTCCCTCTCTTCTCTCTTGTAAAAATAAATAAACGTGAAAAAAAATTTTTTTTAAGTTGAGACACACAGTAAGAAGGTATATTTAGAGGCTGAGTCCTCCAGTTTAACTGGGAATTGAAGAATGTGTACAGAAGAAGCAGAAGATAGGGATGGAAAGTCCACAGACATAGTACAAAGAATTCCTGAGCCAAAGCAGGAAGTCAAAGTCATAGATACACAGAATTAACCTAACAAAAGTATATAAAATAAACCTGACCCCAGAGATGGGTCAGAAAGGCACAGTGAGAGCCCAAGAAAAGAATCTTAATAAATGATAAAGGCAAGGGTTAAATGATATAATAACCTTTGATTATAAACAGTGAGGAAAAAGAAATTTCCTCACTCTGACTTAAAGGTTTCAAGCTGGGGCCACAGCACTGTATGATGATTAAAAAAAAAAAAAAAAAAGTGGCCCCTGAGACTGTGTATTTAGGAGTAGGGAGGAAGACAACTTTCTGACAAGAGAAACAATGAGAACCAAACTGATGAAAACTCAAATGCATACATACAGGATCAAGGGAAATGAATTAAGAATCCAGAAATAGAGTCAATTAATTTTCAACAAGGCTGCCAAGATCATTCAATGGGGAAAAATAGTCTTTTCAACAAACAGTACTGGGACGGGATATCCACATGCAGAAAGAAGGAACATGAACCTCTACCTCTTACCATATACTTTCAAAACAGAACTTAGAAGAAAACACTACCATAAGTCTTCATGGCCTCTGATCAGCCAATGGTTTCTTAGCTATGACACCAAAAGAACAAATAAGAAGAAAACATAGATAAAATGGCATCATCAAATTTGAAATTTTAGTGCTTTGGTCAAAGGATACTATCAAGAAAGTGAAAAGATCCACAGAACAGGAGAAAATTTCTGAAAACCATATATGTAAGAACGATCTAGTAAACACAATATAAAAAGAACTCTTATGACTTAATAAAAAGACAACAAATTTAAAATAGGCAATGAAATTACATATACATCTCTCCAATTAAAACAAAATAAACAGCTAATAAGCACAGGAAAAGACATTCAGCCCCATTAGCTATAAAGGCAATGCATAACAAAATCATGAGATACCACTTCGTATCTACTAGGATGGCTATAATCAAAAAGACAGAAAATAATAAATGGTGAGGAATGTGGAGAAACTGGAACCCTCATACATGGTACAAGGAATGGATACATGCTGCAATATGAATGAATCATCTAAGCATATGCCATGTGAAAGAAGCCAGTCATAAAAGGCCATATATTGTATTGTTCCATTTATGTGAAATGTCCACAACAGGTAAATCCAGACACAGAAGCCAGATTAGTGGCTGCCAGCAGCTGGCGCAGAAAGAGTGAGGACTAACTGCTAATAGGTATGGGGTTTCCTTCTGGAGTAATCAAAGTGTTCTAGAATTACAAAGTAGTGATGGCTGTACAACCTTGTAAATATACTGAAAACCACTGAACTGTACACTTTAAAAGAGTGAATATTATGGTATGTGAATTATGGCTCAATAAAGAGACAAAGAATATCAAAGGCAGTGACCTGAAAGAGCACAGGCCTTGGAGTTACAGATAAGCCTGAGTTTTAGCTTTCTCTCTTACCAGCTATGTGACTGGACTCCACCGCCTGTTTCCTCTTCTGTAAAATACAGAGAATACTTCGCTGGGCGGGACAACTAAGATAACATATGTATGTCTAGTTCATTGCCTTGCACTTGGAGACAATACAGGGTTGGTAGAAATTATTAAGTAAAACAAAATGAGAAGACAGCAGAAAGGGTCTGTATGGTGTTTCATGAGCATTCATCTATTCAACAACCACCTTTAAGAGCATTAATACATGCCTTCTTTCAACAAATGTTTACCGAACACCTTCTATGAGCCAGGCAGCAATCTAACACTCAGATAAAAATTAACAAACCAGACAAAAATCCCTGGCTCCTGAGAGTTTATATTCTAACGTGAGGGGAAGATGATAAACGTAATAAAGTCAATTATATAGTTGTTAAACAAAAGTACTTATCAGAGGGAGGGGCAGTGGCAGAAATGACAAAGAGGGGATAAAAGATACAATTTAAAACAGAGAGATCAAGGGGCTCCTGGGTGGCTCAGTCGGTTGAGTGGCCGACTTCAGCTCAGGTCATGATCTCGCGGTTCGTGAGTTCGAGCCCCGAGTCAGGCTCTGTGCTGACAGCTCGGAGCCTGGAGCCTGTTTCAGATTCTGTGTCTCCCTCTCTCTGACCCTCCCCCGTTCATGTTCTCTCTCTGTCTCAAAAATAAATAAACGTTAAAAAAAAAAAAAGAAGTTTAACACAGAGAGATCAAGGCAGGCCTCAGTGAAAAAGCACCACTTGAGGAGAGCCTTAAAAAAGGAAGCACAGGAGCAATGTGGCTATCTTGAGAAAACATTTCAAGCAGAGGGAACACCAACTCAAAGGACCTAGGGCAGATGCACACTAAAATGATCCTGGAAAACCAAGGAAGCCAGTGCAGCTGGTAAGGAGGCAATGAGGAGGAGCAGCTTTGTGGGAGGTGCAAAAGGCAGATTTCAATTCAAGGGTAACAGAACAAGACTGCTCTTTCAAGAATGTGAGCTGCTACCAAGAGGAAAAGTCAAGGGCTATTAAAGAAAATTTTTCCACGTGTGCACGCGCACGCGTGTGTGTGTGTGTGTGTGTGTGGATGTGTGTGTGTGTAGACAGGTAGCAGTATTATGGGAGAGAAAAGGATAAAATTGGAAGTCACATAGAAACTGCAGCGTCACCACTAAACAGGTCTCTGTTTCCACAAATGTACAACAGAGATAATAATATAGATAATCCTCACTTTGCACAGTAGTCCAGGTCCATGAAAATAACCATGCAAGTTGTAACAGTGCAAAGTAATCTTTAATCAATGCGAAAAATTATGATTATCCTGTGTGACCTTTAACATTTTTTGACAAAAGATTAAAAGCTCCTTTACTACTAATTATAAATGTACAGGGAAATGAAAAAAATTGTAGATTTAGTACACTGTAACTTAAAACATTATGTACAGTGAAAATTAGTGTTTTCTTTGTAAGAGAATACTCAAAAGTAGTTTTTGAATAACACTTGTCTTCTTCAACATTTAACTTAGGATACAGACAATGCATCTCTTCTATCCCTTGGCAAACTGTCCTATTTCCTTCTAAATTTGGATCAGCTTCCAACATTTTATCCTTTGCACTTTCAATGTCATGAAATATCTCCAAAAGTTCTTTTAGTGTAAAGGTTTTGATGACATCACTTCCTCTGGGACATCATCATCCTTTTCTGCACAATCATTTTCCTCATTTATGTCAATAACTTTGCCTTCACTAAGTTCTTCTGACTGCTTACCTAGAGTCTCTTTAACAGCAGCAGTGTCAACATTCCCGGGCAGCTATTTATCCTATAACTTAATTTATATTCTATTCAAATTTAAATTCCAGGTTTATCACTTTTTGTTTCTTTGCTGCACTTCCATCTTTGTTAGTAAATTCATTCTTTCAACAATCACGGTTTTAAAATTCTTTTAAAGTTTATTTTTGAGAGAGAGAGCAAGCAAACAGCAAAGGGGCAGAGAGAGGAGGGGACAGAGAATCCAAAGCAGGCTCCACACTGCCAGCACAGAGCCTGACATGTGGCATGAACCCACAAAACAGGAAATCATGACCTGAGCCAAAGTCGGATACTCAACCAAACTAAGCCACCTAGGAACCCCACAATGACCCCATTTTGTAAAAGGGTTCATATTGAGTTTATCACCAGGAGACAAGGAGGCAACACAACCACACACAGAATGAACAGTTGCACAGTGACCAGTCACCCAGAGAGAAGGAACATGATAGGTCAATAATCCTAATGCACATCTGTTATTCATGTAGTGATATGTACATGTAAGAGCTAGCAATGAAGTCTGTACTTCATGAATTCACTCACCGTTAATCTATCATGTTAACTGAAACTTGAACCATGTTGGTTAGGGACAAGTTTTATTTCACTAAACTGTGGCTCATGAAATTTGTGTATACTGGACCCATGCAAAGTGAGGATTGCCTGTATCTACCTCCTACGGCTGCCGCAGAGATGAAACCAAACGTTCAGTAAAGTGCTTAGAACGGTGCCTGCACTCCCATACTATCTATTATCACTACTGGAATTTAGTTATAGATAGATGGAGGGGGACAGGAAGGCAAAAAGACACTAATGACACCTAAGTGAGGAAGCAAGACTCTAGATCACAGACAGGAACACATATAATCAGGACCACAGGAGGAAGTGAGAGCCATGAGAGTGGGAAAAGGAGGTTCTTGGACCCTCAGAAAGCAGAGATAGCAAGAGGTTGGCTTCCAGGCAGTATGAAGCTCAGCGTTGTTAGAGAATCTCATTTTCTCAGAAGCAGTAAGTGAGGCTATCCTAAAAACTGAGCAGGGTAAGGGTGCCTGGGTGGCTCAGTCAGTTAAGCAGCTGACTTTGGCTCAGGTCATGATCTAGTGGTTTGTGGGTTTGAGCCCCAAGCCAGCCTCTGTGGTAACAGCATGGAGTCTGCTTGGGATTCTATCTGCTTCACTCTCTGTCCCTCCCCGTGACCCTGCTCTCTCTCTCTCTCAAAAATTTTTTAAAACATTAAAAAAAAAAAAAAATAGAACTCTCAATTAGTTTACTTTGAAAAGTTATCAAAAGCACTCTTCCCACACACAAAAAGGCAAACTGGGAAAACTGCAGCAGAAAGGCAATCTGTCCGAAGTCACACGGTCAGCAGTAAAGGCTGAAAATATAACTGGGTCTTCTGGCCTTGTTCAAGTTGTCTCCAGTTAACTACACACTGCATCTGGTATTCACTATGATACAAAGGAGATGAAATTTAAGAGAACCCCTATTACTGTTCTATCTGCCATGAAATCAGAACTGTCAACATGCCCATCCCCTGATGTTTTTCCCCCAACTAAGCTGAGGATAAAAATTAAGTTACTATGGAGTTCAAAACAAGGACAAAGGGCAACTGTAAAAGATATAAACCAAAAACCCAGTTCTACATTAGAACAGGACAAGATCAAAGCTGTTCTGAAGCATCAAGTATCTTAAGTAAACTCCCTTCAATGCAATTCAATTTTTAAATAAAACTACAGGAAAAGAAAAGGCTTGAAAAGAGTATGGGGTCAGGGATATATGAGAAAGATAAAAAATAGAAAAAAGGATTGGTTTTTCTTCTCTGGAGCCTAGGAAATGAGACATTCTGTTATGCTGCTCTTCTTTAAAACTAAGAATGTGGGGGTATCTGGTTGGCTCAGTCAGTTAAACATCCAACTGTGGCTCAGGTCATGACCTCATGGTTCCTGAGTTCAAGCCCACATCAGGTTCTATGCTGCATCAGGCTCTGTGCTGATAGCACAGAGTCTGCTTGAAATTCTCTCTCTCTGCCCCTCCCCTGCATGCACCCTCTCTCTGTCTCAAAATAAATAAATAAACTTTAAAAAAAAAAAACATCAAAGCATCTGGGCAGCTCAGTCGGTTAAGCGTCTGACTCTTGGTTTTGGCTTGGGTCATGATCTCACGGTTTCATGGGTTTGAGCCCTGCATAAGGCTCTGCACTGGCAGCATGGAGTCTGCTTGCCTCTCTCTCTCTCTGTCTCTCTCTCTCGCTCTCTGCCCCTCCACCACTTGCACTGTCTCTGTCTCTCTCAAAATAAAGTAAAATTTGTTCAAATAAAAATAAAAAATAAACTGTCCTTTTGTGGTAACAGCTACGAAGTTTGCCTCTGTTCCCCTTATTGGGAATTTTTCCAACTGTTAAAAAAAAAAAAAAAACGGAATTAAGCCAATATGAGGTTTCTTCCAGTTTTTAGGAACTGGTAATCTCCCTTACCTATCCCATTTATGACTTCACATCCCACAAAGCCCACGCCATACTACAAGAACGACTCCCAACCACAATGCCATAGCAGAAGGTCTCAGGTCCTCAAAAATACAGGTATATAAACATGTCAACAGCCTTTAATAGTCCTACAAGACACCTAACAGATAAGGAGCCAACTTGTACCTTCTCTAAAATAGCAATGGAGATAATTCTAATATGCTCCTCAGCCAGAACCTTTTCTACCTTTAAGTCCAGAAAAAGATAAGAACTCTGCCAGCCCACCGGACGAGTAAAGCTTACCTCCTATAAATTACATAAACCACTAGGGGCGCCTGGGTGTCTCAGTCAATTAAGTGTCTTGATTTCGACTCAGGTGGTGATCTCCCAGTTCCTGGGATGGAGCTCATCGGACTCTGTGCCACGACAGACTCTGCCAGCATGAAGCCTGCCTGGGATTCTCTCTCTCCCTCTCTGCCCCTCCTCCACTCTTTCTATTTCAAATATATAAACATTTTAAAAAATAAACAATTACATAAACCAGTGGCTTCAGGTTCCTTTACTAATGGAAAAAAATTTTTTAATGAAAATGGAAATCACAATGTGCTTACATCACAGAGACAGGATAGGACAGAGTACATCAACATATACGAAAATATTAACAGAGGTGGCATATCACAAGATGGTACAGCATGATGGTAGATTATTTTCGATGTGTGTTTTTTTTTAAACTTTCTATAATGAACATATGTACTTTTATTTTTTAAGGTTTTTGTTTGTTTTTGTTTTTGTTTTTTAAGTAATCTCTACACCCAGTGTGGGTCTTAAACCCATGACCCCAAGATCAAGAGTCTCATGCTCTTCTGACTAAGGCAGCCAGGCACCCTGAACATACATACTTTGAAAGAAAAAAAGGTTTTAAATGATAAAAAAAAAAAAATTGAAAGTATCTTTAATTCATGTCTGTGATACATAAAACTCAGGGTTTCCAAGAAAAGAATAACCTAAAGCACTCAAAAAAGTCTATATACAAAATTTCTTTTCCTAAGGTATAAAAAACCCCGTGACTACTAGTGTTGCTACATAAGGAAAAAATAAAATTAGCATACAGTAGGAAATATAAAAGCTTTGTGAAATCAGCTGTCTCGAGAAGCTTATCCAAATATGGGTAAACGAAGTGGTAAAATAAGGAGCCATCTGCAGCCCCAATCTCATTATCATCATTTTTTGTTTAGTTGCTGCAGGAGAAGTTCAATTATTATACAGACCTTAAGTAAGTATTTCTTATAGACAACTTTTTATGAGAGCACACTGTTAGCAACTGCGAAATCTTAAAGAGAAAGATTTTAAGACATCCACCTGAATATGCTTTTGAGGACTGCAAACACATCCCTGTGTCAAAATGACAGAAGCTTTCAGGAGAATAGCTAAAAATCATTTACCATCATAAACATGTTCAAATTCCTTATTCATTTCAGGATCAATTTCAGGGCCATATGTCAAATTCTGATCCCTCCTCTCACAGTGATTTCCCAAATGGTCTTGCTCGATTCATTTTGATCTCTTTATCTTAAAAATGATTTTAAATACCTCAATTTGTTTTCTTTTCAGTCAACTATCTCATACTAGTCAATAATGGTAGACTTCAGTCTTCAAAATAAAAAACTGTCCTATTTAAACTTGTGAAAATAAAATAAAACTCTGGCCATAAAAATATTAAAGACAAGTATTTAGATCTCTGACTCAAAATGACCCCCTTAAATCATATTACTTTATATAAAGAGAATAATACTGTCACTAAATATTATGTTATAGGAAAGTACTTAGTGATACTGAACAATGTTCAAGATCCATTAAGTAAAAAAAGTAAATGACACATCAAGCAAAACCTATTTCTACACATGTGAGTATATTCATAGAAAACAAACTTTAAGGATCTAGAAACAAAATGTTAACCATTGGTTTTATCTCTGGGTAACAAAATTAGAGCTGATTTTTATTTTCTTTTTCTTTTTTTTTTTTTTTTTTTTTTGGTTCTATCAAAAACACTCACTGCAGAAAATTAGCTTTTATTTTTAAAAAGTTAATTCTACCCAAGGAATAGCCAGAGGAGGAGAAAAGAAAACAACAAACCAACAACAACAACAAAACAGCAAGCAACCAATATCACAAGTAAATCTGTTATAAATCACCATGTACTTAACAATGGCATCTTTTTACACAGAAAAGTAAAAAAAAAAAATCCAACCCTGAATTTGAACACTTAAAACTTCCCTACCATGGGATTCCTAATTCTTCAAAGTTACATTTTAATACTTTAGGTTCAGTGATAAGCCTACTTCATACCAAATTCTCTTAAATACATCTGATTAATAGATCTCACCAAAAACGGATATAACTTCTCTTACTTCTTTGTTATTCTATCAACTTCATTTTTACAAAATAACAGACAGGACCAAGTCTTCATAAAATTATTTGCTAGATTCAAGGTAATCAAGAATTCAAGGTAATCAATCTGCCCCACTCCTCACCCCCAAATTTTTAAATTCATTTTCCATGATCTGGTAATAAAATAAGACCTTTTCCTCACTTGTAAATGAAGATAAATGCAATACTATTGGCAAAGGGTAATAGATTCCATTACATAGTCCTTGCAGGAATGAACCAAATGATGGTATATATCGGACATAACGTTCATGCCCTGTGACATGGGGATGAACAATTAATCCTCCCTACTTTCACCTTTCCATTCATCTGTGGGGATATCTGGCAACAACCACAGATCTCCAGATAGTACCTCCATAATTAGAGGAAAGCGGACAATGACTCAATTCCTAACAGAGGCTTTAAGAGAACTTTCCTGGGGTGCCATTTTTAATCCACAAAACTGTTCATCTTTTGAAAATCAACCCAGGAAATAAACATTTAATATGTTATTTAACTACTATAAGCCATCTGAATCAGCTCAGAGAGTGCCCAGAAAAACTTCCAACCTACGCCCTTTCTCATCCCCTGGGGATGTAAGTAAAGGAAGCTTTGAAATTTCTTTTTCCAGTTGACAAAATGGATTTTTTAAAAAAGTTAAAATAGAGTACCACACATATTCATGTTCTCATTTTCCTTACTAATTCAAGTGTGCCCTGCTGCTATTCAGAAACACTTCAAAGAGAGGCACTTACTTCCTGATTACACATTCAAATAAATGCATAACATGCATTTCAACTTGGAATCACTTTCTTAAGAAATTAACTAGTAGAAACCACGTTATTGCAACATCATGGTTGAAGTCATGCCAAAGTCAAAATTTTAATACCTAAGATAACTTCCTCAGCTACACTGTACAAATATATTCAGGCAATACTATTACCCACTGTAACTTAAAAGTATTATTGTGCTGTTAGTGTTATTTATTAAACGTTTAATGAAACAGACTTAAAAAAAAAAAAAGAGGAGCAATTTCAAAATGAAAGGAAACATTAGAATTTAATAACTTCTTTCTCCTTTCCTCACTTCCATAGCCAGCCAGAAACCAAGTCTCTGCAAAGCAGCATATGCTCACATAAGGGTAATGATCCAGAAGCAGACAGCATGCTTGACACATCCCAAGTAAAGAAAATATAGCCTCCACCCTAGAGACTTAGAGTTTAAGTCAGAAAGACAACTTTAAGACATAAAACACCCAGATGACAACTAGTTAATGATTTTTTTTTGGACTTTACATTCTGCTTTTCCTGCTCAAGTTAAGTGCATAGCAAGAGAAAATGAATTAAATGGTGGGAGTGGAGGAATGGAGGTCAATAATGAACAAGTTTTAAATTAATCACAGTCTTCAGGAACATAGGAAGGGTAGGAACTGGAGTGAGAGCACTTCCAACAACAGACCCAGCCATCAGGGGATCACATGAAAAGAGACATCCAAAATAAGAGGAGAAAACAGGATGAAAAATATACGAAGGTGACAAAGGTAAAAGTCAAGGTAACAATAGGAAGCGAGAACTCAAAGAAGAGTATGAGAAAAATCAGCTGATTTTTTAGCAGCTTTGATGAAGAAAGTCATTACACTAATCTGAAAACCTAATTAACTTAACTTTTATCTTTTTCAAAATGTTAAATGTTTCTCTGCTATTGCTCTTCCACAGTATCATTATTAACACTTTTTGAAACCCACTCAACATTGCAGGGTAGGAATACTTGTCAAATTTCTCCTGTGAAAAATCAAAGAGCCCATTTAGAAGATCAAGCTCATGATCCCAACCTGATTAAAACCACACTAACAAGACCAAATCAAAATGCAATCTCTCACATACCCACACAAAGCTATGTTTCAAGTCTTCACATCATGAACTTTGCAAACCCAGATTCCACTGTCTCCCGTCTACCTCTCAAACCCTACTCAAAAAAGTCACTGACAGTTGCTTTGTCTTGATCATATCTGCCTTTTAACATCTATCTTCCAGGCTGCCTATATCAAATGTGGGTATATCAGTCTGAGGCTGTCAACATCTGCACTGGACAGGAGACCAATTTTCACCTCCTTCAATCTGACTCTAGGCATTGCCAGGGAGAAAATTGTGCCTCAAGAGCCTGACAGCTTGTGCTCAATATCCTTTTGTCAAGAACAAAATAAATCATTATTTTCCTTAAAATTGCCTTGCTGAGATTCACAATGTTAAATATATATATATATATGATAAATGTGTATGCACATGCATACATATATATATACACACATACACATATATATGTACATAAATACTCTCCATGTGTGTATATTTATTTTTCTCCCTACATACAAATCATTCAAGCTGCACCAAGGAAAATGGCATCTATATCCTCAATTTTACTACACAATTACTGAGGTAAACAGAAGAGTATCTCTTAAGAAAATAAAAATAAAATAAAATAATAAAATAAAATAAAATAAAAATAAAAGTCTCTTAATTAACATCAATTAAAAACCCTCATTACCCATCCCTTCTTTAAGACAATGTCCTAAGAGACCATATGTTTTATCTGGGTAATTCAGTGCTTTCAAAGTTTAAAAAAGCTGAGAATGGGGGTACCTGGGTGGCTCAGTTGGTTAACCATCCAACTTCAGCTCTGGTTATGATCTCACATAACCAGAGTTCAAGCCCCGCCTCAGACTCTGTTGTGACAACTCAGAGCCTGGAGACTGTTTCAGATTCTGTGTCTCCCTCTCTCTCTGTTCCTCCCCACCTCATGCTCTCTCTCTCTCTCTCCTTCAAAACTAAATAAATATTTAAAAAAAAAAAAGCTAAGAAGTTATCTATCCAACAAGACCATTAGAGAATGCTCACCAATCAACTACAGCTACTAAGATCATGTAGGTACTAGCCAACTTTTCACTCTACTGTTTCAGTAGACCAATACATACTGCTTTTTGGCTCTAAAACTGACAAGACATTTTCTACAGAAAAGATGGCTCTTGTAGTGATTGAGACTTAGTACTGAACAACATTATTGCTCTCAGTGAATTGAAGTTGTACTTCCACTCAAAGACGATGCGCTTGCACTATAATCAAAGCTTACCTGAAATGGAATACCGATCCAAAAGCCAGAACTTAAAAAGCCTCCAAAGAAATTTTAAAACAAATACTGCCTAAATACAAATGAACATGAAAGGGAGGAAACCATAAGCCAAACATTAAAGTGTGTACTTCCTATTTATTGGACAAGAATATTCAGTAAAAGAATTTACTCTGTTTTCACTTTCCTGCCATGTGGGGAGAAGGGCCATCTGGTTTCACTATTAAGTGTTTTCTCAGTATTGGAGAAGTGGGTACAGTGAATTATCTTGATATTTTCATGTTGTCCACCATGTGAACAACAGCATATATATGAGAAGTTGTTATAAATGGTATGGCAGTCATGGAACGAAATTCAAACCAAATTGTTTGGTATGCAGTAAAAGTCATGACTTTAGCTACAATCCTTGCTCTATTCAACAGAACTCAACCACCTTTTCCAGGACTACCAGATTTTGTCTCATCATTAAAAAGATTAGAGACATAGGGGCACTTGAGTAACTCAGTGGGTTAAGCATCCAACTCTTGATTTTGGGTCAGGTCATGATCTCACAGTTTTTGAGTTCGAGCCGCGCATTGGGCTCCACGCTGGCAAAGTGGAGCCAGCTTGGGATTCTGTCTCCCTCTCTCTCTGCCTCTCCCCTGCTCATTATCTATCTATCTCTCTCAAAATAAATAAACATTAAAAAAAATTATAGACACACACAAATTTACATATTGACTTTTAACTCTAAGTTAATTCTACCTCTGCAATACATTAGTGATGGGATATCTAAAAGATTAGCACCTCCAGCCCAGTAAGACATGTCTCAATCTTCCAGAATCTTGTAAAATTCCAACTGATAAGAAAAGTAACAGGATTCAACCAATCAACTACAAAGAATGAATGTTTACAGATACCTACCAATGCCGTAGGAACTCCCCAAAACACCCTTATGTTCCAAATATATGCATAAATAAACACATGCATGTCAACATCAATCCTCCCTGCCCCCAAATAATGCACATTTTTTTAAATGAAGTTGCGGGGCACCTACGTGGCTCAGCTCGTTGGGCATCCAACTCTTGATTTTGGGTTCAGGTCATGATCCCAAGGTCATAGGATAGAGCCCAACGGGCTCCACATTGGGCATGGGCCTGCTGAACATTCATTCTTTCTCTCTCTCTCTCTCTCTCCCTCTGCCCCACTAGTGCTCTATTGCTCACTCTCGAAAATAAAAAGGAAAAAAAAGAAAAAAATTAAGGAAGTAGCATTTTACACCTATAAAGAGAGCAAAAAATTTTAAGACTATCCCAATATTTGTCAAAAAGGATTATTTGTTTCCACTCAATGCCAATTTATTATATCCTGTATTCCTTTGGAGAACTCTCCCCCATTTCTCCTGTTCTAGGGCAAACATGTGATCTAGGCTGACTAGAAACTGGTTCAGTGCTGAGCATGACCCAAGCAAAGCTAACCAGTCCCTTCTATGACTAAAATATAGACACAGAGGAAGAAAAGTTCTTTTTTGGCTAAGATGACCACCTCAAACTAAAGGTGGAATCTTAAAAAATAAAAAAATAAAAAAATAAACAAACAAAAAAGAGAATAAGACCTACAGAGAGCAAACTGATGGTCAGAGGGGAAGGAGGACAAGCAAAATAGGTGAAGGGGAATGGGAGATACAGGCTACCAGTTATGGAATAAAAAAGTCACGAGAATAAAAGGCACAGCATAAGGAATATAGTCAATGATACTGTAATAGCAATGGATGGTGACAGATGGTAGCTATATCTGTGGTGAACATAGCATAATGTATAAACCTGTCCAATCACTATGTAGTACATCTAAAACTAATGTAACATTGTGTGTCAACTACATTCAAATAAGGAAGGAAGGAACTAACGAACGAAGGAAATAGGGTAAAATGAAATACGTGGAGCCAAGTGATGAAAAAAGCCTCACACCCTTCGAGTCAGTCACATCTATCCCTGAAATCACAATCTACTTCTAGAATTCTCAATTACAAAGGCCCATAAACTCCCTTTGGCTTCAACAGCTCTGAACTGAATTACTGTCCCTTGTAACTGGTGAGGCTGTAAGAATATTAGAAAACTGATGATATAACCATACTGGATAACAAGTTAGGAATACATTTTTTTTTAAGTTTATTTATTTTTGAGAGGGGGGGGGGAGAGAGAGAGAGAGAGAGAGAGAGAGAGAGAGAGAGAGAGAATATGTGAGCAGAGGAGGAGCAGAGACGAAGAGAGAGGATTACAAGCAGGCTCCACACTGTCAACGCAAAGCCCAAAGCAGGGTTCAAACCCAGGAACCATGAGATCATGACCTGAGCGGAAATGAAGAGTTAAACACTCAACCAACTGAGCCACCCAGGCACCCCTAGGAATACATTTTAAAAGCCCTATAACCAATGTATGCCCCTGTGTGTAAAACTTCATCAAACTGTACACAGATTTGTGTATTTTGTTGTATATAATTATTCTGTTTATAAAAAAGATCTGTGCCCCTATTATTTCTGCTCCTGGAAATGTATCTTAATGATGTAATTTTTAAAAGGGGAGGGGGAGAGGGGCGCCTGGGTGGCTCAGTCGGTTAAGCGTCTGACTTTGGCTCAGGTCATGATCTCGCGGTCCGTGAGTTCAAGCCCCGCGTCAGTCTCTGGGCTGATGGCTCAGAGCCTGGAGCCTGCTTCCGATTCTGTGTCTCCCTCTCTCTCTGCCCCTCCCCCATTCATGCTCTGTCTCTCTCTGTCTCAAAAATAAATAAACGTTAAATAAATAAATAAAACAAAGGGGGGAGACACTATATGTACATGCTTACTCGAGCATTATTTATATCAAAAACATAAAAACTTTTAAGTCCAGTAGGGAAATTATGGAATAAAAAATACATAGTTTTAAACATTACAAATTCCAAGGTTATACTAACAAACAAAATGCCTATAATGACTGTTACATTCTTTAAAAAAAAATAAAATGGTATCAAAGTTACAATTAATACTAGGGTAAAATGCATATGCATTTAGCCATGGACTTGAAAGGAAACACAAAACCATATATACATAAAATACTATTTATAAACATTTTAAAAAATGAAGTAATGTAAATCTAAAATAACATGTAGAAGGCTTATATGTAAACACTGATGAAAGAAATTAAAATCTAAATAGATGGAAATATAGTTTGATCATAACTATACTGGTCAATATAGTAAGAATGTCGATATTCTCCAAATTAATTACAAGTTTAACGTAATTCTATCAAAGTCCCAGATTTTTTGTATATACAGATAAGCTTATCTAATATTTATACGGAAAAACAAAAGAGAGTAACTAAAACGATTCAGGAAAAAACTAGGTGGGAAGAAACATTTTACCCAACTCTAAGACTCATACAGCTATAGCAATAAAGACTGTGGGTACTGGTGGAGGAAAAGACACAGACATCAATGGAACAAAATAGAGAACTCAGAAGTAATCCCATACAAGCACAGTTGACCATTTTTTGACAAGGGTGCAAAAGCAAGAGAATCTTTTCAACAAATGGTACTGGGGGGAAGTCCATAGGGGGCAAAAATGAACTCACCCTAAACTTCACATATTATACAAAAATTAACCCAAAAGGGGTCAAAGATTTAAATGTAAAACATAAAACTAAAAATAACTTTTAAAAGAAAACAGGGAAAATATTCATAAGCTAAACCCTGGTGAAGAATTCTTAGACACCAAAAACTTGACTCACAAGGGAGGGGGGGGGTAAAAAAATTGTGGACTTCCTCAAATTAAAAGCTTTTACTATGCAACAAACTATATATACACCATGGAGTATTCATAGAATACTACCTAACAACAGAAAGTTACAAACTGATATACCAACTTGGATGGCTCTCAAGGCCATCATGTTGACTAAAAGAAGCCCATCTCAAAAGGTCATATACTGTCTGATTCCATTCACACCATATTCTTGAAATGACAGAATTAGAATGGAGACAGGCAAGTTACCAAGGATCAGAGGTGGTGGGTAGTGTAAACAGAATGGGTGTGACTATATGGGGGTAAGCATGAGGGAGAACTTTATCATGGTGACGGTGATGGAATAGTTCTGTATCATGATTGCAGTGGTGACTGCACAAATGTACACGTGATAAAATCAGAGAGTTACACACATATATTATGCCATTCTTAATTTCCTTATGTTGATATTGTACCATAGTTCCATAAGATACAACCACTGGGGGAACTCAAAAAAGGATCCACTGAACCACTGTACTATCTTCGAAAATTCCTGTGATTCAAAATTAAAAGTTAAGAAAAATAAAATTAACCTGTTAATTGACTTTTTATTAGCGTAAATAAAGCAAACGGTGTAACAGATCTTTTTAATTTGACTGAAAACTGGTGTAGCAAAATCTTAATGGCTCTAAGAGAATATACTAATATTAGGTAATTCCTGTGGAGTTTTTAGAAGCATACAGTGCCTTAAATGATTCAAGCTACAGGAAAATAAAGTATAACAATTTTTCACATACTAGGTCCCTCATTTTTATCTATAAAGAAGACCAGCCATCTGCTCAGGCCAACCTGGCAGTTAACAACTGGCCCATTCTTCTTTTGGACTGTATGTAATAGCAGTCCCTTCCTTAACAGTTCCATCTCACCCCTCACCACTGTGATGATCTCCTGATTATTGGTCCTGCCTCCAGGCTCTCTCTCAACCATTTAACTCTTCTTGAACATTGCTGAGAGACTCATCTCCCAAAAACACCACTTTTCCTCATATTCTGTGTTGCCCAGATGGCAGAACTTCTTATAACAGGAAGAAAGCTAAAGAGACATATTTTAGTTTAATTTAAGAAGAAAAAGAGCTATAAAAATAAACACAAAGCAATGCTGGAAAAAGCTACTTCCAGAGGTAGCAAGTCCCATATCATTAGATATATTCAAGTATACTGGAACTGGAACCTGAACCTGTGAGCCCTATTCCAACCCTAGAGTTTGATTCCATATCATTTCCCTGAGAATTCTCCTTCACCTGGCATTCTAAACCACCCTCTAAAATCTAGCTGCAGGCTTTCTTCTAATCTTTCCTAGAAGCACCCCTCTCCAGTCAGGGCTCTAACTGTTCCCCCATGCACATCTTGCTTAGTCTACTGGTTTTCTTAACTAGATGACTTTTTCCCCTTCCTCCTTTCACCTTTCAAGATCCAGTACACCTTCAGCAAGATTTTCTAATCCCATGCTTACCCTACCAATTCCACTCCATTCCTTGCATACCACTAATGCTATTAATTTACTTTTTATGTCCAAGTGTCCTGATTATAAGCTCTGGGACAAAACAGGAAAACCAGTCTCCCGTGTGCTAGCAGACACTCTCTCTTCATCAGAAACCACCCAGCCCTTACCCCACTCTGGTTTCTCTGATTGGCTGTACAAGATTTTTCTCAGGAAATACACTAATGCCCAGTACACTAATCATTTATCTATTTGGCCCCTTTCCTGAGCACATTATCATCAGAAGCAGTACCTCAGCTTCTTTGAGCCTTCTCCTTTGACCACAAAGAAATGTCCAAGATGCAACAGTAAGTCTCTGATCTTGGCCTTTGAGATCCAACCGTGAATTGTAACTAAAGGATTTTTAAAAACTCTTCTAGTAGAAGCTATTCCTCATCACTCTACTTCCAACCTACCATCACTTGTCCTTTTTTTAAATGTCTGTCCTTTTTTTTTTTTTATGTTTATTTTTGAGAGAGATAGATCTTGAGCAGGGGAGGGTCAGAGAGAGAGAAGGAGACACAGAATCTGAAGCTCCAGGCTCCCAGCTGTCAGCATAGAGCCTGAAGCAGGGCTCAAACTTATGAACTGCGAGATCATGACATGAGCTGAAGTCAGATGCTTAACTGACCAAGCCACCCAGGCGCCCCTGTCTGCCCTTTTCAAACAAGTTGCATTTAGGCCTTTCCATCTCTGTCCCTTGGATATCGCCTACCCAGATAAGAGCCCTCTTTATCTTGTCAGAGCACTACTCTTTTTTAGGTATTGTTAAATATATATGTATACGTATGTATGAAGACTGACTGCTAATATGAGATTTCCTTTTGGGGAGCTGAAAATATTCTGTAATTAGATAATGGTAATGGCTGTACAAGTCTGTGAATATCCTAAAACCACAGATGCATGTACTTTAAAAGGATGAATTTTATGTTATGTGAATCATATCTCAATTTTTTCAAAGGTAAGATTCTCCAACCCTAACCCTGTGTTTACATTTGGCACTAGGAAGGAAAACTCACTGTAATTTTTGAGACAAGAGCCTTTTCTCACACACTTCTTGGAGAATATAGTCAATTATCTGTCCTACTGGAACCTGGAGAGGGGAAGACAACCAATTATCTAATTACCACTGTGATAAGAGCTAGGAAGAAAAAGTATAAGATAAGAATGATATAATCAGCATGGTGCATGTAGGGGTGGAAAGGGTCCCAAAAAAAGAAAAGAGCACATTGAAGAGGTACACATGCCTCAGCCCACATAAGGTAGTTAGTTACTCAACAACTAGCTCAAGGTGACTGGCAGTAAAATGAAACCCCTAGATCACAAGAATTTGTATGGTATGCAATTGATAATTGGCTCCCATCTACCACAGGAGGCTCACATGTCCACTGCATTAGCCTTGAGGTAAAGTGGCCCTGGGTATGTATGTGAATATTTTACCTACTGACAGTGTTATTATGGTAAGGTTTTCATGTACTCACAAATGTTTGTGTTTATTATTCATGTAATCAGGGGCAAATACAAGAAGAAAATTAGGTTATGCTGAAAAACTGTATACATTCAAGCCTCTAGTTATTAATGATGATTGCAGAGAAAGCAAAGGGCTTATATAAACTCAACACTATAGTAAGTTTAGCTTTGGGCTCCAAAGTATTATAAATAAATACGTAAGTAGTTTAAAAACAGTAAGGTCCTATCTTTAACAGTCTGTGAAAACCTTAGATATGAGGTCAGCTAACCAGAGCCTATGGGTTAAATCTAGCTCACCCTCTCTTTTTCTAAGTAAGTTTTATTGGAACACAGCCATGCCCATTTGTTTATATATTACCAACAGCCACTTTCCCAACACAAATGTAGAACTGATTGTGTTAACAGAGACCTTATAGCCAGTAAAGTCTAAAATATTTACTACCTTAGCTCTTTACAAAAAAAATTTGCCAACTTGTACTAAACTAATGTAATTCACATTGATTCACAACAAAGAAATCTTCTTATACAACCTTTCACAATCAAGTGTTCCAGTGGATAAGCAACAGACTCAAAATGCAAAGAATTATATTCTAACTGTTAGTCAATCTGCTATGAAGTTCTAGATAAATCATAATTACTGTGTTTTCTATTAGCAGTAAAAGAGTAGTTAGGTTAGAGTTTTGTGTAAGTGCTCAGGACCACCTGGGAAAGGTGTTTGTATTATCTTTTGCTGTCTAACAAATACCCCCAAAATCTGATAGCTTAAAGTAAATATTTATTATGCTGAGTCTTCTGAGGGTCAAGAATTTGGAGTTGGTCAGGGCTGCCATCTTTTAAAACCTGACTAATGCTGGAGGATCTGCTCCCAAGGCTGCTTACTCACATGCTTGGCAAACTGATACTAACAATTTCCCCCTAGACTGAATAATCCATGAGGAAGAGCCACACAGATACTATACTCTCTTTATGACTTAGTTTTGAAAGTATACAGCATCACTTCTACCATATTCTATTCTTTACAGAGGTGAAAGTATTTAAATCCAACATACATTCAAGAGTATCAAAGTCAGGCTCCACTTACTTAAGGGAGGGCTGTCAAAGAATGTGCAAACATATTAATGCCACTACATGGTTTCAAATGATGAGCAAACAGCTTCGACAACATAACCAGAAAGGTTTGGTTGATTAAAAAATCTGCACTTAACCATTGTCATAACATGTACTTTGTTCTATTTATGACAGGAGAGAGGTTTCAAACTACTTAAGATTCTTAAAAAAAATTAAAAAAAAAAAGTAAGTCAACAGATAACAGCAAGGCACTTCAGCTTTTCATAACTGATGCAGTAATGATGATGGGAGACAGTTATATTTTTGTTTTAGTTTTAGCTTTTTTTTTTTTGGCAAGGAGAAAAGGCAAGGAGAGAAGGCAAATTGTGGTGAATAGATCATGATGATAAATAATTGCAAAGTTGGACTAGAAAAGACAAGTACTTATAATTCAGAACAACATAAAAATTTTTCTCAGGTATAAATAAAAACAAGAAAACAGAAATTTAGATATGCATTCAAAACTGTGGGGTATTTGGGGGGCAGGGGGCATGTATTATACCATGATTGCTACAAATTTACATCAGAGAAACTTCTGAAACAAGGAACACATATAGAACGAAATTACAAGTTATCTGTAACAATTAAATGTATTTTGAAAATAAATGTCTTAGTTACTAGACTCAATCAATATTTGGTAAAATTCATCTGATAATATTATTTTGAGGCAAAAAGGACTGAAGAGCAAAACCTTCTCACAGAGGACAATGAAGTAACAGCCATCCTGATTTCCTGAACAAGAAGCTCAAAAATCATCCTGAACTAGACAATTCAACTGCTTTAAAATAAATTCATTCAAAGCCCACTCTAATGGATTGAATAGTGTCCCCCCAAAACTCATGTTCACCCATAACATATGAATGTGGCCTTATTTGCAAATAGGATATTTGCAGATATAACCAAGTTAAGATGAGGGCAAAACAGATTTAGGGGGGATCCTAATTCAGTGTTTGATATCCTTATAAAGAGGAAAACCTACACCCGGAAACACACAGGGAGAATGCCATGTGACATGGAAGGAAGAGGTTGGAGTGACAAGCCAACAAGCCAAGGAATGCCAAGCATTGCTGCTTCTCCAAGAAGCTAGGAGAAAACATGCAAAAGAGTCTTCCACTGAGCCCCCAAGAAAGAGTCACCCCTGCTGACACCTTGATTTCAGGTACCTGGCCTCCAGAACTGTGAACGAATAAATTTCTGTTGTTCTCGGCCACCAAGTTTATAGTAATTTATGTTATGACAGCTGTAGATAACTAATATACCCACCCAGTTAGTAATATGGAATTTAAATAATCTCATCATTGGCAATATTAGAAACATTTATCTTCAGCCTGAAAATTAAAAAAAAATTTAACATCCAAGGTTTTTAGTTTACAATTTCAGAACAATTGGAGATAGCATCTTCTTTTAATGCACTGCCCTTTTCTGGGTACTGTCACAGGGATGAATGTGTCCACTGTCAGCCACCAGTGAGATCCAGTAAGGTTCTCCCAAAGGCCAGTAAAACAACTGCACAGAGTAGGGTCTCAATTCACCTTAGATGATATATAATTGCTCTACAAAAAACTGTCTTTGTTTAAGTCCTCCTGCTGGACCAGCAGTTTATCACACAACTACAAGGTTCAAGAATTTAAGGCTCCAGATATGAAGTCTTATCATACTTACAGCATCATAAAGACAAGTTTTTCTAGTAGGCACTACTGGTAAGCTGTGGGTTACAAATTTCACTTTTTATTAATTCTAAGTTTCCCAAAAGAGGATTCCTTTAAGCCAAGATTTGTTTTTATTTCAAACTCAAACCACTTCCAGTACGCATGGCTAATTTAACACACCAGCCTGAAAGAATGAGGCAACTTCTAGGGTATTTTCAGAATGGTTGCACATTTTTCCATTTTATCACCTTTGTATCTTCAGCATGAACTAAAAACAGGTATTACATAGGATTAAAGGTAAGCTTCTACCCCATTTATTTCCTACTAAACTGTTGTTAGAACATTTCTTAAGACTCAACAATTACTTGGGAAACCCAAGAGAAGTCAATTCAGATACTCCAAATAAACTGTTCCTCTGTTAGCATCTTTCCTGATTAAAAATAAAGGCAGTACAACTTAATACATCTCCAATAATTTAATATTATAAGTTACTGAGGAATTCGCAAGCATAACAATGAGAATACTGACCACAAAAGGTCACTTTCAAGGATTAATCTCCTAAAAAAGTCTGCCTCTCTCTATATTAAAAGCAATATTGACCTACCTTGTTTTCGAACATCTTCTACAGCAGCCACAAGCTCCTCCTTGAGAAATTGACTCTCCTTTGCAATTTTATCCCCCTTCTCCAAAAAATTCTCAGTTGCTTGTTCAACAGATGCAGCCAAAACGTGGGCCTTCTTAGAACGGCCTCTCTTCTTATTCGAGGGCCCTTTACTATTGGTGTTTACCAGAGTTGTAACCTAAAAGTTTCATTTTTACAAATTAAACTGCAGACATTTAAAATGAAAACAACAGAAAGACTACCATCTTTAAAGACAGGGAAAATAAATTATTCATAACAAAATGAAACATCACATTTATGAATTCCACTAAGCATTAACAAATAACACATACTCTCTCCGTATTTAAGAAATACTGAAATGACACTAAATTTAGGTCCTAAAATAATTTAGCTACCTCAATGTGCAAGATAAAAAATAATATTTTAATTTTTCAAACATGACAACTAGGTTTTTACTTTCATTTTACAAATTAAAAACTGATTAGAAATATGTTAGACATCTCTACATATCATCAAGAAGCTCCAGGAAGAGGCGTGCCTAGGTGGCTCAGTAAGTTGAGGGTCCAACTCTTGATTTTGGCTCAGATCATGATCTCAGGGTTCATGGGAGCAAGCCCCACTATCTGTGCAGAGCCTGCTTGGGATTCTCGCTCTTCTACCTTCCCCCAGGGCATGCACATTCTCTCTCTCAAAAATAAAATAAACATTTAAAAAAGAAGTACTAGTAGTAGTTCCAGAAAGAGATTAACAATGAACTTACTAGCTTTACATGGAAGTCACATTTTCCAGTTTTCAACCTGTGCAAAATGTTTTAAGGTAACTTGCTTCTGAATTGTTTCACATTTTATTCATAAAACTCTCAGCAATTAATTAGTAAAAGCTCTTAAGAAAGAAAGGAAGGACTGTCCAAAGTAGCCTACTGCGATGATGGTTTAAGTCCCAGAATATTAACCATCATTAATATATATAATACCAGGGGCGCCTGGGTGGCTCAGTCAGTTGAGCGTCCGACTTTGGCTCAGGTCATGATCTCACAGTCTGTGGTTTTGAGCCCCGCATCGGGCTCCGTGCTGACAGCTCAGAGCCTGGAGCCTGTTTCAGATTCTGTGTCCCCCTCTCTCTCTGACCCTCCCCTGTTCATGCTCTGTCTCTCTCTGTCTCAAAAATAAATAAATGTTAATAAATAAATAAATACATACATACATATATATATATATATATATATATATATATATATATATATATAAAATACCAGCTGATCTGTAGGTTGAAGATGACTAAACATTTGTTATTAGTGTAGCTTGCCACACAAAAGAACTGCTGAGAGCTACAGTGGATGGGCTCCAAGAAAGTACCTATTCCTGAGTCTTACCATACACTTCTCCTACATGTATATTAAAATACATAAATACATATGTATATATACATGTGTGTATATGTATTTTTTATACTAATTGCTAACAATTAATGAAAGATCATCACACAGTGATATTCGTATTTCTAACAGAACATAACCAAACCTACACCCTCAAATTACCGACTAATTGATCCTAGACAAAGAGAAGTTTGTTATTTATTTATTTATTTGGGGGGCGGGGGGGGGGGGGGACAGAAACAGAAAGAGAGGAAGAGAGTATCCCAAGAAGGCTCTGCACTGTTAGCACAGAGCCCGACTTGAGGCTCAAACTC
Source organism: Neofelis nebulosa (assembly GCF_028018385.1). Lineage (NCBI taxonomy): Eukaryota > Metazoa > Chordata > Mammalia > Carnivora > Felidae > Neofelis > Neofelis nebulosa. The sequence continues at coordinate 125,252,122 of NC_080782.1, forward strand.
ATGAGCCATGTGATCATGACCTGAGCCAAAACCAAGAGTCATACACTTAACCAATTGAGCCACCCAGGCACCCTAAGCATGGGGAAGAGACTTCACAGTCAAGGGTCTATAGGCCATCTTTCTTGAATATAACCTGTAACTTTACAAGGAAAGAGTGATGCCAAGAAAATGTCTACAAAATACAAACATTTGGTAAGTTACATTACATACCACTAATCCCCGATTAATGCCAATAAGCCTCAATAAAATGGCAGTAACTATGCTCCTATAGGGTTAAAAGAATCCATGCATCAATATTTAAATAATTAGTGGTGCCAAATTGTCTAAATACTACCAACTTAAACTCAACCACTCAAAATAAGGCTTTGAATTAAGTAACCACGCTCTGTGTTTGTTTCCCAGGACTACTACTATGGAACCATGTTACACCTATGTATTTGTTTGCAGATTTTTACCTGTGTAACAAGAGGCTCCAACAGTCTCTCAACTGCCAGAGTCCTGATCTCTAGACTTTTGGGGTCCCATTTGAAGTTTATGTTGCCTGCATGGACAGCAGTCATTTCTGAAAAAGAAACAAAAGGCCAAAGTGAGGCAAACATCAAACACAAACATGAAATATATAACAAATCTTCTACTTTTATAAAGGAGTTTTATAACAACAAAGCTACATTCACCACAAGAGGGGGAAAAATTCTTATTAGCCTGTACAAGAGGGCCCAGTAACTCTTAACCTCTTACACTTTCAGATGCCAAGTTTATAAACAGTAGAGGTACCACAAGAAGCACTTCCAAACACATAGAGCTTTTCCTTTTGGGCTTCTCTGGCACCAAGCCAGGTCTATTTCTAGTCTTTCCATAACAACTTAGAAGCAGGATGAAAAGCTAAAGTGAATGAAGGCCTGATTCTGATTTTTCATACTCCATAACACTTCTAGTGCAGTATTACCTAAAAGGTATAACTCCTTCATTTTTTGATGGATTCTTAGAGAACATCTTGTCTTACTCTATTAAAACATAATGCTTAAGTCTGCTGCCCTCTGCACCTACAGCTATTATCACTCATAGCCAGAAGAAATTTCGAGTCGCACTTAGTCAAATATCAATGTATCAGTGTCAAGGTAAACTTCCATTAGAGGCTTTAAGTCTAGGGGAAGACTTCAATGAAAACACCCAACAGTTAGTGACTGCTTGTATAAGTAGTGACTTAAAGGACGCCTGGGTGGCTCAGTCAGTTGAGCGTCCGACTTCAGCTCATGTCATGATCTTGCGGTCTGTGGGTTTGAGCCTCATGTCAGGCTCTGTGATGTCAGTTCAGAGCCTGGAGCTTGCTTTGGATTCTGTGACTTCCTCTCTCTGCCCCTCCCCTCACGTTCTGTCTGTCTCTCAAAAAATGAATAAATGTTAAAAAAAATTTTTTTAAGTAGTCCCTTAAAGACAAAAGGAAAAAAGGTGAGGTACATAACTGAGGTAAACACAAATACAAACTTTCAGACAACCAACTTGATAGATATTTAAAACCCTAGAAGAGGGTGTTTTATGATCCAGAAATTCCATTTCCCGAATTTTATTCTAAAGAAAAAATTAAGGTGCATGGAAAAAGCTGGATACAGTGATGTTCACAACAGCACTGCATACAATCATAATAAAGTACAAATTTCAAAGAGATCCCTGAATAAAGCACACAACCGATCACACAATACTGTACCACTCTTAAAAACAATGTTTACAAAATTTAGAGGGAAAAAAACAAAAACACTGTTCTCGCTGCTCAGGTCTTTATTTCTATTAAATGCCACTTTCCATTAAAGGGAACCAAGACTCCTCCAAAAAAAGCAGGGAGGGAAGTTATTCCAGCTCTGAGTTATCCTATTCTGCAGAAAGCAAAGGGTACAAAGACTCACCTATCAAAACACAGAGGAAACAAAGGTTCCATTGGCAAATTTCTGACAAGTTGAGTATCAAAAAATATAATGACTACAACTGCCTGACTGATAGGCAGGCAGGCAGGAAGGTACATAAAAAGATATCCTATGACCATAAAGATCCTCTTAAGAAAAAGACAGTGGCGAGGGAATTTCTTTACCATGAAGGTAGAATAGAATTAGAAAATGACCATTTTGCAAACCCCAATGTAGTAACTGATTCAGGCAAAGATTATCAATGGATATTAACACCATTAAGTGAAAGGCTACTGGGGGAACAGGATACTTGTAAGGTGCCAAAGTATAACTTAACAGGTTACCAATTACAAGGGGCCAAGACATACCTTTACAAATTTGAGATCTAATGGGCACCCTCTTAAACAAATAACTAAACTTAGCATCGTTGATAATGAAACACTTAATATTATATGCTTCCCAATATGAAGATGTTTAAAGTACTCTGTATTACCTATTAAGTACTCTTGATGGGAAAAAAAAAAAAAAAAAAAAAAAGCTTTAAATGTTTCTCAAGAGCCTCAGTGTGACTGAGCTGCAGTGTTACTGCAAAAATGTTTAACCAGAGTCTAATGAAGCCTCTATGTAGGAACTCAAAACCTTTTTCAATGCCATCAATCCTTCTGGCAGTCTAGTAAAACCTAAAGACCAACGTTATCCAATAGAAAAACAATGTAAGCCACCTGGTAATATTCAATTTTTTAGTAACAATATTAAAAGACTAAAAAGAGGGGTGCCTGGATGGCTCAGTCAGTTGAGCAGCCGAGTCTTGATTTCAGCTCAAGTCATGATCCCAGGGTTGTGGGATGGAGCCCCGCATCAGGCTCCGTGCTGAATGTGAAGCCTGCTTGGGATTTTCTCTCTCTCTTCTCCTCCCTCTCTCCCTCTGCCCCTCTCCCCCACTCTCGCTCTCTAAAATAAAAAAAAAAGGGGGGGGGGGGCCTAAAAAGAAATGTGTGACTATACACAACATATCCAAAAAATATTTCAGCATATATTCAGTATTTTTTAAGTTATATTTTACATAAGTACTAAGTGGCCAAATATGGGTGTGTTTTACAGTCAGGGCACACTTAAAGTCAAACAAGACACACTTCACCTGTTCAAGAGCCACCTGTAGCTAGTATTGGATTCTGTATTAGGTAGTTCAACTATAAGGCCCTTTCTTAGAATGTTTTTTCAAATGCCTAAAACACAATTCAAAGGATTACAAAGGAAACATACGTACTGAAATTTGGTTATCAAGATACTTTACAAACAAATGAATGAAACAGTAATATATGTGCTGCTTTATTAACATTAAATAAAACCTGGCAAGAAGTCTGATGACTACTTCAAAGTAATAATGAACATGCACTTGTTTTCATGGTATCATGTTATAATTACTACAGATATGAAAAGCACTGAGATTCCTACTGGTGATAAAGTTACAGGTTCAAATGAAAAGTAGTTTGTTATCTACATTAATAACAGAAGGAAATGTTAAATTCCTGTTAATAGTGAAAACAAAGACAAAATTTTTCCAATCCAAATGCACTGCAGGTTAAAAAACCCTAATCTATCCTATCTCAAGTTCATAAGAAACAAGTTTCTAGGGGATACAGAAGCATATTAAGCAACACCATAAGAAAACAAATGAATTCAGAATGTAGCATATTTTATAAGATAAAAGGCCCTTAATTCTTCAGAAAGTCAGTACTTGGAGGGAGAAGGTGAGAAGACTATTCTAGACAAATAGATTCAAGAGACATAAGAATCTCATGCAATACATGTATTCTGTCTGGACAACAGTTTGAAACAAGCAGCTATTAAGACATTTGTAAGGAAAGTGATAAATGTTTAACACTTATTAAATATTAGATGTTATTACAGAATTACTCCTCAATTTCACAGGTATGATAATCAAACTGTAGCTCTGTAGAAAACTGACTTTCTAGGAGATGCATGCTACAATATTTAGGGGGTGAAATATAAAGATGTCTGCAACTTTCAAATAGTTCAGCAAAAGTTAAAACATATACATAGAGAGATCAAGGAATTATGAAAAGACACTCATGACTATTAAACCTAGGTAGAAGATAGGTGTTTTCAGATTTATTATTTTATTTATTATTATTTTATAAGATATATGTATCTTTGTACACCTGAAATTTCTCATCTAAAAAAATGGGGGAAATGTTACAGAAGTTTATGAGAAAATGTTCAAAATATATATGATTGAAGATGATAAAGAGATTTCAAAACTATGTAATGTATAACTGCAGAAAGGAATAAAAATATCTAGATATATAAACCAAAATATTAACAATGGTGTTATCTCTAAGAGTTGGAGATAATGGGTAGTTTTAACATTCTCTGTGCTTAACTGTATTTTCTGATACTATAAAATTATACAGGCATTTAAAAAAGCTACTTTTATAATAAAAAAAAAGCAGGATCTTTATTTTGTAATCTTTACATCTTTATGTAAGGACAATACCATCAAGAGGTATATTTGATCATCACTTAACCACTTTGAACTTCCTTCCTCATTTGTAAAATAAGACAATCATTACCTTCAGAGGATTTTTTGTGAAGATTAAACAGATTATGATCCACTCAATAAAATTAGAATCTGAGAGACCAGGTTAATATGAATAAAGGAGAAGGAAAAGTTCTTCCATACAATAAGAAACTAATAAATGTAGAAGAAAGAATGTATTCAGAAAAAAAATCACCATTTACAAACCATCATAATAATAATTGATTCAGGGAAGAATCATCAGAGAATGCTAAACCAAGTGGCTGAAAGTTTTCTAAGAAATTGAATATTTATATAGTCTCATGCTAATTCCCAACAGATTATTTACTGATCACAAAGGGGGAGAGGGACAGAATAACTTTAAAATGGAAAAAACCTGGCAGATACCACCTAACCAAGTGATCAAAATCAACATCTCCAATAGGACAAATTGACAACATATACCTCCTGACAGAACGCACTAAAGAAGGACACATTACTTTGCTATTTCCTTCCTAGCAAAACTAGCCCCAATCTTGTCATGAGGAAACATCAAACTCAAAGTGAGGGATACTCTACAAATTAATTGGCTACAGTCTTCAAAAATGTCATGGTCAGAAAAAAACAAAGATAGACTGAGAAATTCTTCCAGGTTAAAGGCGGCTAAAGAGACATGACAACTAAATGTAGTAACTCTGGAATGAAACTGCACTTGAAGGAAAAAAAAATTGAGACAAATGATAAAATCTGAGTAAGTTCTAAATTAGGTAATAGTGTATCAGTGTCAAATTTTCATATTTTCATCAATTATACTGTAGTTATGTCCTTGTCACATATAATGGGCATGATGTCTACAACTTACTCTCATCTCACTTGGTTCAGAAAAATATAATACACTAAATGTAAGTTACATACATAGAGAGGAATGGAAAGTGGGAGAATGGGAAGAAGGAAGAAAGAAGAAAGAGGAGACACAAGGAAGAGAGAAATGAAGGGAGAAGAGATGGAAACAGAGGGAGGGGTAGGAATAGAGGGGAGAAGGGAGGAGTTAAGAGGAAGGGAAGGGGAAGAAGGTGAGGTAAGAGGAGAGAGAAGTAGGAGAGGATAAGAGAGGAAGAGAGAGAGAAGAGGGAGAAGGATCTCTTGAAATGTGGCTACTGTGGCTGAGGAATTGATTTAATTTTATTTCATTTTAATTAATTCAAACAACCACTAGTGACTACCTCATCAAACGCGCAGTTCTAGACTCTATGGAAAGCAACATCAACACCTAAATTCTATACATTAAAATGATGACTAGGACAAGACAGAACTGCACCTGTCTGTGACAAGCCCACTCTTGACAACTTTAATATAAAAATGTTTGTGTCCTCTCCCATAAATGCATGCTTGAGGCACAACAGGTAGACATTTTAGAAATTTTTGAAAACATTAATGCAAGCATCATCTAACATTTCACAGATTTATATAAGCATCAAAACATCCTAGAATCACTGGAGATTGGATGCCAGAAGGAATCTGGATTTGCTTAATCTGGTAACACAGAACGCCAGTTTCCAGGAAATTTGTTTCAATGCAAGTGGGCAAATTTGCTCTACACACTTATGTCAGGCCTACACTTTGGTTTTTAAAGGTTATCTGCCCACAAAACTGATCAGCCCAAGTCAGTAAACCTTAGGAGATGGAGTGCTCTAGATTGCTAAAGGGCTGACAACAGCTAAAGCAAATGTCATCAAATGTCACAGATAAGACATTTCAGAAAGAATGATTTGCCCTGTAGACTCTGCATTCCTGTATCCTAGCATTCCACAGCCACTGCAACAACACAAATGAAACAGAAAACCTTTCAAGGGTAAGGGTAGTACAGGGAAGGTGCCAAGAGGTAAGTTAAGTGAAGCTAGTTTTCAAGTAGACAGGTGGTCACATTTGTGTTTTAATTATTAAACAAGTACAACAATATAACAATTCACTTTCCCAAAGAAATAAACGGCCCCATTTTTTTGTTTTTAATGTTTTATATATATTTTAATTGTTTAATGTTTATTTATTTTTGAGAGAGAGCAGGGGAGAAGGAGAGAGAAAGGGAGAAACAGAATCCAAAGTAGGCTCCAGGCTCTGAGCTTCTGAGCTGTCAGCAGAGAGCCCAGCGCAGGGCTTGAACTGGTGAACCTCAAGATCATGACCTGAGCCAAAGTTGGACACTTAACTGACTGAGTCACCCAGGCACCCCCTCCATTTTTTCTTGAAATAAAAAGTCTTGAAAAGAAGGCACCCAGGGAAGGGCAATTAGTCAAACCCCTACTGGGGAAAGCCACTAGGCCTGAGGACTTGGTAACTTTTGAAAACCAGCAAATCAAGGTCCAAACAGCACAAATGCACTCCTAAAGCTTTAGAATCCACAACTCAGGCCTTCATGAGCAAAAGAGGGGACGAAGATGAGAGCCCTGAGCTGAGAAAGAGGGTCTCAGGCCACCAGGAAGTTGCCAAAGAGAAGGAAGGCTGTTCCAGAGAAACCACAAAGAGGAAGCTGCCCAAGGTAAGCCTGTGAAGTTCAGACCGACCAAGTCAGGACAAAAAAAAAAAAAAAAAAAAAAAAAACCACACACACACACACACACACACACAAAGGCTTCTCTGACACATGAAAAGAGCTAGCTTTAGCTTAGAGAAAAAACAAGAGTACCCCAAAAATCTGCACACTCGTTAGTAATAAAAACATTCTCAAAAAAAAAAAAAAAAAAAAGCCCTCTTGGTCTTTTCTGTTTCTAATTTTGATACTTTGGGATACAAAATAATTCCACTTTCTTCTTAACTTGAAAAAAAGGTAGAGTATAAGCACAATAATAAATTGCAAAAGATACCTGACCTCTCCAGGAGACCACCAGTAGAAGCCAGGAGAGGTAAATCCAGGCACTCTTTATCACGCAGACGTAGGGTTGGCAGATCATACGAATTTTTTCAAAAGACCCAGAGATGCACATATTTATGTGAAGTCTCACTAGTGTCAGCAACTCACTCAAAAATATTTTGCCACAGTGTGAGACAAACATGTCTTAGTAGTATGCTTGCTCTGTTGGTCCAGACTTTGCAAACAGTGAACAAGATTCTCCCCTGAAGTCCCTTCCAGTTCTATATTCCAGAACTCCACTTTCTATTAAGTAATGTCTCTGAGGTGGTCTCCAACCTCCTGATAAAAATTCACCAGACTCTGGCTGCTAAAAGTGTTAACGTAAAGGACTCAATCACTCACTCACGTTGAAAAACTTGAAATATACTGACACTTGAAAATTGAGAATCCAGGGGTGCCTGGGTGGCTCAGTCGGTTAAGCGGCCGACTTCGGATCAGGTCACGATCTCGCGGTCTGTGGGTTCGAGCCCCGCGTCAGGCTCTGTGTTGACAGCTCAGAGTCTGGAGCCTGTTTCAGATTCTGTGTCCCCCTCTCTCTGACCCTCCCCCGTTCATGCTCTGTCTCTCTCTGTCTCAAAAATAAATAAACGTTAAAAAAAAATTAAAAAAAAAAAAAGAAAGAAAGAAAATTGAGAATCCATTCAGGGTGTTTTCAAGTCTTTCAATAACCATGATGGAAGCAGAGTGCCTTGTGCAGCACCTTTAATCAAAGACCCTGCCAAAAGTGATGCCGAACATTATTAAACTATACTACAGAGCCAAGTTATGCTTCTGGTGACCCCAACCCAAAAAGGATTTCAGAAAGTACAAGTAGAGCATTTAAATCTAATGAGATTATGTTCTCTGGAAAGAACATGGCTTCTGGTACTAGCTTTGTCACTAACTTACTCTCTGACTTGGGCAAGTCCAGTTACCTTACTGGCTCCTCAGTTTTCTCACCTATAAAATAAAGGGGGTTGAATCCCAGGCTCCAAGTCCTTCCAGCACTGAAATTCTAGTATTTGTTTCATTTGCATTCTCTCAACAGCTTGTGAATTATTTTATTAAACGTAATTAATTTTTCCCAAGTTTAACCTATGGCTTTCCTAGCTATATTTTAAGTTTAAGGATGATAACTATGCTTATGCTTCTTTATATCTCCTAAGTTGCTGGCAAGCTGCTTTATGCAGAGCAGACACAGTATTAGTTGAAATGAATTTATGCAAACTGATTTTAAAATATTTACAAGCCTACCAAGACAAAGCTCCTGCCTTAATCTTTGTCATATATTCTGCTTCTCTACAACTAATGGTATTATTTAGAATAGCTAAACAAATAACTTTTAAACTGTTGGCAGTTTCTAGTTTTCCAATTAGCTTACAGAGCACTCCTTCACAAGATCTATTACAAAACCTACTAGAGCTAGCCAACCTTAATGAATTACAGCAACTTTAGGTTTTTCCAGGAGGGATCATGCTTAGTGGAACTAAATAAAAAGTTAAACTGTAGTTATTCAGTCTTCATTACCTTATAAATAGCAATCCTGGCTATTACACAAAAGTTCACTATAAATTCAGAAAGGGGTAGAGATGTAGGCGTATGACTAGCAATCTTTACAATAGAAAGAGGAATGGAGAAGCAATAAGCAGAAAATAAAAGGATAGTTCATCAGAACCAAGGAGGCTGATTGTTGGCAAACTGCCTCATTGGTGAGAAGAGCTTACATACCTTCTCTAAATACATTAAATGTTCATTTACAACAGAATGGCCACATCATTCTTAAAACCTGTCCAATCCAAGGCTTTAGAATATCCTTACCATGCTACTCCATGCCATTTTTTTTTTTACCAGCAAGGTTAAGTTGATGCAATGTTAGGATGATTCATTTAAATGCAAATCAGGAAATTTTAAAATTAAAAGTACCCACAGTAATGGTTAACTGTCACATTGCACAAGATATAGGATTGTGGATTCCTCAATGCAGTAACAGGGAAGCCAAGTTGCATCTGCATTAAACAGAGTTAACACGATGTTGGAATCTCAACTCTCCAATCTTCCAGTAACTGTCAAAAAAAAAAAAACACAAAAAACCCTACAAGGTAACCCTTATAATTAAGACTCACTCTGACATATGCCAATTTTACTAAATTCCCTCCCACCAAGCCTGTCACTTTCTTCTAAAATGTAAACAGGTTGGGAATAGAGGCAGAAGGAAGAAGAAGGGATAAGAAAATAAAAGGTATGAAAACACAGAGGTGCCTTAGTGGCTCAGTGGGTTAAGCATCCCAAGTCTTGGTTTCAGCTAAGTAAATAAACTTTATAAATTAAATAAATAAATAAATAAATAAATAAATAAATAAATAAATAAAATAAACAAATAACTGCCTGGCTCAGTCAGTTAAGCAAGCAACTCTTGATTTCAGCTCAGGTCAAGATTTCATGGTGAGTTCAAGCCCCTCAAGGGGCTCTGCACTGCTGATGGTGCAGAGCCTGCTTTGGGATCCTCTCTCTCTCTGCCTCTCCCCTGCTCACTTTGTCTCTCTCTCATAAATGAATAAATTAATGACTAAATAGCTAAATAAATAAATAAATAAATAAATAAATAAATAAGAGCCAAAACATCATCAGAGTAAAAAGTCTCCCAGGGTGCCTGGGTGGCTCAGTCGGTGGGACATCCGACTTCAGCTCAGGTCATGATCTCATGGTCTGTGAGGTCAAGCCCCAGGTGGGGGGCTCTGTGCTGACAGCTCAGAGCCTAGAGTCTGCTTCGGATTCTGTGTGTGTGTGTGTGTGTGTGTGTCTCTCTCTCTGCCCCTCCCCTGCGTGCATGCTCGCTCGCTCGCTCTCTCAAAAATAAAAGTTAAAAAAAAATTTTTTTTAATTAAAAAAAAAAAAAAGAGTAAAAAGTCTCCCATCTACTGCATTACATTAAACAATGACTTCTATGTGATCATCATACCCAAATACATTTTATATCAGGCACTTATATGGCACATAGTAGAAGCTGTCCCTTTCCTTTCAGGTATACAAATCTATGAGAAAAAGGACACTTGGCTAGATATTTATTAATTTTTAACGATTGTGATGATAATGATTATTTTATAAAAATTATAATTATTTTTGTAATAAAACTTTTAATCACTTATTATGTTCCTTTTCTTGTTTTCTTGAGAGCACCAAAAACAGTAAGGAAACACAAGAACAGCTGAATGAGAAAACACTGTCATTCCACAATCATCAGGAGACACAATGATTAGCAAAAGCACTAAGCAAAGGACAAAAGGTAAAACTAAAGAAACAATATTCAGTCAACCATTCAGCAACTCCAACAGCACATATTTGAGTGCTTTCTCCATGTATGCACTATTCCTAACAGCATGGTACAAAACCAAAAAACCCTGCCTTCATGAAACAACAGTATAGTAATAGGATAAATAAGTAAACTAGACTATATTAGCGTTAGGAAGAAAATTAACCAGGACAATGGTAATGGAATTAGATGGGGTCCTTCAAGGACCTTTCTATCCTGATTAACTTTTTAAATTAAATTTGAAAGTCAAGGGAAGAGTCAGGCAAGTAAGTTTCTGGGGGAAAAGCGTTCAGGCTGAGGTAACAAAGTACATCTCCCGGGACTTAGAGAAAGAGAAGGCCTATGTGTCTGGAACACACAACAAGAAAACACGTAAGATCAAGGGAAGGAAAAAACAAAAAGCTCCAAAGCTGCTGAAGTGAGTGTTTATACAGTATGAACTGAATATCTCTATTCCTGTATTCACCTTCTACCCCATATGGCTGAGACCATGAACAACAGAAGAGTGTTCCTCAGAAAGCTGCACTAAGCCACTGTAACAGACAACTGATTATAGACGCACAGGAAGTCCCTGTTTCCATAAGAAACTGGAATGACTCTGGTCAAAAAAGCAAGTAAGATGAAACCAGTATCTGGACTCACACAAAAGAAATGAGAGACAAAAGGGAAAAGAGGTTTTTGTTTTAGAACAATGAGACTAAAAGGCAGAGAAATTTTTCACACAGCTGAGGAGAAGCCCACAGGAAGAGGACTGTACTCTTGGAGAGCCAGGAGAAAAGATCCCTGAACTTGGAATGAGTCTAGGAAGTTACCCAGACTGAATGTGAAAATAAGAATTGTCTCTAATACTGATGAAACTAATTTTGCGCATTAGTGATAATCTATTTTGCCATTCACTGACCATCTACCACATCCTAGGATCCTGCTACATGCAAGGGACAAAAAGACTAATTAGAAATCCCTCTTAGGGGGGTGCCTGGGTGGCACAGTCGGTTAAGTGTCCGACTTCAGCCAGGTCACGATCTCGCGGTCCGTGAGTTCGAGCCCCGCGTCAGGCTCTGGGCTGATGGCTCGGAGCCTGGAGCCTGTTTCCGATTCTGTGTCTCCCTCTCTCTCTGCCCCTCCCCCGTTCATGCTCTGTCTCTCTCTGTCCCAAAAATAAATAAAAAACGTTGAAAAAAAAATTAAAAAAAAAAAAAAGAAATCCCTCTTAGGGGCACCTGGGTGGCTCAGTTGGTTAAGCTTCTGACTTTGGTTCAGGTCATGATCTCAGGGTTTTTGAGTTTGGGCCCCATGTTCAGCTCTGTGCTGCTAGCTCAGAGCCTTGAGCCTGCTTCAAATTCTGTCTCCCTCTCTCTCTGCCCCTCCCCTGCTCACGTTCCATGTGTCTCCCTCTCTCTCAAAAATAAATACACATTAAAAAAAAAAAAAACAATTAAAAAGGGGCACCTGGGTGGCTCAGTCGGTTAAGTGGCCAACTCAGCTCAGGTCATGATCTCAAGGTTTGTGAGTATGAGCCCCACATCAGGCTCTCTGCTGTCAGCACAGAACCCGCTTCGGATCCTATGTCTTCCTTTCTCTCTGCCCCTCCCCTGCTTGTTCTCTCTCCCTCTCAAAAATAAATAAACATTAAATTTTTTTTTTCTTAAAGAATTCCCTATCAGATCATCACAGCAATTAATTATTAAGTACTGTGAGGACCAGGGGCAGGCCTCCTCCAAATGGACCGCTTTGGCATGAACATTTTGAATTAAAAGCAATCAAAACCCAGCAGATTCAGTAAAAGCTCTCTACCTCCCCCCTCAACTGCCTGCTTGTATTAGGAAGACAGCTATTAACAAATTATCTTTACCTAAGAAAATTATCTACTAATAGGGCAACCTTTGTTTTCCAAATGTCTCCTTTCACCTTCCTTCTAATGGTCTTTCTCTCCTTCATATCCTTAGGCCCCTATCTTTCTCCTTAGCTCATATAAGCATTTTGTTGCCTGTCTGGAATTTCCATGTTTGCTTAGATTCCCCTTGCATACACTTTTTTTTTTATTATTTTATTTTTAAGTAATCTCTACACCCAACATGGGGCTTGAACTCACAAACCCGGTATCAAGAGTTGCATGGTCTTCCAACTGAGCCACCCAGGTGCCCCACCTTACGTGCATTATTAAATTCGATTTTCTCCTATTAATCAGTCTAATGTCTATTTGGTTCTTAGTCCAGCTAGAAGGATCTTAAGGGTAAAGGAAATTCTTCCTCCCCAACAGTACAAAAGGAAATAGGTATCTTTACAAGGGAGAAATCTGGCAGATGCTAATTAATCACGTGTTTAAACTTGGCATCACCACCAGAACAATGTGACAATTGTTGTGATGCCCTCAGAAAGATACATCATCATATACATAATACTGCCAAAAATTAAAACAATCAGACCAATCCAAACCGTAGAGCATCTACAAAACGGGCCTAAACTCTTCCAAAGTGCCAATTTGACGAGGGAGACAGATATACTTTACAGAGACATGACAACTAAATGCAGTATGTGATCTTTTATTGATTCCTGCATTTAAAAAAAAAAAAAACTATAAAAAACATCACTGGGACAACGGTTTGAATTTAATAGGACTATGGACTATACGATGAGATCAGTAAGTACTTCTGGGAATCTTACTAAAAGGCAAATTGTGATTTAGTAGGTCTAGGGTAGGATGTAAGAGTCTGCATTTCTCCCAAGTTCCTAAGTTCCCAGGGAGAACCAACAAGATTTTTGGACCTCTCTTTAAATGGAATTATGTTACTATATCAATGTAAAATTTCTCCTGTGACATAGAATTTCTCATGTGATACTGTAGTTAGGTAAAGGCAGTGTCTTATTCTTAGGAATTATATGCTGAAGAATTTAAGGGTGAAGTTCCCTGGTATCAACAGTTCACTATCAAATGCCTCAAAAAAAGCTTATATAAAGCAACTGAGCAAACATGAAAAATGTTAACAACTGGTGAATCTAAGTGAATTGATGAATCAAGTGCTCACTCTATTACTTTCAACTTTTCTATACATTTGAAGATTTTCAAAAAAAAAAAAAAAAGTGGGGGAAAGAGCTCAGTCTAGACAGGAAAACAGTTACAATACAACAGAAAATAGTTATAATACATCAGTATACAAGAGGAATATCCAGGAGGGAGTCCCCAAAAGGTCAGGGAGTCCTCACTGAGGATCTCTTGTAGGAGAGGAGGGGAAGGATACTGTTTCAGGCTATAAGAGGAGACAATGGCAACAAAGAACCTTGATGACTTCCAAGAACAAACATGAGTGAAAAATAGAAGATAAATATTTAAATGACAAAAAATAAGGTTTGAAGATAAGCAAAGAAATCAAAGGCATTAGAGGTTTGGTCTTTATCTTTCCCAATTTAAAAATAATTTGGGCCCTGGGCACCTGGCTGGCTCAGTCAGAAGAGCACGTTGATTCTTGATCTCAGGGTTTTGAGTTCAAGCCCCACACTGGGTGTAGAGATTACTTAAACATATTTAAAATATATATTTTTTAATTATATATATTTATTTAATATATACACATATATATTTTTTAAATACACTGGACCCATTCTATTCTTATAGTTTATAATACTACTTAAGAAACCCTAAAACCAACCCCTCTACCCATCCACCCTCCAAAAAACAAAGAAGCAAACTCCACCTTTTCACAGCTACCACAGTGAAAGTCAGAAGTGGCCAGAGCAGCATTTCCCCAATCTAAAGGACTTTTCCCAACAAGCAACTGAAGAGCTAAGTTATTCAAACTCCATAGGCCATAAGCCAAGCTTTTTCCTCCAAATCTTCTCCCTCTTTGGCTTTCTCCATTTCTGCTGACCAAAGATGCACCCAACCAGCTACCCTAGAAGGAGACTCTAGGCCTCTCATCCTCTTCCCTACCCCTCCTCTGTACATCAGTAAATACCTGACTCTACTAACCCTTCCTATCTCTGGGCTCTGGCCTACATTCTGGTTTAAAATATCTAGAAGTCTTCTCATTTCCAATCATTATCCAGACAGCCTAATTTATCATTATCATAGAATCCACTCCTCAAAGGCTAAGGGACTACTTCCCCACCACAAACAGGGTGAAACCCAAACTCCTGTTAACAAACCTGACTGCAACTAGCCTAACAGACTAGTCACCTACATCCACTCTGTGAAATTCTTCTCCAATGCACATTCATGTCTCCAGGCCTTTATAAAAGCCCTTTCCTCTGCCCAAAGCATCTTTCCAGACTTTTCCATCTTCCTTCAAGACTCACAAAAATGTCCTCTGCTCCCACAGAAAGAGCTGTTGCCTCTTTTCTGGGTTCCCCCAGCACTTCACAAGTATCTCTATTATAGTACTTGCCACACAGCACTGTCAGTGCATCTGTCTCCCAGGAAACTGGGAACTCCCCTTTGAACACAGGGACCATGGCTTTTTTGAGCATGATAACTTTCACCTAGTAACAATCTATAAATCATTAATACCTGCCTTGACTGTTTTAGGTTTCATTTAGCAACATTAGCACTTGTGGAAAGAAATAAGAAATGTCTCTTCTTACAGATTAGCAAAAGTAAGTATAGACTGATATAGCAAGACTAATAATCCCATTAGTTTGTAAACTTCTTGAGGTTAGCAAAGGTGACTTACACATTCTTAACATCTCCCAGCATGTGCTTTGAAAGGCAGACTTATTGTATTTAATTGAACCCTTCCCACTGAAGTAGAGATAAAGCAAACTAAATGCTGCCTCTGACCCTGACTCAATAAAGATACCTAGAAAACATTATGTCTTTCACTGGTCTTAATGACCCCAAAGAAGCTTAAATTTCTCTCAAGTATTGCCATTTCCCTGGTTTTCCCTCCTCCTCCCAAGAGATCAAGCTCACATTTCACTTAGCCACTTCTCTGCAAAATGACAGGTTTCTAAAGATACACTTCAAAGTCAGACTACAGCTTTTCTAAGAATATGATGACCCTTAGGTCCAAGGAAGCAAGAAAATGATAAAAGATGACTGTAAGAAACCTTTACCAATTCAGAGATCCCCACAAACAGAAAACCCCATGAACACTGACTTACCCTTTCACCTTCTGCCTTATTCACTGCACTATCATTTTTCACAAACCATGATTAAGAGTCTAGATTAATATTGAAATATTTAACATAATGAAATATTCATCATACCATGAGAGAATAGTTAACAATGCATCTTTGCTTGCAAAGAAAAGCATGTATCAGAGCTGCACAGGGTAAACAGACTATTAGCAAAGGCTCCTATCCTTCATGTCACTTGAAATGGGCCACACTGAATGCATTTCCTGAGTTATGATAGCACTTTCAGTTTTCAGAACAGTCTGCAATTATACCTGGTTAATAAACCAGTAGAGGATTATGTAACCTAATAATTAAACAGGCTTCCAATTCACATCTTCAATTCATGTCAAATATTAACAAAAACAAAACAAAACAAAAATGATACAATAAAACATTTTGAAAATGTAAATGATGGTCCACTTATTTATGACAATATTTAATAATGAAATCTCAGAATAAGAAAATGAGGGAAATCCACAGCTCAATACAATTAAATGCAATAGCCAAAATTAAGCAATCCAGGATAGAACTAGTCTTTAAATCAGCAATTAAGGAATAAGACCAGTTATTTAACACTGAGATTAAACTGGATCAAATTATTCATTGCAGGGGCACCTGGGTGGCTCAGTCAGTAAATGGAGGAGCGTGCTTGGGATTCTCTTTCCTCTCTCTGCTCCTCCCCCGCTTGCATGCACCCACACACGCTCTCTCAAAATAAATATTTTTTAAAAATAATAATAAATTATTCATTACAATATTTTAAGGCAAATGATAGTTTGTTTCTTCTCTAAAGCCCTGGAAGTCTCTTTTAAAAAAACTTTACAGCTTAAAATTGTAACAACTTCCACAGTGTAATTCCTGCTCTTCTACTATAATTGGAACATGGGACAGACGACAAAAATTTTTAAGTATATTTACTTTATTTTTGAGACAGAGTGAGAGTGCAAGGGGGAGGGGGAGGGACAGAGAGAAAGAAAGACAGAGATAAAGAGGCAGAGAGAATTCCAAGCAGGCTCTGCTCTGTCAGCATGGAGCCTGACTTGGGGCTGTATTCCAAGTACCATGAGATCATGACCTGAACCCAAATCAAGAGTCCAATGCTTAACCCAGTGAGCCACCCAGGCGCCCCCAGCTGACAACAAATTTTAAAACCCAGGGCACCTGGGCAGCTCAGCCGGTTAAGCATCTTTTTTTTTTTTTTTTTAATTTTTCCAAGTTTATTTATTTATTTTGAAGAGAGAGAGAGAGAACAAGCACGAGTAGGGTAGAGGCAGAGAGAAGGAGAGAAAATTCCAAGTGGGCTCTGCACTTGTCAGCACAGACACAGGGCTCAAACCCACGAAGAACCATGAGATCATGACCTGGGCCAAGATCAAAAGTCAGACTCTTAACCAACTGAGCCACCCAGGCGCACCAAGCATCCAACTCTGGATCCTGGCTCAGGTCATGATCTCAGTTTGTGACAGCACATCGGGCTCTGTGCTGACAGAGCCTGCTTGGTATTCCACCTCTCCCTCTCTGCCCTTCCCCTGCTTGTGAGCCCGCTCTCTCTCTCTCTTCTTCCTCTCAAAATACATAAATAAACATTAAAAAAACAAATTCAAATTTTAAAAAAAATGTTTTTAAAGCAAATCACACTATTCATGTAATACTTGTTCCAAATGACCAATCTATATTACAAACATTTAAAATAACACTCAAGGGGCGCCTGGGTGGCTCAGTTCAGTAGCCGACTGCTGCTCAGGTCATGATCTCACAGCACGTGAGTTCGAGCCCCAGGTCAGGCTCTGTGCTGACGGCTTGGAGCCTGGAGTCTGCTTCGGATTGTGTCTCCCTCTCTCTCTGCCCCTAACCGACTCGCATTCTGTCTCTGTCTCTCTCAAAAATAAATAAACATTAAAAAAAAAATTTTTTTTAAGGAACACTCAAAGTTGCCTTTCAAATCATATTTACATTATATGCATTACTCCAAACTTGAGCCACTGAAAAAGCACAAATTAAATCACTATCAAAAACTGGGGTTGATAGATGACAGTCCATCAACAAGTAAACAGAAATCATGTTAATTTCAAGCTCCATTAGAAATGGGGCTAGGGGCACACTGTCACATAGAGAAGTTTGATAGCTATGAAAAAAACTAAAGAAGAAAATAATGAACATTTAGCAGCTCCAACAGAAAAAGAGCAATGTTGAAGTTTTATTTTGAAGCATGGTTATTTCTGCACATTTTGAACTTTCAATAACACATAAATTTAGTATAGTGCTCTTGCAAGTGAGCAAACAGCATGAGACAGGGCAAGTCAAGCCAGACTGTCCACTTTCCCCACACTGTTCAGCACGTTCAAGCCAGCCCACCATGTGAGGGGCTGAGCTGATCAACACACTGTACAAACACCCTTAAGGTCTGGAAGCTAGCACACTCACAATCTGGGCAAATTTTAGGAACTGTTGTTCCATGAAGTGCTCACAGATGCCTGATGTATTTAACTTTTTTTCTTAAAAGAAAATAGAAGGTACTAATATGACTTAAATCCTCCAGGGGCACCTGGAGCATCTGACTCATGAGTTTCTGACTCATAATTTCGGCTCAGGTGATGATCTCTCACAGTTCCTGAGATTGAGCATGTCAAGTCCTGTCTCTGCACTGACAGAATTGTGGGGAGCCTGCTTGGGATTCTCTCTCTCCCTCACTCTGTCCCTCCCCCACTCATACTCACACACATGCTCTCTCTTTCTCTCAAAGTTAGTAAACATTAAAAAAAAAAAAAAAAAAAAAGACTTAAATCTGCTAACATGGACATTATAATGAAAATCCCTTGAATACTTTTACTTTTTTTTTTTTTTAATGTTTATTTATTTTTGAGACAGAGAGAGACAGAGCACGGGGGAGGGTCAGAGAGAGAGGGAGACACAGAATCGGAAACAGGCTCCAGGCTCTGAGCTGTCAGCAGAGAGCCCGACGCGGGGCTTGAACTCACGGACCGTGAGATCATGACCTGAGCCGAAGTCGGACGCTTAACCGACTAAGCCACCCAGGCGCCCCAGAATACTTTTACTTTTAATGGTGTGGCTTCACAGTCACTCATGAGGAAAAAATGATTTGGGCTGAGGAAGTAATCAAACTTGAAAAAAACCTATTTTTACCTATTGTATCACTTTTCATATGCACTAAAATTCACTGTTATACTATTCCTTGAGTTTTAACAAACTCAAACAATTGTGTAATCACTTCAACAATCAAAACACAGGAAAGTTAAATGGATTCATTTGATTTTCACAACAGCATATACATACAACTAAACCACAGAATAATACAAAATATTGTTAGCTTCAAGAGCTATTTTGACATCAGCTTAACACAAAGCTACAGTAATCAAAACAGTGTGGTACTGGCATAAAGAAAGACATATAGACCAACAGAACAGAACAGACAGTCCAGAAAGAAATGACATTTACAGTCAAATTTGACATTTACTGTCAAATGATTTTTGACAAAGGTGTCAAAATCAGTCAATGAGGAAAAGACAGTCTTTTCAACAAATGGTCTTGAGTAAACTTGCATAACCACCTGCAAATGAATGATGTTGGACCATTACCTAACATCATAAAGAAAAATAAACTCAAAATGAATCAAAGACCTAAATGTAGGAGCTAAAACCATAAAACTTACAAGAAAACACAGGGTAAAAGTTTCATGACACTGGATTTGGCAATGACTTCCTGTATATGGCACCAAAGACACAGGTAACAAAAGAAAAAAATAGATAAATTGAACTTCATCAAAATGAAAACTTTTGTGTATCAACGGATACTATTACCAGAATCAAAAGGCAACCCAGAGAATGGAAGAAAGTATTTTCAAGTCATATGTGATAAGGGATTAATACTCAGAAAATAGAGAAAACTCCTAAAACTAAAAACCAAACAACAACCCAATGATGTGCAAAGGATTTGAATAGACATTTCTCCAGAGATATAGGGATGTCTAAAAAACACATGAAAGATATTCAACATCACCAATCATTAGGAAACGCAAATCAAAACTACAATGAGGGGGGCGCCTGGGTGGCGCAGTCGGTTGAGCGTCCGACTTCAGCCGGGTCACGATCTCGCGGTCCGTGAGTTCGAGCCCCGCATCAGGCTCTGGGCTGATGGCTCGGAGCCTGGAGCCTGTTTCCCATTCTGTGTCTCCCTCTCTCTCTGCCCCTCCCCCGTTCATGCTCTGTCTCTCTCTGTCCCAAAAATTAAAAAAAAAAAAAAAAAAAAAAAACTACAATGAGGGCGTGTGGGTCGCTTGGTTAAGCATCCGACCTCGGCTCAAGTCATGATCTCACAGTTTGTTAAGTTCGAGCCCCGCTTCAGGCTCTGTGCTGACAGCTCAGAGCCTGGAGCCTGGTTTGGATTCTGTGTCTCCCTCTCTCTCTGCCCCTCCCTTGCTGATGTTCTGTCTCTCAAAAATAAATAAACGTTAAAAAATTAAAAAAAAAAACAAACTACAATGTAATACCACCTCAGATACATTAGGATGGCTACCATAAAAAAAAAGAAAAAAAGAAAATATCAAGTATTGGCAAAGATATAGAGAAATTAGAGCCCTTGGGCACTGCTGGTAGGAATGTAAAGTGGTAAGTTTGACAGTTCCTCAAAAAATTAAAAATAAATGTACCCTATAATCCAGCAATTCCACTTCTGGGTATATCCAAAAGTGAAAGCAGGGTCTCCAAGAGATATTTGTACATTCATGTTCATAGCAGCATTCACAGTAGCTAAAATATGGAAGTAATCATTCATCAAGAAATGAATGAATAAGCATAATGTGGTGTGTGTATATATACATACATATGATAAAACATTATTCAGCCTTAAAAAGGAAGGAAATTTTCATATGCTACCACATGAATGAATCTTGAGGATATTATGTTAATAAGTAAAACAAGACATACAGACATAGTATATGTTAATAAGTGAATTAGTTAATAAGTAAATAGTTAATAAGTAAAACAAGACATAAAGACAAATGCTACATGATTCTTTTTTTTTTTTTTTTTTCAACGTTTTTTATTTATTTTTGCGACAGAGAGAGACAGAGCATGAACGGGGGAGGGGCAGAGAGAGAGGGAGATACAGAATCGGAAACAGGCTCCAGGCTCCGAGCCATCAGCCCAGAGCCTGACGCGGGGCTCGAACTCACGGACCGTGAGATCGTGACCTGGCTGAAGTCGGATGCTCAACCGACTGCGCCACCCAGGCGCCCCTACATGATTCTTTTATGAAGTACCAAGAGCAGTCAAAGAGACAAAGTAGAATAGTGGCTGCCAGAAACTGGAGTAAGAAAGAAATGGGGAGTTCATAATGTTGTTTAATAAAAATGGGGAGTTGTTTTACTTTTACAAGATAAAAAGATTTCTAGAAATGTATGGTGGTAAGGTTGCACTGCAACATAAATGTAATTAATATCACAGAACTGTAGGCTTAAAACAAGTAAGAGTAAATTTTAGGGACAAATGGGTGGCTCAGTCAGTTAAGCAACCAACTCTTGATTTTAGCTCAGGGTTCTGAGATTGAGTCCTGCATGGGGCTCCCCACTTGGCATGGAGCCTGCCTGAGATTTTCTCTCTCCCTTGGCCCTCCCCCACGCTCGCTCTCTTACACACACGTGCACACAATCTCTCTTTATCTCTCTAAAAAAACACAAAAGGGCACCTGGGTGGCTCAATCCGTTGAGCGACCAACTCTTGATTTCAGCTCAGGTCACAAATGAGCCCACATCAGTCTCTCTCTCCCCTGTCAGCACACAGCCTGCCTGGGATTCTCACTCTCAAAATAAATATTTAAACTATATCATTAATCAATGGTAGCAAATTTTATTGAATTTTTTAATGTTTACTTTTGAGAGAGAGTGAGAGCCAGGGGAGGGGTAGAGAGAGAGGAAGAAGACACAAAATCCAAAGCAAGCTCCAGGCTCTGCGCTGTCAGCACAGAGCCCAACACAGGGCTCTAACTCACTGCGACATCAAGACCTGAGCCAAGGTCGGATGCTTAATCGACTGAGCCAACCAGGCACCCCATTGATAGTACATTTTATGTTTATTTCACCACAATAAAAATTTTAAGGGAAAAAAAAAAGGAAATTCTGACACATGCTACAACATGAATGAACCTTAAAAACATTGTATCAATAAGTGAAATAAGCCAGACACAAAAGGACAAATATTGTATGGTTCCACTTATATGAAGTACCTAAAATAGGCAAATTCATAAAGACAGTAAGTAGAAGAGAGGTTATCAGAGGCTAGGTAGAGGGGAGGATGGGAAGTCACTGTCAAATACATACAAAGTTTCTGTTTCGGATGACAAAAAAGTTCCAAAAATAGATAGTGATGATGGTTGCACAACATCATAAATGTATTTAAGGCCACTGAAGTGTACACTTAACAACTATTAAAATGGGAAGTTTTATCTTATGTATAACTATAATTTAAAAAATACTTTAAGAGTAGCAAACCTTTTCCAAGTTAACCTCAAGAAATAATCAAAGATGGGGAGAAGATTGAGCTACACTAACACGGCTCTACAAGCAAACTAAATGTCTAATAGGGCTGATCAAAAAGAACCTACAAAATGGAATAGTCGGCGATCATTAATATGCTATATCAGTACTGTGCAATTAATCATATATCATCAGTTCTAAAGCATACATATTTCACATTTTTAAGCCTCTAACATCTGGATGGGTCTTACAATTGATGTTATTGTCTAGTATATTTGGTGGTGTTTCCTTTTTCAAAGGGATACATAAAATAAAGGTTAATCTTATCCTACTAATAGGGGAAATGTTCAAATTATGACAAATGAACAGTAGATTACAAAAGAAGACAAAGTAAAAACTAATTTTTATAAAAGTTATTGTCAATATACATACCCAAAAACAAAGATTAGAGGATGTACACCAAAACATTACCAGTGTCTATCTTGAGGTGCTATGAGTTTTATTACAAAAAACTTTTTTAATAAGGGGCGCCTGGGTGGCTCAGCCAGTTAAGCGTCCAACTTCAACTTAGGTCATGATCTCGTGGTCCATGAGTTCAAGCCCAGCTTCGGGCTCTGTGCTGACAGCTCAGAGCCTGGAGCCTGCTTTGACTGGCTGTCTCCCTCTCTCTCTGCCCCTCCCTCACTCATGCTCTGTCTCTGTTTCTCAAAAATGAATAAACATTAAAAAAAAAAATTTTTTTTTAACTTTAATAAACTGGATGTAAAACCATGCCTCCACCCCTTGGCACAATCCTATATATAGCATATGTATACCTACTATAACTAATTCAGTATTTATTGAAGAGTATCTGATATGGCTTTATAAATGAATCAGGGGCACCTGGGTGGCTCAGTCGGTTAAGCATCCATCTTCGGCTCAGGTCATGAGCTTGATTCTATGCTGACAGCTCAGAGCCTGGAGCCTCCTTTGCATTCTGCATCTCCCTTTCTCTGCCCCTCCCCCGCTCATACTGCCTCATTGTCTCTCTCTCTCTCTCAAAAGTAAATAAACATTTAAAAAAATTTTTAATTAAAAAAAATGAGTCAGGTATCATAGGAGTCAAAGATTCAGAAGGATGTAATTACCCTGAAGGACCTCGGCATCTACCAAAAGATTTTAAGGTCTAGAAGAGTCTTAAGGAAGGTAAACCTGCAATTTAATGCTATTTAAGTACTGAACTAGCTCACTAGTTTTACTTGCAAGACAACCCACTTAATATGAATAAAAAAATTTCCTGTTCAGGAATTAAATTTTATCATTTTATCACATTAGAAGTTTAAATAAATATACTTCATAAATTCTCTTATTCATTACACAGATAGCAAAGTTCAAACTCTAAGCTCTCCAGCTGGGACTTAAAAGATTAAAAACTCCTAAGGCAGGCTAGGTAGCTCAGCTGGTTGAGTGTCCAACTCCTGATTTCTCAGGTCCTGATCTCATGGTTCCTGACTTCAAAGCCCTGCATCCAGCTCTGCACTGGCAGCACACAGCCTAATTGTGATTCTCTCTTCCTTTCTCTCTGCCCCTCCCGTGCTTTCTCTCTCAAAATAAAAAAATAAATAAATAAACATTAAAAAAAAAAAAACAAAACTCCTCCCTGGGGCACCTGGGTGGCTCAGGTCATGATCTCACCGTTCACAGCTCAGAGCCTGGAGCCTGCTTTGGATTCTGTCTCCCTCTCTCTCTGCCCCTCCTGTGCTCACACACTGTCTAACGCCTAAAAACACGTTATCATCCTAATTCATGAGACAGACATAATCAATGACAAATCACCAAGAGCAGGAAACACCCCACCCTACACATAAATCTTGAGTGTTCGTTATGACCATTTAAAAATTACATTAAAAAAAATGTTTCCCTACTTTCTCCTTGTTCACCATGTGCTCACTGTGCTGAAGGGTAAAGCAGCTACAATAGTAACTTAGTTCCTTCCCTCAAGATGTCCACAGTGTAGTTGAGGGGAGAAAAAAAAGCATAAAAAGCTCCATGCTATGGGATTTGGCAATGATTTATACATGACACCAAAAGTACAAACAACAAAAGAAAAACCAGGTAAGCTGACCTTGATCAAAATGTAAAAGTTTCATGAATCAAAGGACATTATCAGCCCATAAACTTAGAAAAAATATTTACAAATCATATACTGAAAAGTAATAAATATCCAGAATGTACACCCACTATTGGATATTTACCCAGAGAATATGAAAACACTAATTCAAAAAGATACATGCATCCTTATGTTTATTGCAATATTATTTACAATAGCCAAATTATGGAAGCAGCCCAAGTGCCCATCGATTGATGAATGGATGAAGTAGATGTGGGGTGTGTGTTACAACACACACACACACACACACACACACACACACACACACACACTGGAATATTACTCGGCCATAAAAAAGAATGAAATCTTGCCATTTGCTACATGGATGGATCCAGAAAATATAATGCTAAGTGAAATGAATCAGAGAAAGACAAATACCATATGATTTGACTCATATGTACAATTTAACAAAACAAACAAAGAAAAAAAAGACAACCAAAAAACAGACACTTAACTATAAATGATGGCTACCAGAGGGGAGGTGGGTGGGGGTGAGTGAAATAGGTGAATTAAGGATACACTTATTATGATGAGCATTAAGTAATGCACAGAATTGTTGAATCACTACACCATATACCTGAAACTGTAACACTGTATGTTAACTATGCTGGAATTTTTTTAAAATCCAGAACACATAAAAAACTCCTATAAGTCAAAAGGGGGGTAGGGAGCTAACAACCCAATTAAAACTCTTGCACAGAGATTTCCTCAAAGAAAATATACAAATGGATCATAAGCACATGAAAAGATGCTCAACATCACTTATCAGAGAAATGCAAATCAAAACTGCAAAGAAATACCACCTCACTTCCATTAGGATGGCTATTAAGGAAGAAAGGAAGAAAGGAAGGAAGAAAGAAAGAAAGAAAAGAAAGGCGCCTGGGTGGCTCAACGGGTTATCGACATTTTTTAATTTATTTTTTTTAATTTACATCCAAATTAGTTAGCATATAGTGCAACAATGATTTCAGGAGTAGATTCCCTAATGCCCCTTACCCATTTAGCCCACAACCCCAAAACCCCTCCAGTAACCCTCTGTTTGTTCTCCATATTTAAGAGTCTCTTATGTTTCATCCCTCTCCGTTTTTATATTATTTTTGTTTCCCTTCCCTTATGTTCATTTGTTTTATCCCTTAAAGTCGTCATATGTGTGAAGTCATATGATATTTGCCTTTCTCTGACTAATTTCACTTAGCGTAATACCCTCTAGTTCCATCCACGTAGTTGCAAATGGCAAGATGTCATTCTTTTTGATTGCCGAGTAATACTCCACTGTGTGTGGGGGTGGGGGTGGGGGGGTGTGTGTGTGTCTGTGTACACACACACCATATCTTCCTTATTCATTCATCCATTCATGGATATTGGGCTCTTTCCATACTTTGGCTGTTGTTGATAGTGCTGCTATAAAATTGGGGTGCATGTATCCCTTCAAAACAGAACACCTGTATCCCTTCAATAAATACCTAGTAGTGCAATTAGCTGGGTCGTAGGGTAGTTCTATTTTTAATGTTTTGAGGAACCTCCTCCAGAGTGGCTTCTCCAGCTTCCATTCCCACCAGCAATGCAAAAGACATCCTCTGTCTCCGCATCCTCTCCAACGACGTTGTTGCCTGAGTTGTTAATGTTAGCCAGCCTGACAGGTGTAAGGTGGTATCTCACTGTGGTTTTGAAGCACTGACTCTTGATTTTGGCTCATGTCATTATCTCATAGTTCTTGAGATGAAGCCCTGCGACAGGCTCCCCGCTGACAGGGCAGAGCCTGCTTGGAGTTCTCTCTCCCTCCTCTGCTCTCTGTTGCTCCCCAGCTCGCGTGCACATGCACTCACTCTGTCTCTCTCTCATTAATTATAAAATTTTTAAAAAGAAAGAAAATAACAAGTGTTGGTGAAGATGTGTTATTAACAGCCAAAAAGTGCTAGCAACCGAAGTATCCATCAACAGATGAAGAGATAATGGAGTATCATTCTGCCTAAAAAAGAAAGGAAATTCTGACACATGCTACAACACAGGTGAACCCTGAAGGTATTATGCTAAATAAAATAAACCAGTCACAAAGGAACAAAGACTGTAGTATTCCACCTACGTAAGGTGCCTACAGTAATCAAATTTAAGAGAAGAAAAGTACAATGGTGGTTGTCAGGGGACTGAAGAGAGGCAAAATGGGGAGTTACTGTTTAACGAATATGAAGTTTCAGTTTGGGAAAATGAAAAAAATTCCAGATATGGATCGCAGTGGTAAGTTCACAAAAACGTGAATATACACAATGCCACCAGTATACATAAAAATAATTAAACGGTACATTTTGTTACATATATTTAACCACCAAAAAACACACAAAAAAAAATACCAAAAAACAGGATAGTGAGAATGTCATAATCAGGGGCAAATTTTAGATTTTTCATCAATTAAAGATCATATCAGCAATGATGAAAAATGTCTCAATGGTAAAACATGTTAATAAGCCTTCATAAATGGATGGCATTTGTGTCAGAGAAGGATGAGGCACTCTAGTATGAATGGCTGGCAGGTGCAGAGGACACATACGTCTACTGTAAGTAGAAAATTAATTTGAATTTACAGTAGAAAATAAACTTGAACAAGTTAAGTTAGGGCCAGAATTCAGAAGCCCTTGAATGCCAACCAGAGTCTGACCAGTTCAGCAAGGCGATAGTAATAAGTTTCTCAAATGAATGTGAGTTCTGCTTAGGTATAAAGACTGAAAAGCTGGAGGGGAAGACAGGAAGACACTCAACTAACTATGGCAAACACTAATTAACACTATGACACTCAACTAACTATGGCAACTATAATGTTCCCAAATATCAGATTAAAAACTGAAATGAGCACAGAGACAGGTAGTGACTTCAAACTGATAAGAAGGGATTTCCAGAGTACTGGCTGGTAATTTACTGTTTCTTGGTCTGGATAGTGGATGTGATGGTCTTCGCTCAACTACTTCAATAAGCAGGTACTCTTATGATTTGAGCGCTCTTCTACATGTATATCATACTTTAAGTTTTGTCAAAAATAAAAGCCTAGACCTCACTTCTAAGAAACCCCCAGCTGGGAGGAAGGCATACATAAAAATATTTACCAAACAGTATAAAAGATGCAACCACAGAATATGTACAAACGACCCAAGAAGCACTGAGTTCTAAGAGAAAACCAGAGGCAGTGACATCTAAGGTGGGTTTTAAAGAGTAAATGAGTTTGTCAGATGGATGAAAAAGAGAACAGTGCTCCAGGCAAAGGAAAAAATATGAAAAAGGCACCAAAGCAAACAATAATAGAACAATTTATCCAGAGAACAAGTAGTTTTGATAGTTCAAAGATAAGATAATCTAAACTACGGTGGAAGTAGAGAAAACAGAAAAAAGTAATTAATGTAAGATGAACACTGGATGGAGAAGATTTCATCTCTGATTAGATACGGGTAGAAAAGGAAGAAGAATGGAATGGAGATGGTTTTCAGTTTGCCATAATCAGACTACTGCCTCATCCATCACAGTTCCACCCACAAGCTAGACTCCAAGCTGAGAAGCCACTTTTTCCTCCTTCATTCAACAAGTATCTAATTTGCCCTCCAGGCAAGGTACTAAGTCAAATGCTAAGGTTATCAAGGGGCTCAGAAGCCCACTTCCTGGAGGCAAAAGCAAGCAGGGACATCAGTAATAAGGTACAATACAATGCAGGACACCTCCTGGTGAGAAGGTTTGCTACCAGAAAGGAAAGGGCTAACTTGAGTCATGAGATATGACTAAAAGCTCATCGTGAAAGGGACAAAATACAATGGGAGCAGGGGTATCATTGAGGAAACAGTTACAGATAAGCCTACACCCCTACATCCAATCCATATTTAAGTCCTGTCTCATTTCCCCAAAATACAGCTCCCTTTATCCCCACCACTGCATTCCCACCATCTTCCTTGCTTAACTCCCTATTTTCATTTGTACACAAGGCTTCGAAGCACAAGCAGGAGTGCTCTTCCTTTAAAAAATCAGGTCATGAAAGGCCCCTGGGTGGCTGAGTGGGTTGAGCCTTGGACTTCCACTCGCGTCACAATCTCACCATTCATGGCCTCGGCCTGTGCTGGGCTCCGCACTGACAGTGTGGAGCCTGCTTGGGATTCTCTCTCCTTCCTGCTCTCTGCCCCTCCCCCACTCACACTTCTCTCTCTCTCTCTCTCTCTCTCTCTCTCTCTCTCTCTCAAAAATAAATAAGTGAACCTCGGGGCGCTTGGGTGGCTCAGTCGGTTGGGCGTCCTACTTTGGCTCAGATCATGATCTCACAGTTCATGAGTTTAAGCCCCGCGTCAGGCTCCATGCTGACAGGGCTCCATGCTGACATCACGGACAGAGCCTAGAGCTTGCTTTGGATCCTGTGTCTCCCTCTCGCTCAGCCCCTCCCTACTTGTACTCTGCCTCTCCCTCAAAAATAAACATTAAAAAAAAATTTTAAGTAAATAAACTTTAAAAAAAAAACAAAAAAACAAAAAACCAGATCATGAAACTCCCCACAATAGCTGCTTACAGCTCTTAGCATAAAATTCAAACATGTGACCTGGCATTCTGCAATCTCATGTGAGGCCTTCTCCCCACCCCAAAAGTTTTCAAGATATACAGGTCTTCTCTTAGGTCTCAAACCACATGAAGTTCATTCCTATCTCAGGATCTTCAACACAAGCAGAGGACAGTGTTCCCTTGTCCAGATCTTCACTAGCACTACACACCACCACCTGCAACAACCAGTCTGTCCGTCATGTCTCAGGCTATTACTTTCTCAAAAAAAAATTCCAGGACCCTACCAGTTACTGCTGATCTCCACATGTGGTTTAGGTTTCCAGAAAAGTGTCTCATTCTGGGCATGCTGAGGCTGAGAAGCCCCTAGAACACTCAGCTCTCTGGTGTACAGGTGACCATGTAGGTCAGGTGAGACATCCACGATAAGAAGAGAAGCTTGGACTTTAGTAACTAAGTTTGAAGACAGGGAGACTGTGAGAAGAGATTCTCACCGTGGAAAAGGCACCCCTGATCTCTCAATCACTGTCTGGAATGAAATGTTGATGATGGGAATGAAGGTGATGCCACGTCAATGGTGTGAAAAACTGAGACATGTTGGATAGAATCTAGGGCATGAGTAGACTGAAGAAAAAAAAAAAAAAAACCACAACTGAAAAGAGCCAAAAATTTAAGGAAAACCAGAAGAGTTATGTCACAATTCCACAAACTCCTCTTCTCTTTTATGTTTCCTCCACTGACAAAACCCTACTTATGTTTCATCCAGTTCAAACGCCATTCTCTTCCAGAAGCCTTTCTGGACTTCTCCAAACAAAACTTATTAGCCCCTTCTCCATGCGTCCTCAAGTTTCTTTTATCGTTAGTAGTGTATAAAATTTGACCCATCCACAAGTACTGTTAGGGTCTGCCCTGCAAGACATCTAGGCTATATACCTTCCCTACATTACACTGTCAGCTCTTGGGGGGGCACAGACATCTTAAATCATCTGTGGGTCTGAAAGAAAAGTGGATAAAACAGTTATTTTTTAAAAGTTAAGAAGGATAAATAACTGGCGAGAGGCTATCGGTAATTTCTCCACTTTTAACATCTTATGAAACAAAATAACAATTAAATTTGTATAAATTATTTTAATTTATTTAATTAATAACAGTAATTTAACTTACATTTTCTTAAAGTAACATATACCTGTAGTGTCCTTTAAAAAGTCAGTGCCAAAAAAAAAAAAATCCTCTCATGGAAATGCTTACCCTGTGGCAACAATACAATGATGTAACCGTTTCCTTCAACATATATACGATATGCCCTAAGTTTATTTGGAGACTTACCATATCTTAACATAATCTTCTAAACTGTAGATTCTGTACAAAACAAACACCAAAAAAATGTTAGAGAGGCAGGAGGACATGAGGGTGTCTGCCAATCCTGGTTTGAGCCAACTGCCGCCTGCATTGTTGGGAAGCCATTCCTGCCTTCAAGCCAGGGTCAGGCATTCGGTCCACATTTGTTCCAACAAGTGCTTCACACACGCACACTCCTTTAAAAGTCCACAAGAAAGACTCCAACGCCACCCGTGAATACCAGAACTAACCAGAGGGAAGTACGTCCTATTAACCAGCACGAATAGACTGAGTAATTGCACAACAAAGGTTAACTTGTTACACGCCAAAAGTCCACTCGGGTGTGGCGCACCTTCCCAGCCAGACCCGGTCCGAGGAAGACAGCACTGCACCCTCACATTCGCCCCGGCCGCGCGTGCGGGAGCTCGGGCTCCGCAATCCTCACGTCCACCCGCCAGCCAAGTTTCGGAGGCGGGGGAGGAGGGTGCGACCACGGAAACCACAAACCACAATCACTTCACAGGAAAGCTCAACTCTCCGCCACTCCCGTACCGGAAACAGCGCGCAGCCTCCGCTCCACAAGGAAGGCGGCCGAGGGGGTCGGGCGCGCGCGCCGAGTCGGCCGCGACAAAGTTTAGAAACCGGGAGAAACTTTCCCGGGAGGAAATGGCGCGTCCGCGCGGGGGCTGCAGCTCGCTCCGCTCCAGCCACTGCGGCCCCTCAACTTCCCCACGCCAGGAAGAGGCGGCCCCGCCCGCTCGCCCCTCCAGGGCGCAGGCCGGGGGCCCCGCAAGAGAAACCGGTCGGGCGCCGCACCGCAGCCCTTCAGAAGCCCGATTCAGGGCGGCGTCGCGGAGAAGACCGTGGCCGGCCCGCCCACAAGAGGAGCCCCTCAGCCCGGGTGCGGAGCCCGCGTCCGCCTGAAGAGTTACCTGCGGCGAATGGGGCGAGCGCAGGAAGAATTCCCGAGGCCCGAAGCCGACGGTCGCCGCTTTGTCTCCCTCCAGTCCGGCTCCGAAGAGGAAATGGGCAGCGCGGCGCCCCCGCCCCCCGCCCGCGGCCCCGGCCCCGCCCGCCCTTCCCGGCACCTCCCTCCGGCGCGCTCTTCCCGGCGCCTCCCGCCGTCGCCCCGCTTTCCAGGCCCTCGCCTTGGGGGTGAGGTCCCGACGGAGAGACGTTGGCGATGCCGAGGCGGGACCCCCAGGAGGACCTCTTGCTCTCCGCCCTTTACCCCTGAGTTACTTCATCCCAAGGCCCCAGTGGGCTTTCGGGCCGGGAGTGACACCCACCCCCGCTCCGAGAAGTAGGAGGAGCGGTGACTCCTGGAACAGCCCGCGAGCGGGGGAGGGCAGGTGAGTCACCGCTCCGCGCACAGGTGAGTCTCCCGGCGCTGCCCGCGCTGGCCCCACCCCCCAGCCGGTGGCTCAGGGACTGGGCGCGGCGACGCAGTCCTGTGGACGCTCCTCTGAGGAGTGCCACAGGTGCTCCCGAGTAACAGTCTTCCAGAAAAGTAGTCTAGGCCCACACACTGATTTTACGGAAGGAAACTGGCCTCACAGCTTGAGGCGGAGTGGAACTAGAATCCAGGGACCTTATAATGTGAGGTGGAAGGCCTCCTTGAAATCACCTAACTCATCCCCTCACTTGACAGATCCGGAAGCCAAGATACCTCCGGTTGAAGGACAAGGAACATGTCACAGCAGGAACCCCTCTTGTGATTGCCCCCTGCACACACAGACACACACTTGATGGACCTGGCTTTTATCCCTACCCCTCAAGCCATTTAGGGAATGTTTATCCCCACCCTTCCTTATCTTCCTGGTGAATGCTCTAAAATAACTTCCAAACAAACAAAACAAAAAACAAACAAAACAATTACATATTCACTGTCAGCCTGATTTAAAAAAAAAAAACAAAAAAAAACCCCTAAAGGTTTCAACTCCTTCATCCTGGGGTGATGAACAAGGTTGATTTCAGTATTGGCCTAGAAATCCAAAATAATGCAAGACCCAGTACCCACTGCAATCTTGGTGCTGAGCACTGAGTAGGGTACTAGGGAGACTGCCCACAACATGTTTACCCTTTACTACTCACATCTCCTTCTCCCCCAGGGAATACAAACTCCTGGAAAACAAAACCTGTATTTCCTCCAACACCCCAGCTCAATGCTCATCCCCTAGACAGTGCGAAGTTAACATCTACAGGTGAATGTGCCCACGGTAATTCAAAGCACTCTGGGTTTCTGCTAGGTAAGAGATGTGGACAAGGCACAATAGAGGACCATGAAGGGAGAGAACAAACTTCAAAGAGAGAGACCTTAACAAGCCATTCTTGCCCCAATACACCCCATTCTCTTTCTGTCTTCAGAGTCTTTGCTCCTGTAGTCTCCCTTGCCTGGAATGCCATGGCTTCCCCCCACTACCACACTTGGCTACCTCAGAACACAGTAATCAATCAATAAATATCTGTTTGAACCAACAAGAGACAGTTAAGGGATTATACTCCATACCTTTGTATATCCGTCACTTCACTCTGGAGCAGCTACTTAACTTGTGAGGCCCCTTGTTCAAAAGTTATTAACAATTTCAAGACAGCAGAGTATTCATGAAGCCATTCTAAGCATAAGGCCCTACTATAGGTTTAATATTTATGTCCCCAAAAGTTCATATTTTGAAAACCTAGTGCCAAAACTCATGGTATTAGGAGAGGGACTTTGGGGAGATGACTAGGTCATAAGGGTGGAGCCCTCTGGAATGGGATTAGTGCCCTTATAAAAGAGGCCCCAGAGACATCCCTTGCCCCTTCTGCCATGTGAGGACACAGCAAGAAGGCTCTATGAACCACAAAGAGAGGAAGAGAACTCTCACCAGAATGTTACCATGCTGATACCTTGATCTTGGACTTTCCAGTCCCCAGAACTATGAGAAATAAATTTCTCAGTCTGTGGTATTTTGTTATAGCAGTGCAAAGGCCTTAAAGATGAAAGCGCAAGGGTTGTTTTGAGAAGAGAAGGGTCAGGTGACAAAAAGGATATGCTAAGGGACTTGCAGTATGCCCTGTAAACTAGGGGAGTCAGCTTTCTACCTCTGAGAAACCTTGAAAAGCTTACCAGGAAGACTTGAGCTTTCACCGTGTCCCAGGCACTTCCTTTGTGCCAGGTGGTGGGGGAACCATGACACGATAGAGAATAAAACTACCCTGATGCTCTTCTCACACAACTTAAAATATAATGGAAGAGACAGCTATTAAAACAGGTAAAACTATAAAAAGAAAGTCAAGTGTGAAGATAGAAGAGAGATAGAAGTAGATATGAGGGGGAAATTAACCTAGGCTGGGTTCAGCGACCTGAGGAAGTGACCTTTATGTTATGACTCACGCCGGTCATACTTTAGCACTCGCCTCTCTACCAAAATTGCTTTCATCAAGGTCTCTGATAACCTCCATGATGCCAAATCCAGTGGTCAGTCTTGTGCACAGATGACTTTTACCATCATCAGTGCTTGATCACTCTCCTTCTTGACACACGATCTTCATTGGGCCTCCAGGACACTAGGTTCTTCTGAGTTTCTTCAGCATCCCTAGCTGCAACTTCTTATTCTCCTTTGGAGATTCCTTCTAAATCCTCCCAACCTTTGAATGTTAGAGCAGCAGTTCTCAAAGTGCACTCCAAGGACTCCTGAGTCCCTTTTTTTTTTGGGGGGGGGGGGCGGGTAGTAAGGTGAAAACTATTTTCATAATAATATTAGAATATCATTTGCCTTTTTCACTCCCAGTCTCTCATGGTGTACACTATAGTGTTCCAGACGACATGATGTATCATATGGCATCACACAGAATGCAGAAGCAGATGGAGAATCCAGTTACCTTTTATTAAACCGGACAGTTAAAGAGATTTGCAAAAATGCAAATAATAATGACACTTCTCCCTAAATTTCCTTTTGTTTTCGACAACATTGTCATTTTGCTTTAAAAGATGTTTTGATGATAATGTAATAATACAGTAAACATTGACAGACAAAACTCACATAAACAAAAGCTCTTTGAGATCCTCAAAAAGTTTTAAGAGTGTAGAAGATTCTTGAGATCCAAAAGTTTAAGAACTGATGTTACAGTGTCCCAGGATCCATCCTCAGACCCCTTTGTCTGCCATAAACCCATTGGCGACCTCATCCAATCTTTTGGCATTAAATATGCTGACAATTCCAGGTTTATGTTGCAACCTGAACCTTTCCCTTGAATTCTAACTCCCATATTCATTTCCCTACTTGATACCTCCATTTGGATACCTAGTAGGCATCTAGACATTTCACTTTATATGTCTATATGTCTAAAACTGATTTCCTGACAACTGTCCAAACCTGCTGATCCCACAGTTTTCTTCCTTTCATTAAATGGCAACTCCGTTCTTCTAGTTGTTTAGGCCAAAAACCTTGGAATCATCCTTGACCATGTTCTTTTCCTCACACATTTTATATCTGATTACTCAACCAATCCTGTGCCTCTACCTTCAAAATGTAGTGTGAGTGTGTGTGTGTGTGTGTATTTTATACCATTTCCACTGTTAACATCCTGAATCAAGCCATCATTATCACTTACTTGAATTTCACAGAAGCCTCCTAACTGGTCTCCTTACTTTTGCCCTTGCCTCCCACAGTCTACTCTTATTTCAGCAGCTGGAGTGATTCTGTTAAAATATAAGTCCATACATGTCACTCCTACTCTGCCCAGAATCCTCCAATGGCTCCTATCCCACCCAGAGGAAAAGGCAAGGTCCTTATAAGGGCCTGCAGACCTTACCTGCTCCTACACATTTCTCTGACACACTGGCCTCTTT
Organism: Neofelis nebulosa; assembly: GCF_028018385.1. Classification (NCBI taxonomy): domain Eukaryota; kingdom Metazoa; phylum Chordata; class Mammalia; order Carnivora; family Felidae; genus Neofelis; species Neofelis nebulosa. The sequence goes on from NC_080782.1 coordinate 125,287,197, forward strand.
ACTATTCCTGGAACCCATCAGGCAGGCTCTCCCCTTAGGGCCTTTGCTTTCTGCCTGGAATGCTCTCCTTCAAATAACTGCCTGACTCACACTCTCTCACCTCCCCCAGGTCTAGGCTCAGCTGTCACTTTTTGAGGGAGGCCTCTTGGCCACCCCATTTAAAATTGCAACCATTTCCTCCAACATCCCCATCCCTCTTTCCTTGCTTTTTATTTCTCCTTAGAGTATATCACCATCTGACATATAAAGTCATACTTATATTTATATTTATATATTTATTTAACTTATTGTTTTCTCCTGTTTTCCACCAGAATTTAAGCCTCATGAGGGTGAGAATGGTTGTCTATTTTATTCAGTGCTATGTCTTTGATGCCTAGAATAGTGCCTGGTACATAGCAGATCCCTCAATAAATATTTGTTGAATGAATGAAAGAATGAATAAGTGGGACCTTAAAAAAAGACAATGACAAAATGGATAGGGAGGGAAGGAAAGAGTTTGATTCTAGACCAAGGGACAAGGAACTTTGAAGGCCCTGAGTCCCATTACAGGAAAAGAAGTTCTCTGATTTAGGAGCTGGTGAGGTAAGCAGAGGCCAGACTGGAGAGGGCTTTTTAAGGCTTCACACTTTACTACGAGGGGAAGGGGACACTACAAAGGATTTTACACAAAGAGATAATATGATCATATTTTGTTTTTAAAAATTTTACTTTGGAAGAAAGCAGATTGTAAAGCAGTGCACATAATACCCTATTTATGTTTGAACAACATATACATATCCATTTTAATGCTCTTTTCTCATAGCTGCTAAGCCATTTAAAACATATCATCTGTTCAGAACCCTCCAGTTTGTCCTATCTCACTCAGAATAAAATCTACAAGATCTTGCCTAGCAACCTCAAACCCATCTTTGGCTTTTCCCCTACATCTTTCCCTACTGCCCTGTACTTTTCCATAACACATCAGGCACTTTCCTGCCTCATGGCCTTTGCATTTCCAGTTCCTTATGCTTGGAATGGTCTTCCCCCCATAGCATTTTATTTCACCCCATGGCTTCATTCAGATCTCAAAGTTCTCCTTGTTCAAGCGGCATTCACTAACTGCCCTTCATAAAATACCACTAGCACCCACTTCCCTCCCCTACCCTCTCCATTATATTTCGTATTTTTTAAAGATATTTTTAAATTTTAATTTACTTTTTTTTGAGAGAGAGAGAGAGAGCACATGAGTGGGGGAGAGGGGCAAAGGGAGAAAAAGAGAGAATCTTAAGCAGGCTCCTTGATCAGTGTGGAGCCAGATGAGGGGCTCAGTTCTGTGACCCTGGGATCATGACCTGAACTGAAATTGAGATTTGGACACCCCACCACTGAACCAGCCATGTGTCCTTCCATTTTATTTCTTTATCCTACTGGACTTCATAGCACTAGTCACCACCTAATACATTATATGAGCACTTATTTACTTACTATCTGTCTTCTCCATTAGAATGTAAGTGTTGTTAAAGCAGGTAAATTTTTCTGTTCATTGTTGTGGTTCCAGCACCTAGAACTGTGCCTGGCAGATAAGAGGTACTCAGTTGAATGAATGGTTACAAGTGTGTAACAATACACAGCAAAGTTTTGTGATTACATGCTGGGAGAGGAGTTAAGAGCACTTTTAGGTTTTCTGTATATAGAATAGTATATAAGGGTAGTGCATGGAAAAAAGTGGATAGATTTGGGACCTATGCAAAAGGACAGAAGATCCTTAGTCTTGCCAATAGATTGGATATGGAGCTTTCTGACTTGATCAGCTGAAGAAATTATGGTGCCACTGACCCAGATGGAGAGCTCTGGAGGTAAAGGAGGTACAGATAGCGTGGAAAACAATGCAGACAAAGAGCTGTTTTCTGTCATGCTTAGTTTTAGTACCTACCAGACATCTAAGAAGAGATATCCTGTAGACGGCAGTATATCCAAATCTGAACTCAGGAAAGACCGAGTGGAGATAGAGGTATGGGACTCATCTGCACCTGGAGAACATGCAGAAAGAAAAGATGGAGGCCCAAGATCAACTTTTAAGAGAAAGAAGAGCTAGAACGGGAGACCGAGTTCCCTTCTGCAGCCCCAGAGCCCTCCTTTTCCTTTCCTACATCATGATCTTGTCAATTTCCTGCGCCCTCTACTTGGAAATCTCTTTGCCCTAACTCTTCATCTTGCCTCCTTCTTTTTCTTTTATTTTTTAATTAAATATTTTATTTAGTGTCTGTCTGTATGCTGGATTTTTTAGATCACTTACACTGTTTTTTCCCCAATCTTTTCAGCCATTTTTAAAATATTTTATTCTTTTTGGAACAGTTTTAGGTTCATGACAAAATTGAGAGAGGTAGAGATTTCCCATATAGACCTTGTATCCACACATTCATAGCCTCCCCCATTATCAATGTTCCCCACCAGAGTAGTACATTTGTTAAAACTGATGAGCCTATATTGACCCATCATATTCACCCAAAGCCACAGTTTACATTACATTTGACTCTTGGTGTATATTCTACAGGTTTGGACAAACGTGTAGTAACATGCATCTGTCATTATAATACTGTACAAAGTATTTTCACTGTCCTGAAAATCTGCTACGCTTTGCCTATCCATCCCTGCCTCTGCTTCTCATTCTTAAGGACCAATTTTGACATCGCCTGGTCAGAGAGGCCTTCCCTGACCACACCCCCACACCCCAGCCACTCTCTACCACATTACCTTATTTCTACTCTCTATAGCACTCATCCCTCTCTAGAATTGCCTTGTTTGTCTACTGGTTTATTTTCTGTATCCTCCATTAGATTCTAAGTTTCATGAGGACAGGAATCTTTCTGACTTTTTCCACTTCTCTGCTTCTGCATAGTACCTGGAACATAAAATGCACTTTAAAAATATCTGCAGGGTCGCCTGGCTGGCTCAGTCAATAAAGCATGTAACTCTTGATCTCATGGTCATGAGTTTGAGCCCCTTGTTGGATACAGAGATTATTTAAATAAATAAAACTTTATAAAATATATTGGCAGAAAGAATGAGTGGCCATAGATATGGGAGGAAAACCAAGTGGCAGTGAAGCCAAGAAATTGTTCACTAATGTCAATTGATGACATTTGGGTTGAGGCTTGCATTTAGTTAACCTTGCATTAAGGTTTCAACTTACTTCAGGTTGCTGAACATAGAGCACATAATCATGAGGGTTAAACTACACTAAGAATGTAATAGAAAAACAATGAAAAGAATCAGCAAGGCTTTATGGAATGTTCTAAAAAGTTACACAAAATAATGTCAACATGTCAATAAAGATGAACTATCAGAGATCATTTTGGAGACTCTACATTATGACAGTTTTGTTATTATTTATCTACATTGGACTGGTTAAATATCTTCACAGTTTGCAAAGCACTTTTCCAGGATATTATCTCATGGGAGGCACTTCACAACCCTTAAGGAAGGTAAAACCAAATGAGTGAAGTTCCAAAACTGATGAAGATGAGAACTGGCTTGGCAGCCTTGGAATGAAAAGTTGGAAAATCTTTACCTTGTTGTGGCTGTGAAATAATGAACACACACACACACACACACACACACACACACACACGACCACCACCAATATTAAGTCCCATAGAAGAGATCAAAGTGACTCTTGGCTTAACCTGAAGAAAGCTAACAAAGAGGGTCAGATTTGGACAAGAGTCAATAAAAACTAAAGGTAAAACCACTGTGTAGGACCACATGAGGGTCAAAGACAAATAAATGCCTGATGGCCCTGATTGCCTATTTCTCTCCAGACAGGTGGGGGGAAAGCAGTAAAGCCCTGCCACCCTGGAAGGTTTGTCCTCATTTCTGTATAGCTCAGTAATTCACAACTCAGGCTGCACATCAGTATCACCTGGAGAGTTTTTGTTTCTTTAAGAGAGCGCAAGCACCAAGTTGGGGAGAGGGGCAGAGGGAGAGAATCCTAAGCTCCGCGTGGAGCCTGACACAGGACTCAATCCCATGGCCCTGGGATCATGACCTGAGTTGAAACTAAGGGTTGGACACTTAACCAACTGAGCCACCCAGGCGCCACTGGAAATCTTTTTTTTTTTTTTAATTTTTTTTTTTTCAACGTTTTTTATTTATTTTTGGGACAGAGAGAGACAGAGCATGAACAGGGGAGGGGCAGAGAGAGAGGGAGACACAGAATCGGAAACAGGCTGCAGGCTCCGAGCCATCAGCCCAGAGCCTGACGCGGGGCTCGAACTCACAGACCGCGAGATCGTGACCTGGCTGAAGTCGGACGCTTAACCGACTGCGCCACCCAGGCGCCCCTATAATTTTTTTTTTTTAATGTTTATTTATTTTTGAGACAGAGAGAGACAGAGCATGAACGGGGGAGGGTCAGAGAGAAGGAGACACAGAATCTGAAACAGGCTCCAGTCTCTGAGCTGTCAGCACAGAGCCCGACGCGGGGCTCGAACCCACGGACCCCGAGATCATGACCTGAGCTGAAGTCGGCCGCTTAACCCACTGAGCCACCCAGACGCCCCTGGAAATCTTTTTAAAATATGATACCTAGGGGGTGCCTGGGTGGCTCAGTCAGTTGAGCATCTGACTCTTGATTTCAGCTCGTGAGCTCACAGTTCCTGAGATTGAGCCCTACGTCAGGCTCTGGGTGACAGTGTGAAGCCTGCTTGGGATTCTCTCTTGTTCTCTCTGCCCTTGCCCCACTAGTGTTCACACAATCTCTCTCTCTCTCTCTCTTTCTCTCTCTCTCTCTCAAATAGGGTACCTGGGTGGCTCAGTCGGTTAAGTGTCTGTCTTTGGCTTAGGTCATGGTTGTCACAGTTCATGAGTTCAAGCCCTGCATCAGGCTTTATGCTGACAGCGTGGAGCGTGCTTGAGATTCTCTCTCTCCTCTCTCTGCCCCTACCCTGCTTGCATTCTCTGTCTCAAAGTAAATAAATAAAACTTTCTTTTAAAAATTAAAATAAACTAAAAAAAAGCGTTATTAAAGAAAATATATCATACCCAGGCACCACCACCAGAAGCAGGGATTCAACTCTTCCTAGGTAGGGACTAAGCAATTTTTACATCTCCCAAATTGATTCTAATATGCAGCCAGAGTTGAGAAAACACTGATAACTATTCTAAGCCCAGACAGAAAACAAAGTCAAGTCAAGTATACTTACAACTCACTCATTAATTCATTTGCTCATACAATAATAATTACTTTAGGGGCACCTGACTGACTCAGTTAGTAGAGCATGCAACTCTTGATCTCAGGGTCGTCAGTTCAAGCCCCACATGGAGCATAGAGATTACTTAAATAAATAAAACGTAAAAAAATTATTTTAAGACTCCATAACTGAAAATAATAATAGCTCATAGCTAACAAGTCTTTGGTATATGCCAAGCTTTGTGCTAAGAACTTCATGTGTCACCCAAGCCTCTCAACAATCCTGAAACAGTTACTACTGTTTTCCTCATTCTATGGATGAGAAAACATAGATTCAGGTCACACTGGGAATCTGTGGCAGTGCTAGGACCCAAATCCCCCAGAATCCAGAATCAGACTCTTAACGACCCCCACTTAGCCTCTGAATATCAATGCCTTGTAAAAACTTTTTGTTGAAAACCCAAATTCAAACAGTTTTCATGTCAAGACTACATCATGATGGAAATAAGTTAAATTCCAGATTCTTAAGCTGTATGCATTTTGTCTTTTTGCATAGCTCCAATTTGACAAATGGGGCTGGCTGGGGTCTTGGGGGTGGGGGGAGGCCAAGGGCTCACTTGTCTCTGTTAGGTTTGTTTGTTTTTTTTTAATGTTCTTATTTTTGAGAGAGAGAGAGACAGAGAGAGCGCACTGCACGCATGCATATGAAGACAGGTGGAGAAGGGACAGACAGAGGGGGCAGAGGATCAGAAGCGGGCTCTGTGCCGACAGGAGAGAGGCTGATGTGAGGCTTGAACCCACAAACTAGGAGATCATGACCTGAGCCAAAGTCACACTCTCAACCATCTGAGCCATCCAGGTGCCTCCACTGGGTTAAGTTTTAAATTAAAAAATCAGGGCGCCTGGGTGGCTCAGTTGGTTAAGTGTCCAACTTCAGCTCAGGCCATGATCTAACGGTTCATGAGTTTGAGCCCCACGAGTTCGGGCTCTGTGCTGACGGCTTGAAGCCTGCTTTGGATTCTGTGTCTCACTCTCTCTCTCTACCCCTCCCACGCATGCTCTGTCTCTCTCTCTCTCTCTCTAAAAAGTAAACATGAAAAAAAAATTTAATAAATAAAATAAAAACATCAAACTAAGGCCCTTGACACTTATAACACATGTGTAAGGTTCTCTTTATTCATACTATTCATCTTCCCTGCAGAAAGTAAAATCAAGATTTAGTTCTTAAAATCAGTCAGCAGCGGGTGTTCATGATTCTCTCCTCTCTGATATGATCAAAGATGTGTACACAAAAACAAACACTTCCCTCCCCTTTCGTGCTCATATTTTTGTTGATGACAATGGAAAAGGGAACTTGAAAGGAAAAAAGTTAAAGACTGTGACAACGAAGCAAAATTTTATCTAAAAATAAGTCTTTTAAAAAGGGGAGGGAATGGAGGAGTGGGGATGGGCTTTATTCTTCTCTTGAAGAGTATCAGTGGGCTTTATTATGAAAACCTGGTTCTTTGTATTCACTATTCTAAAAATTCTTTGTCTGGCATTTTTAGATTTTCATAGGAGTATGAAAAGTGTGATCAAAATAAGAATTGTTGCATTGTAGCATAAATGGAATTAAACTATTACACTTTAGATCTCAGATGTATTGGTGAATGAGTCATGTGTCTCCATTCATTGCTTCTGTTGCCTGACAACAATTTTTCTAGATTCTAAGAAACTTTGAGGAAAATAAAATCCACTGGAACAAAGCAGAGAGATACATCTGCCAGGAATCTTTACATGCTCCTGTAGGTCTGCATACAAGCATTCTGCATACAGGAGAACTTAAAATGGAAGCCAAGTCAGCCTTTGCTTTTTGTTTACCCAGAATGAATCTGATTCTGGGTTGACTGGATTCTACTGGGCTGAGTAGGCCCTGGGATTCCCGGACTACAGGAGCTCCCAGTGGAGCATGGCAAACCTACAATCTGGACTGGTTCTTACCGGTCTGGCTTCTTTATTTCTTTAATCACAATAAATCACTCTTCCATCTGCCTAGGGGCCTGGCAGAAACCTGCCCCTCTATCACTGAAGACAATTATCATATTCATTTGTCCATTCATTTGTTCAATCAACAAATATTTCAGAGCACCTATTATATGACACACATTGTACTAGACCCTGGAGATACAGTAGTGAGCAGCCCTCATGAAATTTACATTCTAGAAAAGGAGAAAGACTGGGGCGCCTGGGTGGCGCAGTCGGTTAAGCGTCCGACTTCAGCCAGGTCACGATCTCGCGGTCCGTGAGTTCAAGCCCCGCGTCGGGCTCTGGGCTGATGGCTCGGAGCCTGGAGCCTGTTTCCGATTCTGTGTCTCCCTCTCTCTCTGCCCCTCCCCCGTTCATGCTCTGTCTCTCTCTGTCCCAAAAATAAATAAAAAACGTTGAAAAAAAAAAAAATTAATAGAAAAGGAGAAAGACAGTAAGGTAACAATTAAATGGACAATATGATTTCAAATACAGTAAATATTAAGAGTGATGTGGAAGAAGCATGCTCATTTAGATAGGTCAGGAAAGGCCTCACTAAAAAGATGGTGTTTGAGCTGAGACTTGAATGACCAGAAGAGCATGGTGATGGAGCCAAATGTCCCAGAGGAGGAAACTGCATGTGCAAAAGCCCCAGGATGGGAATAAGCATGGCATATTCAAGGAAGAAAAAGAAGGCCATTGTACTGAGGGGTAGTAAATGAGGAAAAGAGTAGCACTAGATAAGGCCACAAAAGTAGGCAGGAGCCAAATCAGTGGAAGGCTCTGTAGGTGACAATAAGGAGTTTGGATTATCCTTTAAAAGCAGCAGGAGGCTCCCAGGGGATTAAGAATTGGAGTGAAAATGATCTGATTTGTATTTTTAATTATTTTTTTAAGTTTATTTATTTATTTTGAGTGAGAGAGAGTGCGAGAGAGAGCAAGAGCAAGAGAGAGAGAGAGAAGGGGAAGATACAGAGGGAGAGAGAGAATCCCACGCAGACTCCGCACCAGTGGGGAGCTTGATCCCACAAAATGTGAAATCATGACCTGAGCCCAAGAGTCAGAAGCTCAACCAAGTGAGCCACCCAGGTGCCCCTGATTTGCATTTTTAAAAGGTCACTTTGAGGTGCCTGGCTGGCTCAGCCAATAGAGAATACAACTCTTGATCTAGGATCACGAGTTCAAGCCCCACATTGGGAGTGGAGCCTATATCATTAAAAATAAATAGTAAATAGGGCCACCTGGGTGGCTCAGTCGGCTAAGCGTCCGACTTCGGCTCAGGTCACGATCTCACGGTATGTGGGTTCAAGCCCCACGTCGGGCTCTGTGCTGACTGCTCAGAGCCTGGAGCCTGTTTCAGATTCTGTGTCTCCCTCTCTCTCTGACCCTCCCCCGTTCATGCTCTGTCTCTCTCTCTCTCAAAAATAAATAAAAACGTTAAAAAAAATTTTTTTAAATAAATAGTAAATAAATAAATAGTCACTTTGTTGTATTAAGAATGGAGTGTAAGAGAACATAAGTGAATTCCTATCATCATTCATTCATCTATTCATCTATTCAGAATATTTTTGGGGTGCCTAATTGCCAGGCAATGTGCCAAGCACTGGAAATCATGGTGACAAAAGCATTATTCCTCCCCTCAAGGAGCTTACAAGACCATTGGAGAGACACAGGAGTACATAGTCTCTTATAATGAGCTAAGTGCTGTGCTGGGAATAATCTCCATGTGACATGGGAACCCAGAAGAATTCATTCATTCATTCATTTAGTAAATACTTATGTGCCCAGGTCTTAAGATACAATGGTGAACTAAACAGACAAGGCACGTATCCCCATGGTGTTTACAGATTAGTGGAGGAGATACATCAATTAAACACACAGACCTATCATTACCCATTGTGATATGACCTATGGAAGACAAATGATGTGACTGGATAGGAGAGGAGCCTGGTATAGTCCAGGAGGGCTCAGGAGCCCTGAAGCATGAGCTGCAGCTATGTATTTTAAGTAGAAATTTTAGGTAGAAAAGGAGAGGAAGATTGTCAATTATACCTCAATAAAGCTGGGGAAAGAGTAGGGAGAGAGTACTGTGGGCCAGCCCCAGCTAGGTGGATTGGGAAACACTGTCTGACATCTAAGCTGAGTCCTGAAGGATAAGTAGAAGTTAGCCAGGTGAGGTGAGTTACAGGGGGGAAGAGAAGGCATTCCAGGACGATAGAACGGCCTATGCAAAGACATGGAGGCAACAGAAAACACACCGGATTCTGGAAAAAAGCCAAGTGTTCAATATGGCTGGGCTGTATAGTAGCAAGGCACAGCAAGATTAAAGAGAATGGAGAGGTAAAGCAGGATTAGAATCTTTTGAACTTCATTCTGAGGGCAGCAGGAAACTGCTAAAGGACTTTATGCAGGAGAAAGACCAGGCCGATTGAAGTATTAGGAACTTCTCTGGACACACAGAGAAAACTGGCTGTGCCCTCACAACCTGCCATACTTTATCTAGAAGAGATCTTACTGAAAGTAGGTGTTAGGCTTTCATGGAAATCCCTCTTCAGGCTTTCTGAGCTGAGGGAGGGCTAGTTTAGCAAATGAGTTTGGCCACCCTATTTGGCCACTCTATTACTGCCTCTTCCCACTGTCCACAGCCCAGCACAGGACCAGCAGGATTAATTAATTCAAAAGACATCTGCTGGTTGTGCTGAGCAACAACTTATCTGGGTCTCCATAACTGGGCACACTAGGGAACCCAGTTTCCTCTAGCCTCATGGGCCATAATGTGGTGGACAGAGCAAGGGCCCTTCAGATATCAATGGTTTATTCCTTTCATTAATTTGCTTAAGGTGACGTTATGGACAACCCTCCCCCTGACACACACACACCCAGACTAGTATCATTTGCACTCAGCATTTTGCTTTCATCTTGAACTTCCAGCCAAACATCTAGCTCTCTAGACCAAAGCCATTTTAGCCTGGTAGTGGGCAATGTCTTCTGATTGGTCTGCCCTCCAAGGGGTCTTTAGATTCAGGGGTGGGGAGAAGGTGTCCTGTGTCTCCTTGAGACTAAGGCCCAGGACACCAGGGTGAGATTTCCAAAATGTTGCCTAGGTGCATCCTTCCTGCCTCAGATGGCTTCCCATTGTTACAGGATAAAATCTAAACAATTTAGCCCAGCCTACAGGGCCCTTGGGAACACCCCCTTCCACCAGCTGTCCCCCTGCCTAGAGGGCCCTTTCCCCAGATATCCCTGTGGTGGTACCTTCTTATCATTCGAGTCTCAAATTAAATGGTACCTTCTCAATTTGGCCTCCCTGACAACCCACTCTAAGATAGCTGGAGAGTCACTCTCTATCTCATCATCCCACTGTATTTTCTTCATAGCATATGTCACCATCTAAAATTAGTTGTTTATCTACTTGCTGATTGTTGGTCTTCTCCCTCTAGGATGTGGCCTGACAGCTTGGCTCTTGTCTGCTGCTTGGTTCTTGTTCACTGTTTCATCCCCAGTATCTAGAACAATGTCTGGCACATGGTGGTGCTGAATGAATGAACAGTCCTGGCCTATCTTCATCCTACTCCATCCTTGCAATGTTCCCTAAGCTTTGGAGGGATGGAGGTGGGTGGAGGTCTTCAGACCTGCCTTGCTAATGATAGCCCCTAATGCCTACAACCTGGAATGACTTTCCTCCCTTCCTGGCCACCAACCTCCTCACTTCCACACTCATTTTCTCTTTTCTTCCAAATGCTGAAATCCTCCTAGATATTCAAGCCTGGTACACACCTTTGTCAAGGCACTGTTACTGTATTGCAATGAGACATTTACCTCTATTTGCCCCACGTGCCCACGTTTGTGAACTCCTAAAGGCAGGCATTCATTTACCTCCTTCTCTCTAGTACACAAGACAGTAATCAGCACACAGTAGGCACTTCACGAATGTTTGTTGACTGACTACGTAGGAAAATGTGGTTCAGAGAAACATGGATAAGGAAGCCATGGTAGGAGGGGTTGTCACAAATCTAGACCTCCAGCAGAGAGGCACCCGCTTCCCTATGGACCAAACCAGGAGAATAATACCACATTAAATTGTGATAATGCAGAGCAAAAGGGGGTGGGTATATCCCAAAAGACCCTGCCTCTCGTCATTCATGGACTCCCATGGATAGGAGTACAGGAGAATGCTCACTATCAACTCTTGCAGGATTAAACAAAGAGGCCCAGAAAAGTGACAGCTAAAGTTTGCACAGTGCTTCCCACCCCTCCAAGCATGTCCTCAAACTTTATCTCACTATGGTCTATGGGGAAGGGAAGTAATTTTTATCCTATCAGTGAGACTCACAGAGGTCCAGCAGCCTGCCCAAGGAGTGAGTTGCTCTATTAGCAGTGCCTTTATTCTGCTATTTGGGAGCTCTTAACATGCTCATCCAAGATTTAGTTGCTAAGCTCCTAGAACGTGTGTGTAATTATTGTTGTCTAAAATAGAGAACAGCAGAATGTGTAATTAGGTGCTTTTAATAAAGCCCTTTTGGATGATGCAGATGCTGATGCTGATGAAGCTGAAGATGATGGCAATTTTTGATAATGATGACGATGAAGATGCTATCCTTGAAGACAAGGACCAGGAGGGAGCCCTTCTCTCGGAATGGAGCCAGAGCCAGCACCACGGGCAAAGGGCTGATCAGGATGCAGCACTGCCTAGCATGTGATCTGAACTGGAGTTAGGCCACCTGTGACCTCCTCAGGGCTCCATTCTAATTGTTTGTGTGGCCTCACCAAGTGTCAATTTCCTCACCTCTAAATGGAAAGATTACCTGACTCTCATGGTTGTCGGGAGGCTCTTTGGAAGTAATCAAACAGGCTTATTATCACCGAGCCTTTATCACAGTAAATGCTTTGTGGTTATACTAGCAAATCCTTACAAACAGCATACTTTAGGACAGGTAATGTTCTAAGCACTTTATATATATTAGCTCATTTATGTAACACACTATAAGGTAGGAATGAACATCATCACCTCTGTTTAATAGAGAAACTAAGGCACACACCGGGAAGTAGAATAATTTGACGATGATCACAGAGCCAGAAAGTGCCAGACCTGCGTGTTGGACCAGGTTTGAGTCCAGAGGCATCACACAGCCGTGGTGACCATGGAGACGCACTGCTCAGATCTCCCTTTGAAAGAACTGTTGCGGTGGACAGAGTTGGGCCACCTTGAGACTCATCACAGCATCCACACCAAGGCCTTGCTTGTTCTGGGCCACTCTCAGCCTCTGACCCACAGCAAGGGTGCCAGAGCCGGGCCATTCCTGCCCAACATGAAACTCCTCTGATGGGCAACTTTTGTGTGCATGTGGTAAAATATACATAACATGAAATTTTCCAAGTTTATCATTTTAGCTATTTTTAAATATACAGATCAGTGGCATTACGTACATTCACATTGTTGTGCAACCATCATTGTCATTCATCTTCAGAACCTTTTCATCTTCCCAAACTGAAACCTCATACCCATTAAACATTAACTCCTCAGGGTGCCTGGGTGCCAGTCGGCTGAGTATCCAACTCTTGATTTTGGCTCAGGTCATGATCTCACCTTCATGAGATCAAGCCCACATCAGGCTTAGCACTGGACATGGAGCCTGTTTAAGATTCTCTCTCTCCCTTTCTTTCTGCCCCTCTCCCGTACTCTCTCTCTCTTAAAAAAAAAATTGGGGCACCTGGGTGGCTCAGTTGGTCAAGCAGCTGACTTTGGCTCAGGTCATGATCTCACAGTTCATGAGTTCAAGCCCCACATTGGGCTCTGTGCTGACAGCTCAGAGCCTGGAGCCTGCTTCAGATTCTGTGTCTCCCTCTCTCTCTGCCCCTCCCCAGCTCGCTCTCTCTCTCTCTCAAACAAACATTAAATTTTTTTTTAAAAAATTAACTCCTCAGTTTACATAGTATATTCTTTTCAAAACTTTTGTTATATATCTCATTATAGAATCACATGCCAGTAAAAAGAAGAAAATTAAATTCACCTGTTATTCAGGGTGCCTGGGTGGCTCAGTCGGTTGTGTCCCACTTTGGGTCAAGTCATGATCTCACTTGGGTCAAGTTCATGAGTTTGAGACCTGCATCGGGCTCTGTGCTGACAGCTCAGAGCCTGGAGCCTGCTTCAGATTCTGTATCTCCCTCTCTGTCTGCCCCTCCCCTGCTCGTGCTCTGTCTCTCTCTCTCTAAAAGAAACAAACATTAAAAAAAAATTTTTAATAAAAATAAATAAATTCCCCTGTTATTCTACTACCCCAGATCGTTTTCAACTATTGCCATCTTAGTTTCATTATGAGGTAGATCTCTCTAGATGTTTATCTCTGCATATTAGTTTCTCTTTAAAGAAACTGGTTTCTCCCACAGGATGAATTGGATGGAAATAACTTTAAGGAGCTTGGTTTCTATAAAGTGACTTAGTTCAGGAATGCATTCATTCATCCATTCATTTAATACATATTTATTAAACAGCTACCAAATACCAGGCCCTGTCCAGGCACAAGGGGTATAAGACAGACACAGCACTTGACTCCAGAAAGTATACAGGCTAGTGGAACCAGACACATTACCAAGCAATTACAATACACTGCTGTGTGGGTCAGTGTGGGGCCTCCAAGCCCAACCTGGCTTCTTGGAGAAAGGAGTATCTAAGTCAAGACCCGAGGAATGGTAAGAAGTTAACCAGGCAAAAGAGAAGACATTTTAAGAGGCATTATAGGACTAGAACCTAGGCAAAGGGGGATACCTATAATAGGCTTGATTGTCTAAGGAGCAGCTGACTCTGCCCACAACTGTCAAAAATGATGAAGGAAGGTGTGCGTGTGTGTATATGTGTACATGTGGGTGTGCGTGTGTGTGTAGCAGCAGCAACTCAGACTGTGCAGGCGATAAGACCTCACCCAGTCGAGGTCTTGGCTGGGTAAAGGCTTTCAAAAAGTAGATACTCAGGAACCTACCGGAGGAGTGAAGCTAACTGATCCCTAGCTTCAGACTAGAAATATTGGCCAACCATTCAGCTCTCTGAGGACAGAGATGACAGCATCTCCATCTCCGTGGAGTTATAGGACCAAGGTAAAGCCAGACACAAAGAGGACCCTCGGTTATAACTGGTGCCCATGGATCGGTGTTTCTCAGCCTAAAGCTGCGTTAGGCAAGAGGAAGACACCCTGGATGATGCTACATCATCTCATGACACCTCTTAAGAGTGCAGTTGGTTCAACATGAAGAAAGGAGTCTAGGGTCTTGGAAGTGATGTAGAAAAAATATGAAAGCTTGGCCTTTCCCTGAGTAGATCTCAATTATTAATCAACAACAGCAGCAGCACTGCCCATCACAGAATTTCCATCATAGGTTAGAGATAAGGAGATAGTAAGTATTGTTTCAAGTATCGTTTTGATATTTTTAATAAAAGTTTTATTTATTTTGAGAGAGAGAGAACGTGAGGGTGGGAGGGGCAGAGAGAGAGGGAGAGAGAGAATCCCGAGCAGGCTCTGCACTGTCAGCACAGAGCCCATCGTAGGACTCGAACTCATGCACTTTGAGATCATGACCTGAGTCAAAATCAAGAGTCATTTTTCTTTTGATTAACAGCAATTGACATCTTATTTTCTGCATCCTATAATTTTTCTTGGCCACCTTCTATTTTATTTTATTTTATTTTATTTATTATTTTCCTGAGAGAGAGAGAGAGATAGCATGAGTGAGGGGCAGAGAGAGAGGGCCAAAGAGAGAATCCCACGAGGGGCAGAAAGAGAAGAGAGACAGAGATGGAGACAGAGTGTGGAGTCCAAATCAGGACCCTAGCTCATCCTACATGGGGCTCGAACCTCACCAATCATGAGATCATGACCCGAGCCAAAGTTAGATGTTTAACGGACTATGCCACCCAGGCACCCAGCCATGTTCTATTTTAGCATATGAGTATAAATAAAATTATTTAATGAGAAAATATCAAAAAGGCTTGAAGTGTGCTGACAGGCACCACCATCTCATTAAATGTGAATATCTTTATGAAGTAACTTAGGTTTTTGGGGGGAAAAAAGCAGTAGAAAACCACAGTGTGGTATTTTTAGGTATGTAGGTGAGGCAGCACCCACACATGCCACCACATCCCTCTGAACAGTGAAGACAGCTCCTCACTTCTCCCAGGCTGGGAGGGATGGGCTAAGATGACCTGGCAGTACTTCCTTAATGTTATCTTCCTTGAAAGTCAGAAAGCCTTCCACTCCCACATCCAAGTTCAGTGCATGGTGAAGCAGCTGCCAGCAGTGGCCTAGGGAGTCAAGGCCAGTGTCTGTGGTCAATGAGGCCTTGGCACTGAAATGGACAGGAACACCCTCAGTCCTTGTAGCTGGAGCCCTAAGACAGGCAAGCACAAAAAGCAGTACCCACCAGGGGTCTGCATGCCCTGCCCATGGAAGAAATGTCACTACCTCCCTCAGGGACAGGCCTGGGTGGGGGTTGTCACTGGGTGGGTGAACACCCACTGGTCTTCTCAGCCAGTTTGGGAATCAGGGTAAAAATAACACTAGCCGCATCATTTTCCAAAATTAAGGGCAATGCTATAGCAAATGTATGCAGATGTATACAGACACAGATGGGAACAAGTGTATTTAATTGTAAATGAGTCAGAACAGAGCAAATGAGATTTCCCTTATATTTGGGTTCCAAAAATTACAGAGAAAATGTGCCTGAGGCAGAAACAAATCCCAAAAAAAAACACCCAACCCCAAAACACACACACACACACACACACACACACACACACACACACAAATGCGAATAGGTTATTGAGGCAAGAGCCACATGGGAAGGAACCTTTGGCATCCAGAAAGCTGTAGTAGTTTAGGTCTCCTCAGGGTTTGTGAGAAAATGTCCTGGCTCCCAAGAGCTTGATCCCAGAAGCCCTAATGTGGCCACAGTGCTCACAGATTGACACAGGCAGAGAGAACAGGACCCAGGGTACCTTGGCCTCATCTGGCCCCTAGATGTCACAGAAAATGGGGAAAGGAAGGGAGGCTGTAATGGACTGTCCACAAGAAGGGAGCCAAGGGCTAGCTTTTGGGACTTCAGAGAAATGAACTGAGGCAGAGAAAAAGAGAGAGGGAGAAAAGCCCCCTCTATGTAGTTCCCTGTGGCCAGAGAGAGAGGAATGACAACAGAATACTTCTTGTCAGGGAAAGCACCATTTCTTCTCAACAGCCTTAAGGAAGGTACCTGGTACAGTGCCAGGCTCTTGGTAGATGGCCAGTAAATACTAGAAGGAAAGGAAAGAGAAGGGATGGAAGGAAGGGAAAATATATCATCTTGCAAGTTCCTTCCAATCTGTGGACTGGAGTGGAAAACTGCAGAAGCAAAAGGGCAGATTGCCCAAGTAAAAAGGACATGCTTCGAAAGACAGGAGTGTACCTACCTTCAGAGCCCAGAGGAATGTGGGGGAAGGGCAGGAAAGTGAGACACACCAATCCTGCCAGACCTCCTACCCCTGTAAGCTCATCCCCTCCACAGGCAGCAGTCTGAAAGTCATACCTACCCCCTGTGCCTGAACGATTGTAATTTGCTCCTCAGAGAACAGAAAAACATCGGTTCCACCACAGCAGGTGAGCCATCCCCAGGGCAGCAACCTGACACGCAAATCAGGAAGCTTTGTGCACCTGAGCAGCTTCAGCGCTCAGCAGGAATCTAATAAAAGTCTGCAAGTAGATGAATGTGTGAATGAATGCATGCATGAATGAATGAACACAACAAAGACTTTACCCACCCCAAATCGGCCTCACCCCGGTTTGAGCCATTACCTCACCCTCGCCAGGCCTGTTGCCTCAGCTCTCAACAATTCTCCACCTCCCAGCCCCAGGAGTAGCAAACCCAGCCTTTTTCCTCACTCCAGCTCTCCTGGCAGGAGGATTCCAGGAAGGCAACAAGCAGAGTCTCCTCCGGGGAAAAGGGCAAAGGGAGCTTTCATCCCAGCCACCCCCACATTCTTTGTCCATCACATTTGCAGTCCTTGCCTGATCTCCCCCAGAAAGCCCAGAGGTCTGGGTTGGCCTAGCTGACATTTGACCCAAGCCCCTCCTCCCCCGCTCCTCAGGGTCCACTCTCACCCTTGCCCCACCCCGGGATTTCAGCTTTGAAGAAAGCCCATACTGTGTGCCCGGTGGTCTGCAGGTCAGCTCCAGTGAGGGATCCTTGTGCTCGGAGTACCACACAGCCCAGGAGAGCCTATGCCTCAGTTCTGCAGGTCCTCTGAGGCACCCCTCCCGGGACCCACCCTGCTAGTTGCCAGTGGATACAGACAGACACGAGAGAGGAAAACAAAGAAATGCCGCACAGCTGTGAGCAGCCCAGCATCGCCAATGCAGCTCCAGTCTACCACATGTCAGCCTGCTGGAACTTAAAAAGAAGCCAAGGAGAGTTGAAAAACTAGCTGCAAGCAGAGGCCCATGTATGCTATTCACAGGCTTTATTTCAGCTTCTTACAAAAGCTCAGCCCCCAGCTCTGGCCGCTTTCTGTGACCTGCCTCCCCTTGCCCTGCCCTTGCCTCCTGTGTCTGACGCTGCATTATGCATTATGTGTGCTACTTTCTAGCCCCTCCATCTTCCTGCCTCTTGTTCTTCTTCCTCCTCCTCTTTCTTCTTCTCCCCCCTTCTCCACCTGTTCCGTTTGCTCAAGGCTTTTCCATTTATGAAGCTCTTTCAGATACATCAGACATAAGATGAGCTCAGTGGCACATACCAAACGAGGCAATTAGAAGGCAGGTTTTGAAAAGATGGAGACAAGAGACAGGGACTCTTGTTAGCGTGATAACCACCTGAGCTAGACTATAAGAGGGAGAAGCATCTTGTAAGCACTTCATCTTGACACTGGGCTTTGGAAAAGCAGGCCCTGCCTTTCATGTCCTCCAAGTTAGACCTAAAGACTGACATCTATGCTTGTGTTTTGTGAGATGTCTGTCTTGGTTTGGGTTCCTCCAAAACAAACCCTGAAACAGGGGTTCAAGCACAAATACTCTATTTAGGAGGTGACTCCAGGAAGCACTGGTAGGGAGTGAGAAAGTGAGACAAAGAA
Organism: Neofelis nebulosa; assembly: GCF_028018385.1. NCBI lineage: Eukaryota > Metazoa > Chordata > Mammalia > Carnivora > Felidae > Neofelis > Neofelis nebulosa. The sequence continues at coordinate 125,305,457 of NC_080782.1, forward strand.
GGGAAGGAAGCCATAAGAGGGTGCGCTGTAAGGTGTTAAATTACTACTCGGACAACTGGAACTCGGACAACTGGAGCTCAGAACTGCGGGAACTCTACCGGACAATGTGGGAGGTGCCTCAGGGCGGGCCCTGCTTAGGAATGAGGAAGCTGGGCTACACACACACTTCTGTCATTGGTTGAGAGCTGAGAGCTGCTTCTGGAGGTGACCCATGAACTCCCTGGCACTTCCCATTTATCCTGTGCAGAGGCCAAGTGTTCCCTTGGCCAGAATGAAGCCCTCAGGCAGGGTCCCAGTTGCTGCTGTAAGCAGGCTCTGGTACAGAGATGAGCACCGAGAGGACTCGGACAGGGCAACAGCAGCCGCAGGAAGCCTTCTAATCAACAGCCCTGACCTTGAGCCAGTTTGGGGTTTCTATCCCTTGAAACTAAACAGCCCCTCCCTTTCCCTCATCACTCCCAGTAGCCAGGCAAGGCAGTGCAAAGTCCCTCACTCTGCCTCCTTTCTCTGATCCCTGTGGCCTGGAAAGGTCTCTCTTCCCCACCTCAAAATGTCTTTGAATCTCCATCCATTCCTTTTTCCTTTGCTTTGGGCTTGGAATATTTTTCTTCTACTGGAGCTTTTGTTTTTTGTTTTTTTTTTTTAATTTTTTTTTTTAACATTTATTTATTTTTGAGACAGAGACAGAGCATGAACGGGGGAGGGTCAGAGAGAGAGGGAGACACAGAATCGGAAGCAGGCTCCAGGCTCTGAGCCATCAGCCCAGAGCCCGACGCGGGGCTCGAACTCACGGGGACCGTGAGATCGTGACCTGAGCTGAAGTCGGAGGCTTAACAGACTGAGCCACCCAGGTGCCCCTACTGGAGCTTTTGTACACACACACACACACACACACACACACGCACACACACCCTGTTTTCTCCAACACTTTGTTCTGTTATTAGTTACCCTTCTTTAATGCTGGGCAGGAGTTGTGACGAGTGTTCTAGGCAGCAGAAGCAGCCAGAGCCTGCATACAAACTGGGCCTAAAGGTGCTTGGCCCAGTAGCTTCCCATCACCCATGATACAAAGTCCACATTCCTGAGCCTGGAATTCAATACCTTAATCCAATTTACCATGGGGTTTTTTTTTGTTTTTAGCCTAATCTACTTTGGTCTTTTCCTATGTGTCTCGTTAATCAACAAACATTTATCAAGGTCTTTACTATGTACCAGATGTGCCAGGTACTAGGAGGAGCAATGAATAAGATAGACACAGTTACACAGTCCCTGTCCTCAGAGTTTACAGCTCATTAGGGGTGGAGAAGACAGAAATGGGGTGGAGATCATAGAAAGGTTGCCCTTCTCTGAACCAAAAAGCCTCAGGGGAAGAGCCCAGACTGCTTGCCCTCCTGGGCTCTGGGCCCCCACCCATCTGTATCCAGCCTCCAGTAATCCTTACCTCCTGACACATACAGCTGGCCTAATTCCTTCCAACACTGTGACAGAGTCAGTGTATATGACCAAAATAAAACAGCAGAAGTGGGGCGCCTTAGTAGAGCATGCAACTCTTGATCTTGGGGTTGTTAGTTCAAGCCCTGCGTCAGGTGTAGAGATTACTTAAAAATAAAAAATAAAATCTAAAAAAAAAACACAACCCTGCAGACATAACGTAATTGTAATTTCTGAGATTAGGGTATAAAAGACACTGCAGATTTTTTTTTTTTAAGTTTATTTATTTATTTTGAGAGAAAGAGAACACACATGTGTGCGCGCAAGCAGGGGAAGGGGCAGAAAGGGGCGTTGGGGGAGTCAGAATCCCAAGCAGGATCTGTGCTGTCGGCGTGGAGCCCGACATGGGGCTCCATCTTAAGAACCATGAGATCATGACCTGAGCTGAAATCAAGAGCCAGACACTTAACCCACTGAGTCACCCAGGCGCCCCCAGCTTCTGTCTTGGACTCTCTCTCAGATCATTTGCTCTGAAATTCAGCTGCCATATCACAAATATCTCTGCGGAGAAACTGAGACTTCCAGCAGACAGCTACATGGGTGACTCATCTGAGAAGCAGATCCTCCAGCTCCAGTTGAGCCCCAGGTGATGCAACCTCCTGAGAGAGAACCACCTCGCTAAGCTGCTCCCTGATTTCTGACCCTCAGAAACTGTGTGAGATAATACATCTTTTTAAGCCACTATATTTTGGGGGTAATTTGTTACAGAGCAATAAATAATATACCACCTTTCATGCTTTAACGTTACCCTTGATAACCAGAGCCTTTCTGCTTGTCCCATATGGTTCCCATTGTCTACCTGCTCACCAGCATCACTTGGTAGCCCCAACAGAAAGCAGTACAACCCGATTCCAAAGGTGCTTGCCAAGCCTCAGGGGCACCTGGGTGGCACAGTTTGTTCAGCGTCCAACTTTGGCTCAGGTCATGATCTCACAGTTCATGGGTTTGAGCCCCACGTCAGGCTCTGTGCTGAAAGCTTGGAGCCTGGAGCCTACTTTGGATTCTCTGTCACCCTCTCTCTGACCCTACCCTGCTCAAGCTCTGTCTCTCTCCCTCTCAAAAATAAACATTTAAAAAAACTTAAAAAAAAAAAAAGCCTCAAAGTTGGCTAGAACACTTCACACTTTTCTTTCCCATAGTAGTTTATTCCCTTAATTTACGCTCCTTTATACAATCTCAGGAGGGAAAGAAGCCTTATGTTCCTGATTCCTTTACACTCACCTCTTCCTTGTGGTCTTGTGAGAATGATTTGGTGTAAGAGGTCTTTCTCTAAGCCCCTCAAAGCTTCTACTCTCTCTGTGAACAAAAGAAGCGAACTTGCAAGAGTAAACAAAACTTGGACCTCAAGAAAGGTTGGAGATGGATTTTATAACTGGAATTTGTGTTCTCTGTGTGGGCTCCAAACCTGGAAGCCCTCCTCTGATTCAGTCTATTTGCCTCATTGGACTGCTCTTTCCAAGATGTAAACACCTCCCTGGATTGTTTCCTTAGAGGGCATGAAGGAAGTACACACTCAAATAAAGAATTATCTTAAAGCTGTAGCACAAGGTGTGGACACGCTTAGAACTGAATCACATGGCTGGCTTCCCTATCAGCAGAGGGTTCAAGCTCTGGACTTAGTTTTCCCTCTTTTAATTTGCTGTGAGAAGTAGATCTGAAAATACCCAAGGGTCATTAAACCATCTGCCTGGCCCAGGTCATCACCCTAAGATTTGGCAGGGAGGGACCATTTCCCCAGGCTTTGTAATAGTCTAGAAAGGGACATAAGACAGAAAAGACCAAAGCAATTTTAGTTATTTTGGCAATATGGTTGTGATCTTCTCCTTTGGAGTGAGGGCAAATTGTTCTGGAAGGCATAAAGGAGATAGGGAGATACAGGATAGTATTTATTGAAGCTCTACTATGTATAGTATTATTATTTCATTAGTAACAGGATCCAAGAGAGAGAGAGAGGTTTTGGTGGTAGGTTTAGAACATGGCTTCAAACTCTTTGATCCCCCGTTTCTGAGAGATGGTGTCAACTCTATGTACTCTTCCCTTGAATCTGGCCAGACTGGTGACTTCTTTGACTGCAGAGTAAGATAGAAATAGTGCTATGCTTTCACTGCCATATCACCAAAGGCCATGAAGTTCCTACCCCATTGGCTGGGATACTCATTGTCAGAACCATGAGTCATCATGTAAGAAGTCCCAGAGCCCAGGGGCACTATGCTTGGTGCTGAGAGGAAGCCCAAACCATGTGGAGAGGCCATGAATATATACTAAGGTCAACAGTCCCAAGTGACCCCAGTTTCGGGTCATCCCAGATGAACCCCAGATATCATGCAGCAGAAACAACCCATTCTCATTGTGCCTTGTCCAAATTAGTGACCCACAGATTCTGTGAGCATGACAAATGGGTTGTTTTTTTATACCACTAAGTTTGGGATTGTTAGATACACAGCAATAGAAAACCATAACAGTATTGTATTCCTGTTGCACAGATGTGGAAACTGAGACTTGGAGAAATTAAGTTTTAAGGCTATTAAGCAGCAGAAGGACAATGTCAACTCAGGTTTCTGACTCTAAAGGCCACTGTTTTTTCAATAGGGACCCAATCAGGGATGGGATATCAGGACTCACTGGATTGTAGGGTTGGGGAGAAATCATATGGTTGTACTTTTTTTTTTCCCTCAGCTGAATCACACTGCCCATCCTGCATTCACCTTTTCATCCCTGGGCAGATATGCCCACCTACTTCAACAACTGGACACATTTGACAAAGATTCATCTAGCTTCTGTAACTGGTTATTATTATCTGATACTGAGATTGGGAAGCTGGAGCAGGATTCCTGGGTCTGGAAGTCTTATCTCCAGTAGGTTAGGCTTGTATGCTGGTGCCAGATTGACCCACTTTTCAGGCAGATCCTGACCTCCAGGAGATGCTCTGAGCTAGCACCTGTCTGATGACCAGTCAAAAGCCCTTTGAAGACTGGCCTAAAAAAAATGAGGTAGAGGTGAGGCGAGTTTGTCTCCTGTGGAGAGGGGATATGGGATCTGGTCTCTCTTCCCTCTTCCCTGTTTACAGTGGTGCTGAGGGTTTTATTTCATTTGTTTTTAAAGTCTCTGGAGGGTGTCAAGTGCCAGGTGCTATAATAAGTGTGAAATTTAACTACTTTCTCATCATGACAAAAAAAAATCCAGGCTCAGAGATTCAAGTGCTGGGAATCTGCTTATAAAAGGCAGGAACCCTATTGTCAACTTTAAATAAATTGCAACTGAAGCATGATCAGGCTCTGAATTATCACCACAAATCCTCCCAGGAGCGCTCGCTCGCTGTCTCTCTCTCCAGCAAGGGACAGGCAATAAGTCAGTCCAGGAAAGAGGCGAGAAGGAAGCCACAGTCCTGCTACCTCTCATGGCTGGGGGCTTCCAATGACCCATCTTTTCTTCCAGAATGTACCCTTCTTCCTACAGAAATCACCATGCCACTCCGCAGAACTCCAACACCCTCCCCCTCTCAGCCCTGCCTCCCTGTGCAATAATTTCTGGTGAGTACTGTAGCCCGAGTTTTCTAAAGGTACAGCCCTGGCCATTAACCTTTAAAGAGCAAAATGCCAATAGTGCTGCATCATAGGGAGCACGCTTTCTATTTACAGCTGCTCTTTCAGATCATAAGGCACCAGGCAAGGAGAGAATTTTGCTTTAATAACAAGCAGGTGCTTAGAATTAATGCAGGCAAGAAAAAGCCATGAAGGGATCTGAGCAAGCCATGGAGAATCCAGGTCAAACAGTGGAGACATCAGGCAGCATACCGCAAGAAGATTCTGGGGCCAAAGCTACTAGCAGCAGCTTTGGCTAGTTCTGTGGAAAAGGGGAATTAGCATTTACTGGGCTCTTTCAAGATAATTTTATATATATTATGTATTCCTCATTTCAAATCTATGAGGGCCCCATTTTATGGGTAAACTGAGGCTCTGAAGAAAGTAGTTAATTAACTGAGCTTCACACAGCTAGCCTGAGAGGAACCTGGGATTCAAACCCAGATTTTTTTGCCCTGCATCCTTTATTTCACCTGCTGGAGAGAGGTATTTATTATCTTTGTCTTGGCACAGATATCCGAGTATGTAATACCCGCCCTCCTCAAAATGAAAAAAGATTAAAAGTTGTTCTTTACCAATGTTTATTGAATTACCTGAATGAAAGTATCTCTTTATTTATGTATGTATTTTAGAGAAAGAGAGACAGAGACAGAGAGAGAGAGAGAGAGAGAGAGAGAGAGAGAGAGAGAGAGAGAGAGAGAATCTTAAGCAGGCTCAAGGCTCAGCACGGGGCTCGTTCCCATGACTCTGGGATCATGACCGGTGCTGAAATCAAGACTGGGATGCTCAACAGACTGAGCCACCCAGGCATCCCTGAGAGGATCCTTTACACCCCTTGATAAGGTCCCAGAAGATACTCTGAAGTTGACTATTGGACTCAGAATATGGAATCTATGTCGTAGAAGCACTCACCATTCCCAACCCCACCTCCTAATCTTTCTAGTCTCCCTCATATTCAAGTCCAAACACCAGCCCATCCACAATGCTTCTCAAGTAACTACATTTCTTTCTCTTCCTCAAACTCACTTACAGATGACTGCAAATACTCATCTCTTGAGGGTGGTGGAACACTGAAGCCCAGCCATTCTGCCCATCCCCACAGAGCTCAGTGTCTCAGGCAGGATCAGGGAGGTTCTTCCACATGTCAGCCACATAGGACACCCCTGACAGACACATCTATAATCCCAGCCCACTGGTCCCTTTGGATCAGGAAGTACTGCTATGTGGAGGCCAGACTTGAGGCAGGGGGCTGTTGGGGGTCCAGCCTCTCTAGTGCACTCCCTCAGGAGTACAGCCAACAAGTGGGATTCAGGTCTACATGGTTCAGACGATCCCTGACTCTAGATTTCTTGCCAATCTGGCTGCCCTCCAGGACACCCTCCTGTCTCCCACCCACTCCAGGATAGTCCCATTAGTGAGACCAGGCTTGGGGGGAAAAAAACAACACAACCCAACATGGAAACTTGCTGTTCATCGGAGTAAAAATGGAATTTCTCATTTGCTCTGGGGCCACTTCATCCACAGGAAATACTAGGTGACCACGTAACAAATGCCCCCACCTGAACCAACCCACATAGAAATTACAAAACACACTCAAATGGCACACACAGAGCATGTGGGGAGCCATCCACACCTACTGTCACAACAGTCTGTCAAATTTCAGAGAACCCTTGCTCCACCACTTCACAACCAGTCCCAAGCTGCAACTTTCCCAACATCCACTTCCACAGGCCGACTTCACTTTTTCACATCAAAGTGCCATATCTACCATAGTATTTATGTTTTTCTTAACCACTTAACACCCATAAAGCTGTGCTACCATTTTTATTAAGTTCCTATTTTTTTTTAATGTGTCATTGGTGGACTTGTCACTGTTGTGCCCCCAACCCCTTTTTTCCCTTAAGCCCTAAGGGATTTTGCACAACTCCACATCACCTTGTAACAGAACTGACCGTACTTGTGTACATCTTTCCTTTTCCTCATCCTCCAACGATCAAGAAAGAAAACACCTGCAGGACGGGGAGTGTTTTTTTATTACTATTTTATTTATTTTTATTCCTGTTGTAATCCTCCAAGCCAAACCCCTCAAGAAAGCACATGTAATAGATGCTCATGAAATGTGTGTTGCTCACTTAAAAAATGTGTGTGGGCGGGGAGGGAACCTGGGTGGCTCAGTTGGTTAAGCGTCTGACTCTTGATTTTAGCTCAGGTCATGATCGTGAGATCATGGTTTATGGGATGCAGCCTCTCGTGGGGCTCTGTGCTGACAGCTTGGAGCCTGCTTGGGATTCTCTCTCTCCTCTCTCTGCCCCTCCCCTGCTCACAGTCCCTCTCTCTCTCTCTCTCTTAAAATAAATAAACTTTAAAAAAAATGTGTGTTGCTCAATTTATTCCTCCCTAGCCTCTTTCAGGAGATCCTCCATTAGCATTCTATCAAACTGAGCTTAGAACGAGGGTGGCCAAAAGGAACTCCAAAGAAACCCCCAGAGAAGGTCTTCATCAGCAGCATTACCCTCCCAGAGTTTCCAGTAGTCCCACTACAGGGATCATTAACTTTCATCTAAGCAGAGGGGAGCCAACCTCCCTTCAGGAAAGCCTCCAACAGTGGAAAGTCCCCTCCCCCTGCCACCCGCAGTACAGGAAGGGCAGGCACGGGGCCCTGGAAGTTGTGCGGGCAGGCAGCCCCCTGCGGGGACCCTGCAGCACCCAATGGATACTGCAGCTCAAGCAGCAAGGAGGCCCCATGTAATATATATTAACATCACAAAATTTAATGGACCAGAAAGGGAAAAAATTAACATAAATTACCTTCGGCTGAAATCCTGCCTTCCTTGGCAGCTCAAGAAAAAGTTCAGTGCTGTGCCAGAGGAAAATCAGGCCTTGGGAAGCAGAAGCCTTAATAGGCTGAAATATCACCTCCGACCCTCCCTTGAAAACAATAACTCCCCAATCATCTGGGCCTAGTAACAAATTATGTCAGCCAAGTGGCACAAAGAAGCTGCTTTTACTTATGCTGTGTTTTGGCTAGTGCTTTGTGCAGTGTGGGCTTTACGTAGCTTCTACTGCATGTGCAGTGCTTTCCTTAGGGAGATGGTAACTTCTTCCTGCCTAGGTGAACACTGGGGCTGGGCCTCTTTAAGTCTTGGTAATAAGAGAGCCATGTTTAGTAGAAAGGACTCTTTGGATATAAAAGATACATATCCCTGCCAGTCCCCACACCCCTCTGCCCACCTCATGCAGTGAGGCTTAGCAAGACAGGTGAATTTCTCCCTTATGAAATCTTGAGTTTCCGGGCAAGGGGCTGAGGGAAAGAGGGAGGACATGTGAGAAAGTGTTGATGGAAAGTGGGTGTACACAAAAAGACAGGAGGCTAGCATTAGAGAAGAAGGGTTAGACAGTGGTTGAGAGATATCTAGTGGCAGGAATAACCAAGGACTTTAAATAACAATGATGCCAAAGACACGTTTGTAAGTTGATGGCTGTGTGGTATGCGGCCCCTTTTGTTTTGCTCAAGCTTTTAGTAGGATTACCACACTTAGTCTTTAATTAGGGATACTTTGGAGAGTGAAGAGATATTGGCAGCATGAGAGGAGAAAGGGATGGGGTGCAGAGTAGGTCAAGAATTCAGCAGATACAGATAGCAAGAGCAAATACACTTCCAGCACTTGTGGAGTGGCAGACATAGTTCTTTTTTTTAAGGTTTATTTATTATTTTTGAGAGAGAGAGAGACAGAGTGTGAGAGGGGGAGGGGCAGAGAGAGAGAGGGAGACATAGAATCAGAAACTCCAGGCTATGAGCTGTCAGCAGAAGACCGATGTGGGGCTTGAACTCATGAGCCATGTAATCATGAACTGAGCCGAAGTCGGACGCTTAACCGACTGAACCACCCAAGCACCCCTATAATTCTCAGTGCTTTATATCCATATATTACTAGTAACTCATTTAATGTACATATCAACTCTATGAAGGAGGAGCTCTGACTGTCCCCATTTCATATATAAGAAAATTGAGGCACAGAGAAGCTAAATGAGTTTTCCAAGGTCTACCAAAACTAAGTGGCAGAGCTGGAATGTGAACCCATACTCCAAAGCCGTTTTCTTAAACGCTACCCACAACCAGCCCTCAAGAATTCTCAAAGACCTACAGTTGAGAGCATGAGGTTTCCTATTTTACATAAGATTTTACATAAGGGTGGAGGGCAGCGTGACTGAACATGGAGGGAAGGATAACTCCAGGAGGCTGGGAGACTTGGATAAACCCAAGGGTCTGACAGTTGGGCTACATTTAAATTAGGCAAGGAAGGCCAGGAATTGACCAAAGTTCTTTCCTGCATTAAGGGTCTGTGAGAGGGGTACCTGGCTGTCTTCAGTTGGTAGAGCATGCAACTCTAGATCTCAGGGTCGTGAGTTCAAGCCCCACATTGGGCATAGAGATTACTTTTTTTTTTTTTTAATGTTTTACTTATTTTTGAGAGAGAAAGACAGAGTGTGAGTAGGTGAAAGACAGAGAGAGAGGGAGACACAGAATTGAAAGCAGGCTCCAAGCTCTGAGCTGTCAGCACAGGGCCCAATGAGGGGGTTCAAACCCGTGAACTGTGAGATCATGACTTGAGCCAAAGTCAGATGCCCAAGTGACTGAGCCACCCAGGTGCCCTGAGCATAGAAATTATTCAAAAAAAAAAAAAAAAAAGGATCTGTGAGACTAAAACAGGGATCCTTCCGTGCAGGTGGTTGTGGTGTCACTATGGAGAGGACACATGTCTGGAAAAAGTAAAACAGCTCTTTATGGAACAGTCAGAGATTCTATATAAGCCAGTAAAGGATCCAGTGTGAGATCTTTGGGTCAAAATGATGTTGTTGGATAAAAAGCTTTAGGGGGAAAAAACAGGGAGACTTCACAGAGGAGATGGCTTTGTGCAGGCTGGGATCACAAGGGTCTGGAGCCTTGTTTTAAGCATTTCCCAGTCTTAGACCCCTTTCTTCTTCCCTCCCTTCTTCCTTTCCTTTCCTTCCTTCCTTCCTTCCTTCCTTCCTTCCTTCCTTCCTTCCTTCCTTCCTTCCTTCTCTTTCTTTCAAAGATTTTATTTTTTAAGTAATCTCTACACCCAACTTGGGGCTTGAACTCACAACCCTGAAATCATGAGTCACATGCTCTACCTGCTAAGCCAGACAGGCACCCCAGATACCTCGCTTCAGCCCCCTTCCTCACTCTTTTTCCATTCTCCAGACTTCTTCCTATCAAATCAGCAAAACACAGGGAGTGCCTTGTGGAGAAGTGACAGCAGGTAAAAGGATGGGATCTACAAAGGCTCTGGTTCTCAAAGATGGTCTACAAGTTGAATCTGATGGGAAATTTGGGCTTCCTATCTCAAATCATCTTTGCTTAGATTAATTCAACACGGCATACTATTATTTTAAAATGTACAATTCAATAATTTTTAATATAGTCACAAAACAGTGCAACCATCATCACAATCTAACACTAGAACATTTTCATCACCCCAGAAAGAAACCTGTATCCATTAGCAGTCACTTCTCATTTCCCACTCACCATAGCCCTGGTCACCATTAATCTAGTTTCTGTCTCTGTGGATTTGCACTCGCTGGATATTTCATATCAAGGGAATCATATAATGTGTGGTCTTGTGACTGGCTTCTTTCACTTAGCATATTATTTCCAAGGTTCACTGATACTGTAGCATGCATCAGTACTTCATTCTTCTTGGTTCCTGGCTCCAATATCTTCTGCTTCAGGTAAATTGTATTTGTATTCATCTGTCTCTCCAATTTTCAGGGTGATGGTTTGTCCTGTGACTTCAGTTTCTGTGGTATCTAAGAAAAATTGTTGATTTTCAGTTTGTTCAAGTTTTTTCTTGGTGTGAGGCAGTTAGGATTTTGCTAGGAATTGAGTTGAATCTGTAGATTATTTTGGAGAGTACTGTCATCTTAACAATGTTGAGTCTTCCATGAACATGGGATGTCTTTCCACTTATTTGGGTTTTCTTTAATTTCTTTCAACAATATTTTGTATTTTTCGGCATATCTTGCTTAACTTGTGTCCTTCCTTGACTCAGCTGTTGCATTGCTGAAGGATTAAGATGTGAGAGGGGATAGTGGGGATTATCACTATTTCTCAACCAGGAGCAAGACCAGGACTCCTCTAGAATGACCCATGCTGGGTGCTGGGCAATTACCAAAGTGCCTTCATGCTGAAGTGCTAGGCACAGCTGTTGGTCACCATGCACATACCATTGTCTCACTTTGGGCCACTCACTAACTCTCAATTCTCAAATACTGAGATGGGAAATCTCTCAGGCTCATTATATTCCAGGAAAGCATCTTATTCTTTGGCCAGTCTTGGAGCAGCAGGTGTTCTGACCCTGAATTCTGGTTCCCAGCTCCTATCTCCCCTTGGAATTTCTCCTGCCAGGATGGACAAGGTGCCTTCTCCAGGAATGTCATATGCAGAAAGGACAGAAGCATGCAAATTATATTTCCAAGCCTTTCCTTAATCACATCAAAGTCTTTTGCAAGGAGCCTTCTAGCCTAACTGGAGTTTGATAATTACAAATTATTTCTAGCAGAAATGCTGAGTGTAGGAAGTAGGTTAGAGAAAATTTGCTTCATATTAAAGCCATGGTCATCATCATGAACCTTCAGGGTATTTATTTTTCCATCAGCTCCTCCCTGGTTTCCCCACCTCCTTTTTTGGCCTGGCTGAGCTGGAGACCCGCCTAATACAAATAACAGCATTAAAATAAAATCATGCAAAAGCTCCGGGGAACACGCCTGAGTAATGGAGAAGATAATAAGCTTGGACAACCACCTCATCCCTCTCCTCTTACTTCCTCCAGGCAGGCAAAAGTTCACAACTGATTAGGGATCATCCCTTCTAACGGTAAACAGGAGGGAAACTAGAGCTTAAGTGGTTTAAGAAAAAAATTGCAATAATAGACCAGATTGCTATCATTCCACTGATACTCAGTCCCTGCATCTCAGAAGTAATTTCTAATTATAAAGTTATAATGGGGGGAGCTGTGGGTGTTGGACAGAACAAAAAGATAAAGCCATGAGAAATAAACAAACCCATAGGTGGTTTTGTTCATTCATTGACTCATTTGTCAAACATCAGGAGAGCTGCCTATCCCAGACACTGGGCTGGTTGCAGAAGAGGCAGAGATGGAGGTGGCCCCAGTTGATCTAAGTATAAGTGAGGAGACAGATGTGTAGCCAGATAAGCCATACTACAAGCAAATTTGTTGCTTCCAAGAATCTGCAGCTTAAGAGCCTTTCCTTCACTTTGGGTTGGGACAGGGAAGATGGGGAGTGGTCATCTCACCTCTGCTTCTAGGGGTTGGAAATGAGAGTTGCTAATTGATCATTTAAGAAAGAAGGAACCAAACAGCAGAAAAAAGAAAGAAGTGTGGGAAGGAGGGAGGAGAGTTGTCATGCCCTGGAGGAGAGCAGCTCCACTGATCCAGTAGCTTTGGAATGGACAACCTGTTGGTCTCAGAGATCTGGTGCTTTGGACATTGGTTCTAACTTGAGAGGTGAGGGAGATGATCAAAAGATCATGAAGAAAAGTCATGCAGAATGTCTGAACCTAAAAGGTAACATTTGGTAGAAGTCACTGCCCATAATATGGAACTCCTTCCTGCCGGCCTTCCCCCAGGAAGAACCAGGAGGAGGATGGCTGAGAAGGGTCTGGAGGTATGTGTGGAAAGTGTCAGGTTCACAGCTCTCATGCCCACAGCACGACCAACAGCAGCATATCTCTATGGGGCAAATTGCCTGGGGACAGTGGGGAGTTGCTTTACTTTATTACCACAAAGACTCTATAGCTTTTTATTGTTGGGCACAGTGGCCACATTTTTGGTCCCTCCGGGGCCTGGGTGTTTGCTGAAAGTCATCCCTCAAATATCTTCTCAGTGTGAAATGGATTGCTACATTTCCAAGGCTTAATTGTCCGCACCGGCTAAAAGCACTCTGCCAGTAATGAAAATACATTCACTCTTTTTATCAAGGAAAAAAGATAATAACTCAGCCAGCTTTAGCTTGCATTGTATTGGACATCAGACATCAGCCCAGCTTATTTCTAAGGACATCTCTGAGGTGAAGCACAAAAAGCTGTTGGTGGGGAAGAGGGTGTTGGTGATGTAGAGGAAAGATCAAGGGGAACAAAGAGCAAAAGGGTGCCCAAGGCTGTCCCCCATACCTTCTTAGAGTACACAGCTTTCCAAAATGACAGCTGTCCCTTCCCAGGAAGCTGGAGGATGTGACTGTTCAGAATTTAAAACCCCTTTGTTTCTCTTGGAAGATGAATGACACTAATAGCAATAATAATAACTATGGCACATGTCAAAGGACATGCAGATATTCTGCCATTTGATCTTTACAACCTCCCTGACACACCAGCAGGACAAATATTATCGTGTCATGTCTGTAGATAATGAAACTAAGACTTAAGAAAAAGAACTGACTTACCCAGTATCATCAACTAGCATTAGAGTCAGTGTCTGATACCTGAGGGCCAGGGGTAGGGACCATGCTGGAGGGGTAATTGGTGCAAAATGGGGTAAGGCCTATAGAGACTAACATGGTTCTGAAAAATTACATTTGAAGAACCTAAAACAGACTCTGCATTTCCTCAATTCCATCTACATCACCTCTATACGAGCGCTCTGGCCACACCGGCCTCCTGAGGCGTATATTCTTGAGCACCAACTTACAGTCAGCCATTCCCCACTTCTTCCTTGCTCACATAAGCCTAGTTTCACTCTCAGAAGCCTGGTTTTTGTCAGAAATTGGGAGCATTGGTCCTTCAATGAAGTTCATTAGAAGGTATGTTGTTCTCCTGCCCAACTCTCAACAAATCTGAGTCATTCATCCCCTAAAATGACCAGTTTGGGAATGGCCATGTGGTGAAATTTTGCTGTTATGACATGTGAAGGGAAATCTGCATAGAGACAGGGGAAGAGCTTCCCTGTTCTGAAAAGGGAAAGGTTAGCCCTCTTCTCTCTGCCTCTGTTCACTGAGGATGAGGAAGTTGTACAGAGTTGGAATTTTGTCAGCCATCTTGGCATCTAGAAAAAGTCAGCACAAGAGGATGGCTGAGCAGAAAGAAGACAGTATTTTGGCCCTAAGTGATGTTCATTTCCTAAATTAACCACCCTTAGGGATGCCTGGGTGGCTCAGTCCATTAAGAATCTGACTTTGGCTCAGGTCATGATCTCGCAGTTCCATGGGTTCGAGCCCCACCCACAGAGTGCTCTTTGCTGTCAACATGGAGCCTGCTTTGGATCCTCTGTCTCCCTCTTTCTGTCCTTCCCCCACTTGTGCATGGGTATTCTCTCTCTCTCAAAAATCAACATTAAAAGAAAAAAAAAAAACATCCTTAGGAACCCTACCCATCCTGCTCCCAGGCTTCTTTACGTGAGGTAATAAAATTTCTTCTTATTGTGCCATTTTGAATTGTGGCTACTTCTCTTTATTCCCATTAAAAGAATGCTAAATGATAAAATTCCTTTCTGCTCCTCACGCTCTCCAAGCTCATTCTCATTTCAAGGCTGTTCCCACTGTCTGGGAAACTGTTCCACCCTCCTTATTACTTCAGGCCTCAGCTCAAATGTCACTTCCAGAATGACTTTCTATGAACTACCCAATCTAAACCAGTTTTCCAGTCACTATGTTTTCATTTCAGCACGTATTAGTATTAAAGATTATGTGTTTATTTATGTGTTTACTTGTTTATTGTCTCTTTTCCTCAATAGAACATGAGCTCCATGTGAGTAAGAACTGTGCCTGGCTTGCTCACTGCTGTATTCCTAGCACCTGGCACATAGCCTAGTACATAGTAGGTGCACAGTGAACATTTCGGGAATTAATAAGAGACAATTTCACCATGCTGCTCCCTAGTCTTTCTCTCTTCTATGGCTGTTTGGGTAGTATATCTGTCTCTTTGACCTTTCATTGATTCCTCTCACAAAAATCTCAGTCTCAAGACCAGTAAGAAATGAAGAAGGCAGCAGAGAAGAAAAACACCATAAAAGCAAAAATTATTTTAGGCATAAATGTAAGAGAGTAGGATGATTGCATAACATATGTAGATCTATGCAAATTACGATGCAAGTTAAATAGGGGAGAAGTCTGAAGTGGTAGGCAGTTCAGAGTAGCATGTTGGGTGTGTTTTCCTTCTCACCAGGAAGTGGTATCAACTTCTGAGCCTCAGAAAGTGGAAATGCTGACACACAGTGAGAGAAAAATCAATTGAAAGTTACACAAGTAAAAAAGAATTTAATTTACTTCTTGGGTTTTTCTAAGAGATAGAAATCAAAAACATTCCACTTACCCACTTTAAATAGTAGAAACAGGAAGCATAAAACTCTACTTGGTTTTACATGACGGCCAATTCAGATTACAGAGGAAGTGGGAGAACGGAAACAGAAAAGAAGAGGAAGGGATAGACCAAGAAACAACCCCTAAGTTACCCAAATCCTTTAGAAGCAAAAACCTAACCTATGTAATGACAATTCTTTTTTTTTTTTTAAGTAATCTCTGTACCCAATGTGGGACTCGAACTCACAACCCTGAGATCAAGAGTTGCATGCTCCACCAACTGAGCCAACCAGGTGCCCCTACAATTCTTTATATTTAGAGAAAACAAAACAAAAATGAAAAACTCTACCTACAAATAGCCCTCTGGGGGTACCTGGGCATTAAGTGTCTGACTCTCGATTTTTGCTCAGGTCATGATCTTATGGTTTGTGGGATCAAGCCCCACAACCGGCTCTGCACTGACAGCTCAGAGCCTGCTTGGGATTCTCTCTCTCCCTCTCTCATTGCCCATCCCCCGCTCACGCTGTCTCTGTCTGTCTGTCTGTCTCTCTCTCTTCCTCTCTCTTTCTCAAAATAAATACATAAACATTTTTAAAAAGCCCTCTGAGTTACTTTTTTTAAGGTAACATTTTCCGAGTTTATTTAATCTGTTTTAATTCCTACCTAAAATGTGGGAGAAAGGGTGCTTATTCACTCATTCAACAAGTATTTGGGGGGTACTCATGTGCTGGCCCTTGAAATAGGTGCTGGGGAAGATCTGAGAACAGGATGTGGGCACAGTACCTGCCCTCATGGGACTTCCATTCTAATTCTGTTCTAATATTCATGGAGAAAACACTCTTTACCTGCCTCGTATAGAAAGAAAATATCATCCATCTAACTTTATAGAGGAAAACGTCCACTTTTTGGAGACCACATTGTGGACAGTCTATGTGCCACTACTAAGGACTTGAGAGCTTTAATAGTGGCACAGATTCGGCACTTGGCAAAGATCTCAAGGGGCTGCTGCCCTTAAATGCTTACTGGTATCAAGTATTTTGAGCCGATGTGCCCCTCAGTTCCTCAGCTGTCACTCTGGCCATCACCATAACTCACTTCAGGTAACACAATAGTCTCCTGTTGGGTCTTCTCCCTGGTCCCAGCCTTGCCTTCCTTCTGTCTGTGCTCCACAGAGCAGCCACAGCCATCCTGTTCATTTTGAAAACAAAGCCTCTTCTCTGCTCCAACCCTGTGCTGGCTTCCTGTTCAGTAAGAGAATCATCTGAAGGCTGTACAATGGCCTCCAGGCCTCCAGCCCTGTTGCTCCAACATCCTCTCCTCTTCCTGGCTCCTGCTCATTCAGCATTCGCCATACACACACCCACCAATCCCCCAGTAGCCTTTGCACTCCCTGCCCCGAGTGCTGCCTCCCACACCTCCCAAATCTACATCAATCACTCCCCACATTTCCAGGACTTGACTCAATTGTCACCTTCTCATGGAGACCTTCCCAAATTCCCTATTTAAAATTATAAATCCTGAAAAAAAAATAAAATAAAATTATAAATCCTGGGGCATGTGGATGGCTTAGTTGGTTAAGCATCTGACTTCAGCTCAGGTCATGATATCATAATTCATGAGTTCAAGCCCCACATCGGTCTTTCTGCTGTCGGCACAGAGCCCGCTTCAAATCTTCTGCACCCCACCCCCCACCTCATCCCTCTGCTCACTCTCTCACTTTCTCAAAAATAATTAAACATTAAAAAAAATAAAATATTTAAAAAATAAAATAAAATTATAAATCCTTTTGCCCTCTGTACTCCCTATCCTCTGTCCTACTTTTATTTTTTCCCCATAGCTGTTCTCACTCTCTAACTGATTGTGCATTTCATCCATTTGTATTGTCTATTGTCTGTCTTTCCCCCACAGAAGAAAGCTCTAGAAGAGCCAGGATTTTGGTCTGTTTTGTTCATTGGTGTATCCTCGGTCCCTTGAAGAGTTACCATGAATTACGCACTCAAGAAGTATTTGTTGGGATGCCTGGGTGGCTCAGTCAGTTAAGTGACAACTTTGGCTCAGGTCATGATCTTGCAGTTTGAGAGTTCAAGCCCCACATCGGGCTCTGTGCTGATGGCTCACAGCCTGGATCATGCTTCAGATTCTGTGTCTCCCTCTCTCTCTGCCCCTCCCCTGCTCACATTCTGTCTCTCTGTCTCTCTCTCAAAAATAAAATTAAAACATTAAAAAAAAAAGAAGTATTTGTTGATAGTCCTTTAGTTGACACTGGTTTAGATTTATGGTAAATGTGACTACATTCTTCTCGTTTTTATCATTTTACAGAGAACCAGTGAAAAGTTTACTGGAGTTTCAGCCTAGTCCTCACACTCATGACTGGGAAGCCCTGGCCCAGAGCAGTAGGTCCCTGGAGACGAGCCCTGGCCCTACACCCCCAAACCAGTCCCAGAAGGGGTGGGTGGTCCTCTTTGACATGCAGCTCACAATTGGCTAAGGTGTCTGAACAGCAAATGTCAGAGCCTCCTTCTAAATGCAGGCAGATTTACTTTGCAGACGGTGAGAATGCATTTTAATTTGTTGATGTGAAATCTTAATTGAACTAAACTGCTAGAGGTAGTCTCTGTTCTCTGTCATAGTCTTAATTTAGTTGGCAAAACAAGATATCATCAGAGGAAAATCACAGGCAAAGACGCTGTGCCCAAAGGGTTTGGGGAACACCCTTCTGTGTTTAGAGGTGGGCTGGTGTGTGACTGGCACAAGAGTGAACCACACCCACACAACTCGGAATGCCAACTTGGCTTTCCAGGGATACTCAGGGGACATCACATGGGCTCAAACACAGGGGCCCTCCCAAAGCAGCCATGCTAAATACTGCTCCCCTCCTGTATTTCCTGTCCTATTTTTAGTGTTAGAGCAAGGAAGAGATGGGGACTTTCTCACCTGGAGGTACAGGATGTGGGAGGTGCCAGCTCTATTACTCATTTGCTATGGGACCTGAAGCAGCTCACCTCCCCTACCAGGGCTGTGGTTTCTACATCTGTTCAATAAGGAGGCTGGAATCCAGGTCCCTAAAAGTCTTCCATCACCAACATGCCATGTAGGGCTCTCTTTGGACCCTCAGGTCTGTGCCAATATCCAGCCTGTGGCTCCTGACACTTGCCTGCCAAATCCCTGCTGAGTTCTTGGCCATGGCATGTGCTCACACCAGTGGCCTCACTGTCCTCTACAGGGGGGTCAGGCTGAAGGCCTTTCACTAATATGGCCTCAACCCTGACCCACAGAATCTCAGGTTGCCATTCTGTGTAGGCCCCTAGGAGGAGGCCTTAAGAATCATTTTCTTGGTGTCATATGCCCACTCCATCCCCTTCCCAGACCTCCACCCCCAGGGGCCTATTATACATGGTACTTGTCTCACCCTGGCAGCTCCTGACCGGGCCTGTCCGCATCTGGAGAAGCTCCTGCTGGGACACTGCTCCAAGCCTACCCTTGCTGCAGTGACGTGAACAGGCAGAGGCAAATCACCTTTGGCAGTTGGCAGGAATCAGCCCCCTGCACAGTCCAGCTCAGAATCCTGCAATATCTTCCTCTGGGGACCGTCTCTGCAAGGAAGTTCCCAGGGAAGTGACTCAGGCTTTAATATCTTCCTCCAAAGCACTGCCGAAAAAGGGCTGGAGACAGCTTCCTTGGGGTCAGATTCCTGGGGTGCAGGTCCTCATTCTGGTGACTCACTGACTGAAACAGGAGAGTTGCAGGTCCTAGTACCTGCATTGAGTCACAGGTTGTTCTTACTCTGGGAATCAGGTGGCAGGAGGTTTAGCAAAGAGGCAATGCCATGCAGAAGGAAGATCACAGCTTTGCAGTAGAAACTACCTGGCAAGTCCCTTCTGCTCACTGAATCTGTTTCTACATCTGTTGGGTGGGGATAGCAATATCTACCTCAGAAAAATGTTGTGAGAAATAGGTGTTCTACAGTTTCTAGAGCGCCTAGCACTGTGCCTGGTCCAGAGACTGCACTCCCCTAACGGTAGCAATTGATGAGCTATTATTATTAAAGTCCTAACATGGTGCTTGGCATCCAGAATGTGCCCAGTAAATGCAATTGTGATCATCATCACAAGGTGCTACAGAGCTCTTTTCAACACTTTGGGGTTGGTAGCAAACTGTAGATCACACGGACACATCCCCGAGGCTCCTTTCTCTCTACATTCTTCCATCTTGCTCTGCTTCCTCCTCAGTCTGCAAGGAGACAAGGGTCAGGGAAACTCTGACAGCTGGTTGATGGGGTGAAGACATTTAGTAGATAACTGTGAGCTCAGCTTCCCTCTTCTCTTGGTAGAAGCTGGAAACGGCCTTTTCCTATCACAGGATAGAAAGTTGGAAGATGGAAAAAACACTGTTTTTTAAAAAAGAGAAAAAAGAAAGTTTGAAGATGCTAATCTAAAGCCAGCAGGGCTTCTTGCACAGGAAGGGCCTGGACAAACAAACAACATTCTTCGGGATGGGGTCCTTTGTAGAGACTAGGCTTAGCTTTTGATTAGGTAGGACTTTCTACTGAAAGTGTCAGAAATCTCTCTCAAATTCTTTTTTTTTTTTATTTTTTTAACATTTATTCATTTTTGAGAGAGCACGAGCAGGGAAGGGGCAGAGAGAGAGAGGGAGACACAAAATCCAAATTGGGCTCCAGGCTCCGAACTGTCACAGCACAGAGCTCAACACGGGACTCAAACTCACAAACCACGAGATCATGACCTGAGCCAAAGTCTGACGCTCAACCGACTGAGCCATCCAGGTGCCCCTCTCTCAAATTCTTAAACAAAAACTGAATGCACTGATTCACAGACTTGGGAGAATTCTAATCAGAGGGTCAAAGGAAGCCCAGAACCAAGGTTACAGGGACTGGAGCCATGGACTCAACACACAGGAACATGCTCTCCCATGAAGGAACTAACACTTAGAGACTGGGTCCTCTTTATGTTAGGTGGTCAGGAAAGGTCATTTTGGACACATCTATGCTCCAGACAGAGCAAATACTCAGTGCAAAGGTCCCAAGTGAGGAATGAGTTTGTTCAAGAAACAGAAGGGAGCCAGTGTGGGTGGAGAGCAGTGAGCCAAGAAAAGAACAATAAGAGATGACAACCAAGAGGATGCAGGGGCCAGATCACAAAAGGATCTTGTAGGCCAAGATATGGAACTTTTATTACTTTCAAAGGACTGTGGAAAGCCTTTGAAGGGTTTGAAACAACAGAGATCATCTAACTTATGTTTTAAAAAGAACATTGGTCGCCTCTGGAGACAAGGAAAACAAAAGCAAAAATGAACTATTGGGACTTCATCAAGATAAAAAGCTTCTGCACAGCAAAGGAAACAATCAACAAAACTAAAAGGCAATCTACAAAATGGGAGAAGATATTTGCAAATGACGTATCTGATGAAGGGTTAGTATCCAAAATCTATAAAGAACTTACCAAAACTCAACACCCAAAAAACAAATAATACAGTGAAGAAATGGGCAGAAGACACGAATAGACTTTTTTCCAAAGAGAACATCCAGGTGGCTGACGGACACACGAAAAATGCTCAACATTACTCATCATTAGGGAAATACAAATCAAAAGTACCACGTCGAACCAGTCAGAATAGCTAAAATTAACAACACAGGAAACAACAGCTGTTGGCCAGGATGTAGAGAAAGGGGAACCTCTTACACTGTTGCTGGGAATGCACACCAACAGGTGCAGCTACTTTGGAGAACAGTGTGGAGGTTCCTCAAAAAGTTAAAAACAAAACTATCCTATAACCCAGTAGCTGTACTACTAGGTATTTACCCAAAGGATACAAAAATACTGATTTGAGGGGACACATGCACCCCGATGTTTATAGTAGCATTGTCAACAAAGCCAAAGTAAGGAAAGAGCCCAAATGTCCATTGACTGATGAATGGATAAAGAAGATGTGGTTCATATAGACAGTAGAATATTACTCAGGGATCAAAAAGAATGAAATCTTGGGGCACCTGAGTGGCTCAGTCGATTGAGCAACCAACTCTTAATTTTGGCTCAGGTCAGGATCCCAGGGTCATGGGATCAAGCCCTGTGTCTGGCTTTACACTGAGCACAGAGCTTGCTTAAGTTCTCTCTCTCTCTCTCTCTCTCTCTCTCTCTCTCTCTCTCTCTGCCCCTTTCCCCTATTCATGTGGATGTGGTCTCTAAAGTTTAAAAAAAAATGTAAAAAAATGAATGAAATCTTGCCATTTGTAACGGCATGGATGGAGCTAGAGTGTATTATGCTAAGCAAAACAAATCAGTCAGAGAAATACAAACACCATATGATTTTACTGATATGAAGAATTTAAGAAACAAACCAGATGAACATAGGGGAAGGGGAAAAAGAAAGAGAAGCAAATCATAAGAGACTCTCAACTATAGAGAACAAACAGGGTTGATGGCGGGAGGTGGGTGGGGGGAAGGGCTAGATTTATGATGGGCATTAAGGAGGACACTTGTTGGGATAAGTACTGGGGTGTTATATGAAAATGATGAATCACATTCTATTCCTGAAATCATTATTACACTATATGCTAACTAACTAGAATTTAGATAAAAACTTGAAACAAAAAAACAAGAAAACTCTGGTTACTATATGGAAAGGAGTCCAGGGGTCAGGGTGGAAGGAGGGTTTAGGGGAAAGGCTAGGGGAGGAATGGATTAGGGCATGGGTGGGGATAAGAGTTCTATTCTGATCACATTAAATTTGAGATGCTGATTAGATGTAGTAGCAGTTTCTTAGGGTTGCTGTAATAAATGACCACAAATTGGGTGGTTTAAAACAACAGAAATGTATCCTCTCACAGTTCTGGAGGTCTGAAGTCTGAAACCAAGGCGTCAGTAAGGTTGGTTCCTCCTGGTTGCTCTGAGGAAGAATCTGTTCCATGTCTCCCTCCTAGATCTTGGCATTGCCAGCAATCCATGGCCTATGGATACATAATTCCAATATCTGCCTCTGTATTCACAAAGCATTCTCCCTGTGTGTCTCTTGTCTTTATGTCTTCTCCTCTTCTTATAAGGATACCAGTCATACTGACCGTAGGGCCACCCTAACCCATTATGACCTAATCTTAACTTGATTATATCTGCAAAGACCTTATTTCCAAAAAAGGCCATATTCATAGGTACAAGAGGTTAGGACTTCAACATATATTTTGGGGAGACAATTCAACCTATAAAGTCTCATGAAAGGGGATGTTAAGTGGGCTGATAGATATATAAGGATGACGTTCAGAGGAGAGGTCTGCTTTGGAGATATTAATTTGGCAGTCATAGAAAACCAGCCTAGGGACTAGATGTAGATAGAGAATAGAAAGGGTACTAGGTTGAGCTCTGGGGCTGTCCAATATTTAGTGGTTTGTGGAAGAGAAGGAGCCAGCATAGAAGAATGAGAAGAAGTGGTCAGTGAGGTAGAAAACCAGGAGAATGTGGTGTCCAAGAAACCAAGAGGAGAGAAGTTTCAAGATGGAAGTAGCGGTCAACCTTGCTGAGACGTGGCTCTCAGACCCAGCAGCATGCAGATCAGTGGTGATGCCAACATGATTAATTTCAGTGGAGCAGTGGGGATGGAAGCTCACCCGGAGGGGCTGAAGAGAGGATGTTGAGGGAGAAAGTCAGACAGCAGCTATACACAACTCTTTCAAATTCAAAAAGTTTTGCCATGACACATAGAAAAACTGGGTGACAACAGAGGGAAATGTGGGTAATGGGAGAGTTGTTTATGTTGTAAAGCTGGAATATATTAGAGAATGTTTGCATGATATTGAACATGTTCTTCTAGTGATGGAAGCAGAGACACTCAATCCACTGTATAAAGAGGGAAGGCAAATCATGGAGGACACATACAGGTAGGGAAGTAGAGCTGGTGCCAGGAAAATGAGGAGGCACTTCAAATTGCTTTTCTTTTCTCCATGAGGGATGAGGCAAGGTCATCAGCTGAAAGTGAGGGATGAAGAGAGTGAAAGATGTTTGAAGAGACAGAAGTTATGAGGTAGAAGCTTTGATCATGTCGAATAAATATGGGAAGATTACAGAACAGTGAGTGTCCTCTTGAGATTTCCCATGGAACTCTCTCTAGACACCTTTCTTCTGGGTCTGCACCTCCTCTCAGGAAAGGGTTGTGATTGGCCCTATTCAGGGCATATGCCTATCTCTGGTCCAGTCACTGTATCCAGAGGATGAGATCCTGGGATTGGGCAGACCTGGGTCACATGCCTACCCCTGGGACTAGAGGGACTACTCTTATACCCCTAGAAGTCCGAGCAGAATCAAGCGGAATAGGAGATATTGGACAGACACTAACTGGGATGTGAGGCAGACAAAAAGTAGCAGATGTCCACTCTCCCTCACTGCTCTCACAGGGCTGTTCTGAGACCCACTGAAACAGTGTCTGTAAAACCACATTGTGAACTGCAGAGCACTATACCAGGTCAGGGATTCTTACAGGGGTGCTCAGTAAATGATAGGTTTGTTTACTTATTTGCTCACTCAGTAAACAGTTACTTAAGCCTCTAAGTGACCCTAGCTCTGTGCCAGGTTTACTACGAAGGAGAGGAGACAAATCAAGAATAAGATGTGATCTGCCCCAAGGAGCTTGAAGTTCAGGAAAGCTTTGTTAGTTCAGGTTAGCTTTGTTGTGGTAACAAACAATACAAAATCTTTGTGGTTTATAAACAGCAGTGCTTTAGTTCTTGCTCCTCAGCTTCAGGTGAGCTTTGGCTCAGCTCCAAGAGTCTTTTTCACTCTAGGATAGGACATGCCATTCTGTGGCACAGGATAAAGAGGATACTGTGATGGCTCCTAAAGCTTCTGCTCTGATCACTTCTATTGCCATTTGATTGGCCAGCAAGTCACATGACCAAATCTGATTGCAACAAGGTAACTATCCTGCTTCCATGGGGAGGACTTGAAACTAACATCGCTATGCATGGTGATTCACAGTACTTTTATAGAGAGAAGTGAACAATTGGGGAAGATAATATAATCATTACAAAGGGGTACAAGCACATAAATGCTCATTATACAAGAGAAAGTGATCAGAGTCCTTGATGAAGGCATTAGGAGTTCAAAGGGGAGAGATCAGAGAAGGCATCTTGGAGGAAGTGGCTTTACGGCTGAGTCTTTTTTTTTTTTTTTAATTTTTTTTCAACGTTTTTTATTTATTTTTGGGACAGAGAGAGACAGAGCATGAACAGGGGAGGGGCAGAGAGAGAGGGAGACACAGAATCGGAAACAGGCTCCAGGCTCCGACCCATCAGCCCAGAGCCTGACGCGGGGCTCGAACTCACGGACCGCGAGATCGTGACCTGGCTGAAGTCGGACGCTTAACCGACTGCGCCACCCAGGCGCCCCACGGCTGAGTCTTGAACAATACCAGAGGATCTAGATGGGTATAGAAGAAGAGAGGGCATTCTAGCAGAGGAACAGCATGAGAAAGCCACAGAAGAGGGAAAGTGGGAAACTTAGACAAGGAATGGTGAATGGTTTAGTTAACCTAATGTAGAGGAATTGGGAACAAATAATAGAAAGATGGCAAAGTGACTATGCCTGCCGGCCTCCAGGAGCGTTCAGAGGCTCTCATCCCCACCCCATCCACCTGCCCAGCCAGGGGTTCCTGGACTGGGGAAGGGCATGCAATTGCTGGTAAATGAGTCCAGGGCAGGCCAGCCTTTGGCTAGACTCTTCTGCCCTTCTTGGCTTGGTCAAACCCAGGTCCTATCCCAGACTCAGCTTCTCCCAATGCCTTTTTCAAACTTTGTTGGAAATTGTACTCCCAATGTTCTTATAAAGGTTTCTATGTCACTTCTGTGTGTTTCCTCTGCCTGCATCAGCTAGCCTGGTATCCAGAGGATACCCCCAAACTAAAGATTTTAAAACAAAAAAAGAGGTCTCCCCAGAGGCAGGGAGATGGACAAGATGACCTGGTGGAAAATCCAACCTTGCAAAGAAAGCTTCATCCTGCTGGCTACTCTATTCCACAATAGCAGTAAAATGAGTTTTTGTTTTGTTTTGTACAGAGTAAGATACCATAATTTATTTGGTCATAATTTCTTCAAAGAAAAATATAATGGCTCTTTAGAGTTGTATTACAGTATGAATTCCATTGCATTTTTTTGGATTCAGCTTGTTATTATAGCAGTGGTTTCAGTTACATGTTTATGTAACAGAAACTTTCTGCTTCTTATTGTTTGATAAGAATGTGATGATCAGTGAAATTAATTTTCAACAATCTTGTTTTTTCTTTATAGTTATCACCTGTGGTACACGGATGCAAAAGCTTTCTGAGAGGGGGTCCTAGCTTATTGGAATTAATGAGCTGCCTACATTGTGGGCATGTGGTCTAATTGATACTGGCCCTGGGCAGGTTTGCACTTTTAATCATTAATGCCCTGCAGCCTGCTGGAAGCATGGAAAGAAACAGGCTGACTAGAACATGCCAGAAGACAGAGGCAAAGCCACAGGGAAGCCTCCCACTGCCCAGGAGGTGCCTGCATGAAGGCACAAGTGGAGCTCAGGGCCCTGTTGCTGGGCAGAAACCTTGGTGGTCCTGCCTCAAGGGAGGCAGGGAGACCTCTCCCTTGGGTAACCTCCAATGTTAAACATATCAGCAGGGGCCAGGCATATCTCAGGCCTGAGTAGAGGCTTGCACATCACTCACTCCATCATTCATTCACTCAAAAATATATATTAAGTATCAACTCCGTGCCAGCCCCTGGATACAGTAACAAACAAGACAGACAAGCTCTCTGCCCCTTCAGAGTTTCATTTTAGTCTGCAAAAAAGATAATAAACAAGTTAAGGCATAAATCAGCAGACAATAAACAAGTTAAGGAATAGATCAGCATGATAAGGTCAGCTAGTAATAAGTGCTGTGGAGACAATAAAAGAGGGATGTGATAAGAGTACTTAGGTGAGGGGTAAGCTCACACTAAGTTCTAGTCAGAGAGGGATGCTCGGCAAAGCTGACATTTATGCTGAGACTGGAGGCATGGGAAGGAGCCAGCTTTGCAAAGTGCTGGAGGAAAAGCCTTCCAAGCATTAGGAATGACAGGTGCAAAGGCCCCAAGGCAAGGAAAGGCTGCAGTTATTTGAGGAAGAGAAAGGAGATAGGCGTGGCTGAAGCTTGATGAGCAGGATGGAGAATGACTGGAGATGAGGTTGGAGAGTTGAATAAAGCTTAGGTTATACGAAGTTTTGTAAAGCCAAGTATATCAGTCAAAAGACACTCAGGAAAAATCAGAAATCACTCTAGATTTTTCCAGTAGGAGGAATTTAGTTTGAGGAATTGGTAACAAACATGTGGGAAGGGCTAGAGGAGCAAAAAGAGGGAGATGAGGTTATCCAAAGATTAGTGATTGCAGGAAATCACACTATCAGCCCTGAGGTTAGAAGAGCAAGATCAGAAATGAGGCCAATTGGGCGCCTGGGTGGCTCAGTCAGTTAAGCGTCTGACTTCCACTCAGGTCATGATCTCACGATCCCTAAGTTCAAGCCCCGCATCAGGTTCTGTACTGACAGCTCAGAGCCTGGAGTCTGCTTCGGATTCTGTGTCTCCTGCTCTCTCTGCCTCTCCCTAGCTCTCTCTCTCTGTCTCTGTCTCTGTCTCTCTCAAATATAAAACTGCTCTACCACTGAGGCGGCTATTAGGAACCCTGTGAGCTAGAACCTGAGCACAAGCTTTGTTATTAGGTTCAGGAGGATAATGTATGTAAAATACTCAGCATAGTGCTCAGCACTTAGTAAGGTCTCCATAGACGTGAGCTATGTTATGAAGCCACACTCCAAGTACAACCAACATTACATGGGAGATGCCCAGCTTTTTAAATGAGATATAGGAGATCTTAGCACATGGAAAAGTTGGGAACCAAAGGTTTTAGGAGAGCTCAGTTTAGACAAATTGATAGAATCACAGAATCTCCATTTCCAGTATTCTCCCACAGGACTCACGCAAAAGACCTCTGCTATGCTGTTTCTGCAGGCTCTGCTCGGACCGAAGTGGGAAATCCAAAGCATTCAACAGAGCATGATGGAGGTTGAAGGCGTGTGGTGGAGCAGTGAGGTGCCAGAGGAGATAATGAGCACTTGTTCCAGTTATCTATTGCTGTGTAGCAAAAAGCTTAGAGCTCAAAACAATCATTTTTTTTTTTTTATGTTTATCATTCTCTGGATCAAGAATTTGGATGGGGCACGGTGTGGAGATGGTTGTTTCTGTTTCTCAATGTCTGAGGCCTCAGCTGATAAGATTAAAAGGATATGGGTCTCTCAACAGTTCGGGGCTCGAATCCCCAAAGGCTCATTTACTCACATATCTGGTGCTTGGGCTGGATTGACTTGAAGATCAGTACAGTTTTGGGTTTTTTTAAGATTTTTATTATTTATTTATTTATTTATTTGGGGGAGAGATAGAGAAAGAGAGAGAGAGAGAAAGAGGGAGAGAGAGGCAGAAAGAGGGAGACAGAGGATCCAAGAGTCCGCTGTGGGGCTTGAATTCATGAACCATGAGATTATGACCTGAGCTCAAGTCAGATGCTTAACTGACTGAGCCACCCAGGCACCCTGACCTGAAGATTAGGACTGGAGACCAGAGTGCCTACACATGACCTCTCTAAGTGCTCTGGCTTCCTCACAACAAGGTGATTGCATGGTAGTTGGACTTCCTATGTGGTGACTCAGGGCTCTAAACATGAGTTTTTCAGCTAACAAGGTGGCAGCTTCATCTCCTCTCATCACAAAGCCAAGGAAGTTTCTCAGCACTACTTCCACTGTAATCTAGAATGTATAAGGGAGCCCTCAGGACTCAAAGGGAGGGGAAGTATACTCTGCCTCTTGACGGGGGAACAGCAAAGTCTAAAAAAGCATGTGGGGTGGGAGATAGTATTGGACCAATTCTGGAAAATATAATCTGCCACAGGCCTGCAGGCTAGAGTTCACACTTTCCATGGGCCTGGGCCCTTGCCAGCCATCTTAGGAAGAGAACTTCTGAGCTCCCTGAGAAAGATGGGGCCAAAGGTACATGCCCCTCTCTATGCCCTACCTTCTCCTCCAGAGGAAGTCTCCCCAAAACCCAAAAAGGGAGGAGATCTGTGGCCCAAAATAAGTCTTCATAGAGTCTGCTGTTGAAAACTCAGGGGACATATGTCACCTTAGAGAGCTAGAAACTGTGCTAGGGAGTCTCATAACAATTGACCCTGGACAGTGATGATGATAGAGATGATAAGATGTTTACTGAGTGCCTATTTGGGACCAGGCACTTGAGTATATCTTTTCCATTTAAGCTTCCAAAGGAAATGTAGAGCCTTAAATGCACATGTCAGAAAGCAAGATGATTGAAAATTAATGAGCTAAGGATATATCTTAATAAGTTAGAAAAAAAATACAGCAAAATAAACTCAAATAATGAAGAAGGAAATAGCAAGATAAAAAATAGAAATTGAAGAAACAGAAACCAAATATGCAATAGAGAAGATCAGCCAAGCCAAAAGCCAATTCTGTGAAAACTGATGAATTTCTCATGATAGTGACCAAGAAAAACTTGAAAGAAAAAAAAAATAAACAATTTCAGAATGAAAAAGAGGGATTTAAATTTTTTTTTTTTTTTTTTTTTAAAGATGGGGGCACCTGAGTGGCTCAATCAGTTCAGTGTCCAATTTCAGTTCAGGTCATGATCTCACAGCTTGTGAGTTTGAGCCCCGCGTTGGGCTCTGTGCTGATAACTCAGAGCCTGGAGCCTACTTCAGATTCTGTCTCTATCTCTCACTGCCCCTCCCCTGCGCATGCTCTGTGTGTGTGTCTCTCTCTCTATCTCTTTCTCTCAAAAATAAATAAACATTAAATTTTTTTTTAATTTAAAAAAAGAAGTAAAAAGAGGGATATTGTTATGGACGCTTCAGGTATTAGAAAGAAATGAAGAGAATATTATGAATAATTTTGTACCAATAAAATTGAAGATATATGTGAAATAGACAAATTGCTTGACACATATAACTTACTTATACTGATTCAACCTAAAATAAGAAACCCAGATCATCCTACAACCATTAACAAAATTTAATCAGAAGTCAAAAATATTCCCATGAAGAAAGCCCAGTCTTCATTGATGAGTAGTAAATCTTTAAACACCCCATTAGAGAATGAAGATTCGCTTCTTCAGTGGAGGAAACTAGCTCCTGGAGTTCAAGCAACTTGCCTAAGGGCCCAGAGCTAGCAATAGTCAAACTCATGATTTGAACCCTGGTTGACCTGGCTTCAAAGCCAGGGAGCTTAGCCATTATACTCCCCAGCCTCCTCTTCAAGTGCTATAATTAGCAGCATATCTGTGAAGGTGAAGGACAAAGCCCTGATGCAAAAACATGCAAGAACAAATCCCACGTTTGCAGATATGGAAGGTAGAGCTCCCTACCTAGAAAAGTCCCAGAAATGAGGAATCTGGTTATTTCCATACAGAGAAGGAACCTGGAAATTATCCCTAGGACGCCACCCTGCCATTTTTCAAGACCTATTTAAGTGCCACCACTGCTTCCCTGCAAGGCACCATAAATCCTGTCCTGAGCCCCAGAGCTGCCCTATAGCATGGTACCTGGGCCTCTTGTATACATTCTCTGTTTTGTATCATTCTCACTAATGTTTTCCAACCTTGAAAATGCATGGCTTCCTAAGAATACAGACCCTAGTTTGAAAAACCTATATTAAAAAGTTAAATGCTGAGGGGTGCCTGGGTGGCTCAGTCGGTTAAGCATCCGACTTCAACTCAGGTCACTATCTCGCGGTCCGTGAGTTCGAGCCCCACGTTGGGCTCTGGGCTGATGGCTTGGAGCCTGGAGCCTGCTTCGGATTCTGTGTCTCCCTCTCTCTCTGCCCCTCCCCTGTTCATGCTCTGTCTCTGTCTCAAAAATACATAAAGGTTAAAAAAAAATTTAAAAAGTTAAATGCTGATACTCTTGGTGATCAATGGAGCTCTGAAAATTGTAAGGCAACGAGGCCATCCAAAGAATGTTTTTGTGAAGAGGTATTTTTACAATTTTCACTAAAATAGGGGTGCCTGAGTGGCCCAGTAGGTTGAGTGTCCAACTCTTGGTTTTGGCTCAGGTCATGGTCTTGTTGGTTGGTGGGATGGAGCCTGCATACGATTCTCTCCCCCTTTCTCTGCCCTTCCTCTGCTCTCACTCTTGTGCATGTGCTCTCTCTCTCTCAAAATAAATAAACATTAAAAAAAAAAAAGTTTTCACTAAAATAAAAACTAAACATTTAAATATTCACATAGCAAGTTTTGTGGTCCCTGAGGATAGAATTTATCTTTGTAACAGGCATGAACTGCTCCACGATATAATGTAAGATTTCATTGTCTCTCTAAATCAAAATTAAGTCCAGGTTAAGTTCTGTTGGAACACTAGATTATTGTTCCATCTCTTCACTGCCTCCTAGGTAACAGGATTATACAACTATGTTCTTTGCCAGGTAACTATGCAGGTTGCTCCTTTGGGCAGTGTGTTTCTCCAACCCTTGACTCTAGGCTTGGCCACATGACTTGTTTTGACCAGGAGTATTTTAGCAGACTTGACATAAACAAAGATTTAAAATAGGCTTGTGGGGGCGCCTGGGTGGCGCAGTCGGTTAAGCGTCCGACTTCAGCCAGGTCACGATCTCGCGGTCCGTGAGTTCGAGCCCCGCGTCAGGCTCTGGGCTGATGGCTCGGAGCCTGGAGCCTGTTTCCGATTCTGTGTCACTCTCTCTCTGCCCCTCCCCCGTTCATGCTCTGTCTCTCTCTGTCCCAAAAATAAATAAAAAACGTTGATAAAATAGGCTTGTGCACTGGGGCTGTTATTCTTGTGCTTCTTCCATCTCCGTGAGATGAACATCCCCCTACTAGCCTACTGATCCTGGAAGGAAGATGAAAGACACATGGGGCAGAGCAAAACTATCCCAGCCAAAGCCACCCTATAAGCAATTAGCTCCCAACTGGTTGCTAAACACATACACTAAACAAATGTTCATTGCTGTGTGTACTGAAATTTTGTGATTGTTATGCAGCATTACTTTGGCCATAGCTGATCGATAAATGCCCCTTCTTTCCAAGATTATCTCGACCTCGGTTTGTTCCAGTTGCCACAGCTATGCCTTCTTCCTGGAATGTGGAGGTTCTCCTGAAGGTGGGGGTTCTGAGGCAGCTCTATCCTGTCTGTGACAAGTTTAACCAAGCCTCCCCAAACTGTGTCCCTGTGCTCAGTCCTCACAGTCATGTATGGCACTCAATGATTGCCTGGGTTTGATCCTCAGACCCATAACCTGGGAAACTCATTTAATTTTTCTTTCCCTCATCTGTAAAATGGAAAAAATAATAGTACTTACTTGATAGAGTTCTTGGGAGAGATAAATGAATATATATAAAGTGCTTAACACAGTGCCTGGCATAGAGTAAATGTGCAAAAAATAGAAACTGTTACTATCATGTATTTGTTCACCTAAATATTCTTCCCTCTAGGTCCTCCCACATCAGAGAACCTGCATTCATGTGAGCTCAGGTTCCTGCTCTGATGGAATTCATACCTTCCTCCCCTTTCTAGTCTTGAGAACTCCAACTCACCCACCTGAGTTGGGCTCATCCATTTTCAGTCCAGGAAGCATTAAACCTCCAATCCTAAACTGTTAAGAAAGCCTGTGTGGAAGTTGTCTTCTGGGCAACTCACTGCTTGCAGATTTTCCTTTCTATGTAGAAACACACAAATCCTGCTGGGGGTCAAGAAAGTCAAGGACACAACTTCTGGCTCTCCCCCAGGAGTGGTGGAATGCCTTTCATTCTTCTGGGGTGAGCCTACAGCTGAAAAAAACTAGACAGTTATTTTTTCAATATATCATTCTGCTACACCTAATTCTCAATAAATCTTGGCCATAGACCGTGAATTCCTTCACCATGTTTTATTCATTGTGAACCTCCAGAGCGTAGCATAGTACCCACACTTAGTAGCTGCTTAATAAATGTTGGATAAATGAGTGAAGAATGTAGGTTATAGGACCAAGGCAATTTCCAAATGAGGGCTGTTGGAGAAATAAACATGAGTTACCCACAGTACATCCAGCCTTGTGCTCAATGCTGAGGCCCATACAAGAAAAGTACCAAAACACCTGGAGCCTGTACTCAGTCCTCAAAGAATTAAGCCTACCAAAGAAATAAGGCTCGACCAGAGAAATCACTTGTTCTGTCCCACATCAAAAAGAGCCCATCGGGACGCCTGGGTGGCGCAGTCGGTTAAGCGTCCGACTTCAGCCAGGTCACGATCTCGCGGTCCGTGAGTTCGAGCCCCGCGTCGGGCTCTGGGCTGATGGCTCAGAGCCTGGAGCCTGTTTCCGATTCTGTGTCTCCCTCTCTCTCTGCCCCTCCCCCGTTCATGCTATGTCTCTCTCTGTCCCAAAAATAAATAAAAAACGTTGAAAAAAAAAAAAAATTTAAAAAATAAAAAAAAATAAAAAAAAGAGCCCATTGAAGTGCCTGATCCAGAAGCTGCTGTGGGCCTGATAGTGCACAGCCTTGGGAAAGGAAGAGGCAAGATGTGGCCTAAGGTTTGAAAGTCTGAGAGGGGCTCAGACACTCAACAGAGGGCCAATGGCTTATCGGGTGTCCGAGAACATCACGGGCAAAGGCACAGCATAGGAATGAGTTTGCTATTTTGGGGAAATAACAAGGAGATCAGCCTGACCTGGCTGTAGGACTTGTGATATGGAGTCAAGAGAGATAATTGTGGCTATTTCAGGCTGTGACCTGAGTGTAGAGACCTAGAAGTCAGGCTGGGAGTGGGTCCTGATGAGTCAGGCAATAAAGAATGGGTTCTTGAGAGGAGACATGACAAACATTTGTCTCATTCCAGGACTAAAAAAGATTTTAATCCAATCCAGAGATTCCAGATATGAGCCCACTAGAGGAGCAGACCACTCAGCTCCTCTAAGAAAGAATTTTAAGGTAAGACTGTTTAGTTGTAAGCAACAGAAAAATGCTAGCTAACTTAAGCAAAAAATGATTATATTAGAAAGAAAAGAGGATGGCTCAAAGAATCAAAGAAAATACTGAAGAGGCTATCCCAGAAAGATGAGGAAGCAAGACAGTGAAATCAAGGGAGCTGGGGCTAAGGGATAATCCCTTCAGGGTACCACCTTGGGGATCGATGAATTCTTTTTTCATGTCATCCCATGCAAGATTTAAGAAAAAGACCATCTAATTGGCCTAGCTTGGGTCACATGTCAAGCCCTTGGCCAAGCAATGGAGGGAGTCTTCATTAACAACCCACCAAGATTATAAATGCTGAAGCAGTGCCCCAAGACAAATCCCCAAAGCTGGTGCTAGGGGAAATGGATAGTGGAAAGGCCATAACAGTAATTTTCTATGAGGTGTGAACATTGGGAAAACCTAGGGCCTATTTGGCCTTGGAGGGTGAAGAGAGAGGGAAGATGGAGCAATTACCTGAGCTTGTAGGTATTTGTGATGATTAATTTTAGGTGTCAACTTGACTGGCACAGAGGGTGTCCAGATATCTGGTTAAATGTTATACCTGGATATGTCTGTGAGGGTGTTTATGGAGTAGATTGGCACTTGAATTGGTGCATGGAGTGAAGTGGATTGACTAACACCCTCCTCCCTGGCCAGTGCAGGTAGGTAATAATGCTTAACCAGGTATCAGGGCGTCCTGTGTCCCAGTTAAGTTGTCACATAGAATTAACCAATCTGGGGGCACTTGGGTGGCTCAGTTGGTTAAGTACACAATTCCTGATTTAGGCTCAGGTCATGAACTCACGATTCATGGGTTCGAGCCCCACATTGGGCTCTTCTCTAACAGCACAGAGCCTGCTTGGGATCCTCGCCCTCTCTCTCTGCCCCCTACCCTGCTTGCTCTCTCTCTCTCTCAAAATAAATAAACATTAAAAAAAAAAAAAAAAAAAAAAAAAAAAAAAGAATTAACCAATCTGTTGAAGGCCCAAACGGAAAAAAAAAGGTGGAAGGAGGTTGAATTCCCTCTCTGCCTGACTGCATGATCTGGAACATTGGTCTGCTTCCCTCCAAGTTCCTGCTTCTGAAACCTTTAGATCCAGACTAGAATCTACACCATTAATTCTCAGGCTCTTGGGCCTGAGAATTATACCCCTTCTTCTCTAGGTCTCCATCTTATAGATGGCAGATCCTGGGACTTCTCAGTCTCCATAATTGTGTGAGTCAATTCCTTATAATAAATCTCATTTCCTATTTTACATCTATGGCTGTAGTTCTTATTGATTCTGTTTCTCCGGAGAACCCTGAATAATACAGTATACATTTATGACTGGACCCATAGACTCCACAGCTTAGTTCCTCAAGTCCCTCCCTTAGAGGTCTTCAGAGTGACCAGGTAAGAAATGCGCTCATGTGGAGGAGGGGACAAATTGAGGGTCAGGGTGGGAACTCAGACAGTGTTGAAAAACAAACCTATTCAATTTAATAATTTAA
Source organism: Neofelis nebulosa (assembly GCF_028018385.1). Taxonomy (NCBI): domain Eukaryota; kingdom Metazoa; phylum Chordata; class Mammalia; order Carnivora; family Felidae; genus Neofelis; species Neofelis nebulosa. The sequence continues at coordinate 125,340,367 of NC_080782.1, forward strand.
TTGTTCTAAGGGGGAGGAAGGCAGGATTTGCCATTTCAATGATAAGTCAATCAGGAACAGGCCCTTTCTCAGTCTCTGAAATGCTAAGAGGGTCAGGGTGCTCCCCAACTTTCCCTAGTCTCCTCATACCAAAATGGAATTTCAGGGGCACATGGCTGGCTCAGTTGGTGGAGCATGCGACTTGATCTCAGAGTTGTGAGTGAGAGCCCCACACTAGGTGTAGAGATTACTTTAACAAAAAATTTTTTAATGTTTATTCTTGAGAGAGAGAGACAGGTGAGGGGCAGAGTGAGAGAGGCACAAAGAATGTGAAGCAGTCTCCAGGCTCTGAGCTGTCAGCACAGAGGCCAATGTGGGGCTCAAACTCACGAACTGTTGATCATGACCTGAGCCAAAGTCAGATGCTTGACTGAATGAGCCACCCAGGTGCCCCTAGATTACTTAAAAAAAAAAATCTTATGGGGCACCTGGGTGGCTCAGTTGGTTAAGGGTTCAACTTTTGATTTTAGCTTAGGTCAGGATCCCATGGTTTGTGGGATCAAGCCATGTGTCAAAATCTACATTTACAGACATCGAGAATCCCCACTTGGGAATCACTCTCTCCACCTCCCACACATGTGCACACACTCTCTCTCACTCTCTAAATAAAAAAATAAACATTTAAAATAAAATAAAATCTTTTAAGAAAAAAGTAATTTTAGAGGATAAGGGGCCAGTGCCCATGCAAGGGAAAGCAGGGAGCAACCTTCTGCTTCATCTAGTTGAAACAAAGTCTAATAGGGGCAGTGGTTTTTTAGCAAAGAATAATTACATAGACTGGCTGTTCCTAAAGCCTGACATGAAGAAAATGGGGCCATCTGGGAGTCCTGATGTTGAGCAGCTGGAATAGAGGTAGATTCGTGGCAAATGAACTCCACCTCCACATGGTTGGAGCCTCTCCTGAACCTGGCCCAGTCTTGGTCCACCTCAGCTTAAGAGATGGAATGAGTTCTGGGCATAGGTGGTACAGAGACTTGGAAGCCTTTTAGTAACCAAGCAAGCTTATGAGTGGGTAGTATCAGGAGAAGATAAAAGGTTTTTTATTTACTCACCATTCTTTTCTCTTCTGTTCCCTGGCTCCTTGCCCTCATCTCCTTGTTGGGTTTGGTCAATGGGAGGCCTGGCAGGAGATAAGTTGATGAAAGGAGAGAGAGGTAGGGGTATTTATTCCCTCCCCTCCACCCCACTGCTGGGCCTCGGTGTTGGCAGCAGCTGTATTTCTGTGTTTTTGTTTTTTGTTTTTGTTTTTGTTTTTAATGTTTATTTACTTTTGAGAGAGGGGGGTGGAGAGAGACAGAGAGACAGAGACAGACCGGGGAAGGGGCAGAGAGAGAGGGAGACACAGAATCTGAAGCAGGCTCCAGGCTCTGAGCCATCAGCACAGAGTATGATGTGGGGCTCGAACTCACAAACTGTGAGATCATGACGTGAGCCAAAGTGGATGTTCAACTGACTGAGCCACCCAGGCACCCCGTCAGCAGCTGAATTCCTTTACAGAAGGCCATACCTCCTACAAGGCACCTGGATGGCTCAGTTGGTTAAGTATCTGACTCTTGGTTTTGGCTCATGATATTAAAGAAAAAAAAAAAAAAAAAAGGCCACAGCTCCTGTGGGGCAATGGCTCTCCCACATATAGCTCTCCCCAGGTTCTGGCAATACCACTCCCTCCTCTATCCATTCCTCTTCTAGCTGAGAACTTATAAACTCTTTCTTCTGTGGCTAGGCCCTGGGTACCTCTGGGTCCTTTGTTGTTTCCTGTAACCCCACTCAGGAAATATTCCTTTCATTTCCCCCTGTCCAATGTACCATCTGAGTGTGCCATCTATTTTCTGAAGGGCCCCTGCCAGGTACAGTATCTTACAGTGGCACAGCAGCATGGAAACCCTGTCACCCTGGCCCCTTGGTGGAGGTGACTACCCAGGGTGCCTCAGATCAACCAATGGTAACCAAGGAATCTCAATCAAGTGTTCTCTGGTATTTGGCAGGGCCTCTGAGAGGTTATGCTGTCATCTCCCTGCCTTCACACATGGAGAACAGTAACAGGGCAGAGTCTTCCACGCCAGGAAACGCCATTAGCCAAGCAGAGGCTCTCTGGCCTCAGTCGCCTGACAGAACAGGTTCAATCCCCTTCAGTCCTGCCTCCATTCCTCCTGTTGGTATCTTAGCCTATTACCTTGGACTCTTTCCAGCAGGAACGCCAGGTCCTCCCTTTATAATCTACCCTAAACTTCAGCTGTCTTCCACTTGCCTCCCCCTTTGCCCAGAGATAATCATTTTTTCTGTTCTCTCATCTACCTCAGACCATGGAGAGGAGCAGGGAGGAAGACTGGGGCCCTTCTCTGAGCCTTACCCTCCCACCCCAGACCTTAGTTTCCCTAGGAAGCGGCAGGCAGGAAGAGACCTGTCACAGACTGAAGATAAGATAGCTGCTCATTAAGGAAGCTAAGAACCAATGAAGGTGAGTAATGGTGTCAGGAGCAGAGCCCAGTGTGAGCAGATAAGTGAGCAATAGCATTAGGACTGAGTGTAGGAAAAGAGAAGAGAGGGAGAGGGGAAGGTGAGAGAGGGGAGGGGGGGAAAGGAGAATCAGTGCCCAGAGCAAGAACTTCCAGATGATTCTCTCAGGACAAAACAAATCCAGCCTGACCCTCTCCCTCCCCAGAGCTGTCACCTTAAAAGAGAGGACTACTCGGTCACCTGTGTGGGGCAAGGAGTGGTTAGGACATGGATATAGGCAAAGACTGTATGCATTCATTTCACATACATGTGTTGAATGCCTACCTCATACTGGGGCCCAGCAGTGAATCAAAAAACATAATCCCTGTTCTCATGGAGCTTGCCTCCTGATGCATTTAAAATGCACACTCTCGGGGCACCTGGGTGGCTCAGTCAGTTAAGCATCCGACTTCGGCTCAGGTCATGATCTCTCGGTTTGTGAGTTCGAGCCCCGCATTTGGCTCTGTGCTGACAGCTCAGAGCCTGGAGCCTGCTTTGGATTCTGTGTCTCTCTGTCTCTCGGCCCCTCCCATGCTCATGCTTTGTTTCTGTCTCTCAATAATAAATAAACGTTAAAAAAATTTTTTTATAATGCACACTCTCAGGACGTCTGGGTGGCTTAGTTGGTTGAGTGTCTGACTCTTGGTTTTGGTTTGGGTTGTAATCTCACGGTTCATGGGTTCAGGACCCATGTCAGGCTTGTGCTGACAGCATGAGCCTGCTTGGGATTCTCTCTCTCCCTCTCTCTCTGCCCCTCCCCTGCTCATTCTCTCTCTCTCAAAATAAACAAAACAAAATTAATTAATTAATTAATTTTTTAAAAAATGTGTACTCTCTAGTATGGTCCACAAAACCACCCTTGGTCTGGAACCTGTCCTGTCCAAAACACATTTGGGACATTTTGACCCTCTTCCCTCTAACTCTCCTCTAGCCACAAAAACCTTGCCATACCCTGAACATGCCAACTTCATTCTTGCCTTGGGACTCCTATTCTTTTGGCCTGGTACGTTCTTTTCCTGGATCTTCCTTCTCATGGCTGCCTACTGCAGGTCTCAGCCAAGGGGTCAAGCAGAGAGAAAAAGCACTCCAAGTAGTGGGAAAAGCTTGTTTGAAAGTTCTGAGGTGGCAAAGAGTCGAAGAACAGAAAGGAAACCAGTGTGGCTGGGGCAGAGAGGGCAGCAGGCAAAGGGAAGTGATGAGGTCAGAATTCCCCTGAAAGCCAACCATGGGGACAAAGGCTCTGATCCGAAAAGCAGGGGTGAGGGTCAGAGGACAGAGCCAAGAAGACCTCAGGAGAAAATGTCTGAAAGTATTACTGAGTTGGTCACAGCTTCAAGCAACCAGGTACATTCTGCGAAGATTTATGAAGGATCTTGAACCATCACCTGGGGCAAGTAAAAGGGAAACATTTCTTCAGGGGTTCCCACCTGCTCTGTCAAGAGTTGCCCTAAGAAGTTGGCTGGCCACAAAGAAGTCCTGGGGCAGCCAGAGGACAAGGTCAGGGGTCTGAGGGTGAGGTGCTGTCAGATCACACCCCATGAACTGATGAAGCCAGTGTAGAGCTGTTTGGCACACCAGTGGCCAGAGTAAGAGGTGAGATTGAGTGAATTTGAAGTGGGGCACAAGATGTGTGCCCATATTTAATCCCATATCATTTAATCCCATAGATTAAAGATGTGTGCCCATTTTTAATCCCATATCATTTAATCCCATAGATTAAAATGGACGCAAGTAAGGCTGGAGAGGGAGGCTTAAGACAGGAGGGATGAGCTGCTCACATGAGAAGGGACAGGTGGAAGCTGGTCTGGGTGGCAAATGTTCCTGATGCAAACGGAAGAGGGAACTTCGGTGGTCTCAGGGCCCAGAAGGCACCTCTTCTATGGAAGGTGTCCAACCAGGCCACTGCCCCCTCCTTCGTGTCACTTTTTTGGGAACTTACTAAGTTTCTTGCAGCAGCATTCCATGAAAAGAGTAAGGAGGCAGGGCACTGATGCACTCCTCAAGGTACCTCCATGTGACCTGTGTTGGATGAAAGGCTGGGAAGATTCTCACAGTGTTTAGGACAAGACTCCAGCCTGGTGTCTAAGTGTGCACATTCATTCAGGACTCAGCATCTATTTATTGAGCATCTACTATGTGCCAGGCACTGGGGCTGCAGAGACAATCAAGAGCACCAGGGCCTCTGCCCATACCGAGGGCACATCTCGGCCGATGACATGCAGCCTTGATACATGTTCCGTGCACACTTCAATGTATACATGGTACAGATGAGTGCTCCCTGGTGGGGGTCTACCATGCTACTTGGCCTGCTCCATAATTTCCTCCATGTCCCCACCCCCACTCCCTACGCCTCTAGTCCCACACCGACAGCTTCAGGCGAGCAAATGATTCCAACCCCTTTGAGCTGCCGGCCAGCTCAGTCTCTTTTCTCAATAAGTTTAATTTTGCCAACAGCCAGGGGCAATGACAGCAGCTCTGGAAACCTGGCTGCTGATACTGTGGGCTGGGATAGGCAGCCCAGAAATAATTGCCTCTTTGAGTGTTCTATTGGAATGTGCACATGCTTCTTGCTTCTTGTGGGGGCCATTCTCGCCCAGGGCTGCTTCTTGATGTGAGGGTTGAACTAGGCCTGTGAGGTTGGTGGGGGCTGCTTCAAGGAGAGGGTGGAAGGCTGGTGGGGCTCAAGGCTGTACCTTGTCCATCCTCCTTCCTCCAAAGTCACATTATTCAAGCAGGAGTTTGAAGAACACCTGAAATCCTGTGTCACATACACCAAAGCCTCACCACCTTGCAGTCCTACAGTTTTCCCCACCATCTGCCTCAAAACTCCCACCTCTCTGGAAGTCCCTCCCTGTGCTGAGTGTGGGTGGCCCTGACACTTGGGATCTGGGCTCTGAGGGCTGCTTTACTCCAGGAGTCTCCCCCTTGCCACTGTCCTTAGTGCGGGATGCCTGCTTCTCCTTGATCTGCGTAGAGAAACAGAATGTTAATGATGATGAGTCCAGATTTCCCCGGGTGAGGAACCAGCCAGATGGATCCTAATGCCACATCCTGACTCAGTCCGCCAGACCTGTGACTGCACCAAGATGGCTGCCTCCTCTGCAGCTGCTGTTGGGTGTGAGAGGAGTGAACAGGCAGAGGGAAAGAGTGCACGGGAAATGACTGTAATGAAAGAAGAGGTTTCATTTATCTGCCCCAAATCTGGTAGGGTCTTCTCAAGGTCATTGAGGCTATCTCCCTGACTCCAGTCCAGTCAGTGCTTCTCAGCCTCCCTGGAGATCCCAACCCACACCCCTCACTTGATGTGCCCTTGGCTAGGTCAACAGACATGGGGTGAGGGACTCCACCTCCATATAATTATTTCAGTTCTGGGCCTCAGTGGAAATCCTTTGAGATTATAGGCCTGTTGACTGTATTCTCTCTAAAATAATCACCCTTGGGGCACCTGGGTGGCTCAGCCGGTTGAGTGTCTGACTCTTGTTCAAGCTGCGCGTTAGGCTCTGTGCTGACAGTGCAAAGCCTGCTTGGGATTCTCTCTCTCTCTCTCTCTCTCTCTCTCTCTCTCAATCTCCCCGCCCCCCCCCCCCCGCTTGTTCGCATGTTTTCTCTCTCAAAATAAGTAAATAAACCTAAAAAAAAAAGAATAATCACCCTTCATGTAGGATCTAATATGGTCTTAGGGGAGAGAAGGTGATGGTGACCCGGGTGGGTGCAGGGAACCACGGTCCTGTTTAGCATTCCCTGGTGTGGGGCATAAAGACCCCTGGGGCCTAGGGAACTCCTGCTTGCAATTCCAATCCTGCAGCGACTCACAGAGGTGCTGTGGCATTTAATGCCTTCCCCATCTGGGCTCCTAGAAAACCCCTACCCATTCTTCAAAATCCTGATTGAAGAGTATCTCTTTCCAGAAGCTTCCCTGAACCCTTTTGAGGCAGATCTGAACACTGTCCTTCAACTCAGTGCTTCACTCTGCAAACAGCCTGATCATGAGTAAGTTACTAATTATTACATAACCTCTATAAAATGGGAGTAATATTGCCCTTACATGATTAGGGAGGAATTAGAGATAATGTATCTTTAAAACCTAGTATTGTGCTTGCCACATGGTCATGGCTCAGAAAATGCCACCTCTTGGGGTGCCTGGGTGGTTCAGTTGGTTAAGCATCTATCTGATTCTTGGTTTTGGCTCAGGTCATGATCTCACAGTTCATGGGTTCAAGCCCTGCATCAGGGTCTGTACTGACAGTGTGGAGCTGGTTTGGGATTCTCTCTCTCTCTTTCTCTCTCCTTTCCCCATTCGCTCTGTTTCTTTCTCAAAAAGAAACAGAAAAAAAAAGAAAAGAAAGAAAATGACACCTCTTGAGTGATGATGGCAGTGATCACACTTTTTCAGGGGTCTGTTTACACATCTGTCACCTCTAATAGACTGTGGACCTCTTAAGGACAAGGGCCACAGTTAAGTCATTGCTGTATTCATAGCACCATGGCTGACTCACAGTAAGCACCCAACAAAGGGTAATAAATGTCAGCATTATCACTAGGATACTTAAAATAATACTAAGTGGCCTTTGGTAAAGGTTTGCCATGTGCCAGGCACTGTTCCAAGCAATTTACCAGGATTATCTCATTTAATCTTCACAACAACCCTATGTGGTGTTATCCCCATTTCACAGATGAATAAATTGAAGTTTACCAGGATAGGACTATTTGGCTCAAGTCACACTGTAAGGAGTGAGAGATGGAGGCAGTTTTTGAACAAGGTAAGTCTGCTCCCAAGTTTTGGAGCAACTCCATACTTGACTGCCAGGCATGCTCTATACTGCATCACAATCCTGTCCACCTGACAACAGGAAGTAGATGTGGTTTCTTTATGTATCCTTTGAACCCTGATCCTGGTACAAAGCAAGCCTCCTAGTCAATGTCTCTCAGATAAGTAGATGAGAAAAGGAGAGGGAGAAAGGAGAAAGTCCAGGGCAGATGAGGCCAGATGTGTTTTGGCCCTGAGATTCACACACCTTTCCCGGGGCCCTCGTCATTCCTACCATCCCCATTTCCAACTGTGTTTGAAAGGATGTTCCCCTGAGAATAGATTGAAGCTCACAAGACTGTGAACTGTGGCTCACGTGCTCCCCACTTCCCAGGCAGCCCATCGCCATCCCCAGGATGCCTGGCCTGAGTTGTTGGGGACACAGAGAGGTTTTTGGTGTGTGAGTGAGCCAGCACCTGGGAGAAAAGGAAACAAAAGCAGGCCATAGCATCTCTGTACCTCAGAGGGCTAGACTTGGGAGCCGTGGAGTCATCCCCTACCACCCCCCAACACCCTCCCCAGCAGCTCAACATTCAGGGCCTCACCTCTTTCAGCAGGGTTATGGCCCAGAGGACCACAAACCTGATGGAGGTAAATCTCTCCTGGGAGTAGGTGGAAGGTCTCTGTTCCTTTTTGTCCTGTCAGTGCCCCACAGTGGAGGCAGGGCCTGCCTGCCCATCTGACCTCAGGGCAGTGTCATGGGAATCAGGACCAGCTTCATCCTAGCCCAGCCCTGTTTCTTCAAGCTCACTTAGTGCTAGGGAGGGAAAGAGAAATTTTAATTTACATTTCTCCCCTCCATTCAGAGTCTGGACAGCTATTTTGACTGCTTCACTGAAATATTCTTGAATTCTGAGTTTCTTTTTCTCATTATGGCTCAAAAATTAAAATCTCTCTGCCTTGGGCAAGTAAAGGCTGAGTGAGGGATGGCTGCCGCCACCGCACATTTCTTATTTAAGTCAATTTGGAAACACCGACTGCTTTCTCTCAGGGCAGGTGACCGAGAGAAGAGGACAGGGCAGACTGTAGACCTCCTTCCTTCCCACAGCTCCGGCATTAATTCTCCCATTATTCCTGTAGCCCTCAATGACCTGGCCTAATCACAAACTTAATAACACCCTGCGCTTGTGAAGCTCTTGGCCATGCATTATTTCCAGCTGATCCTCACAACAGCCCTGCAAGGAAGAAAAGCAGGTGTTCTTGTCCTTGTTTTTATTAATGATTTAACTGAGGGCCCAGTGTGTTTTACAGATGAGACAAAGCCCCTGCAGTCCTTGGGGAGGGCACGCAGGGTGAGGGTGGTCAAAGTTGGATCCCTTCCCCTTCGGGTCTCCTTGCCTCTGAGAAGACAGCTGGGACAGGGCTGCCTCTTCCCATTGCCGCCAGAACACTGAATGAGAGATCCACTCAGGAGTGGTGTGATCCAGGGCAGCTCCGGAACCGTTTGGAAGTAGGAAGACACTTGGGATGAGCACTGGGTGTTATATATAGGGGATGAATCGTTGGATTCTACTCCTGAAATCATTATTGCACTATATAGTGCAATACTATATATATATAATATATATTGTATAATAATATAATAATATATTATATATTATGATATATAATAATAAATATAAATTAATATAAATTAATTTTATTATAATTAATTTATATTTATTATTATATTATATTATATTAATTTATATATATTAAATTAATATATATTAATTTATATATATTATAAAATATATATATTGTAAAAATAATATATTATATTATATATTATATATTATATATTATATATATCATATATACTATATATATTATATATTAAATATTAAATATATATCATATATCATATATTATATATTTATGTATAAAAATAAAATAATATACATTTATATATATATTATAAAAATAATATAATATATATTAATATAAATTAATATAAATAATACAATAATATAATATATAGTGCTAACTAACTTGGATGTTAGATTTAAAAAGTCGGGGGGAGCGTTGCCCTGGGGCACCTGGGTGGCTTAGTCGGTTAAGCGTCTAACTTCAGGTTAGGTCATGATCTCCTAGTTTGTGGGTTGGAGCCCTGTGTAGGGCTTGGTGAGACAGCTCAGAGCTTGGAGACTGGAGCCTGCTTTGGATTCTGTGTCTTTCTCTCTCTCTCTCTCTCTCTCTCTTTCTCTCTCTCTCTCTCTCTCTCTCTCTGCCCTCCCCTGCTCGCACTCACTCTGTCTCTTTCTCTCTCTCTCTCTCTCAAAAATAAACATTAAAAAAAATTGTTTTAAAAAGGGGTTGCCCTAAATCATGCCTAGAGTCACTTGCAATCCATGTGCCCAGACTCCAGGGGGAAAAAAAGATGGGTGTTCTCTGTTACTTTGCTCCATTGTCTCTCTGTCCTCAGGTGGTGACTGCTCCTCCCTGTGTGACAACACCACCGCTGTCTTTGCCCTGTTCTTCTTTTCTCTCCTCAGATCTCTCCTTGATTTGCTCACAGACTCCCATAGGAATATTTGGTCCACACGGTGTCCAGAACATCCCCTCTGAGACAGGCCTGGAGAAGGCAGTGTGGTTGGAGGTGGCTCCAGGACCACCTCAAAGCTATAGCAGCTCAGTTTTTACTGAGCATATGGGGAGGCGCCTGGGGCTTTCCAAGGTCTGGAACAGGTTCCTTTCACTAGAGGACACCAGACTCAGGAATGCAGGCGGGCTGCCTCTCACACAGCATTAGAGGTTGTGACTGCCCCATCTGCAAAAAGCAGCACCAGCCTTCTAGAGGCACATGCTCTGGTGGAGAAAAGAGTTTTTCATTTCACCTTTGCCCCCATCCCCACCTCCCTCAAGGACCTGGTAATTTTCCACATTCTTCTGTTCTTTTTTGTGGGACTCAAGAGAACCAGCAACCCAAAACACCACATGACCCTAAACTCTCCAATAACCTCACGTTTTTGTTCCTGGTTTGAAATGACAGCCACTCTCACCCGCCTCTCCTCCTGCCTGCGGAGTGCAAGCCGAGGGCAGGTCTGCTCTCTTGTCACCACCTCAACCCCAAGGGCCACAGAGGGAACTCCAAACCTAACCTGAACGAGCAGGAGGGACAGCCCGGGCAAACCAGGGGCTTTCTGAGGCTGGTGCAGGAAGGAGAGCCAAGGGAGGGAGGAGAGAATGAGTGCTTTCTGGAGATAAAGGCTTTGGATTGCAAGTCAAAACCAAAAGCTGTGCAACCAGGCTGTACAGCTGAGTCAGGAAAAATCAGATCTAGGACCAAATTTCAGCTCTACCTTAAGCTGTGAACACTTAGGCAACCTCTGGAATCCTAAGTGTCCTCCTTTGCTTTCCACATTGGTGATTATCTCAGAGTGGTGTTGCCAGATTTAATGAAATAATGTACATAAGACACTTACCAAGGCCTTTGGTATAAATTAGGCACTCAGTAAATGGTTGTTGTTATTATTATCATTACTAGTATCTGTGTTATTGTTGTAGCTGATGGAGAATTATAAATGGGGATTGGAGACAGCTTTTCTTGTTTGTAGAGACACTTGGCCACAACAAGTTGAGGGTCTCCTTACCCTCTGGTGCCATCTTGTTGACTCACACACAGGCTTCTGTTTCCTTGTAGCAGCTCACTTTACACCAAGAACAAACTGCATCTTGGGAACTTAGAGTTACAGAAACTGGGCAACCCAGTCCTTCTCACTGTCAGATAAAGGGGCCCCTGTTCTGATTCCCGTCAGTGGCAAAGGATGACGCTCAGGCCACCGCTGAGTACAAGGGTAAGGCTAAAAGTAACAATGGTTGGTCAGGCGCCAAGGCCTTGGGAAAAAACTGAGGTCCCAAGAGAGAAACCAGAGCTGCCCCAGCGCCTCTTCCCCTTTGTGCCACTCACTGTTCCCTCATACCCCTGGTTTCTAGTGCTTCCCAGCCCCCATCTCTGACATGGAGGGTAGGACCAAGCTGAGACCTTACTGGATAGGTAGGTGATACGATAGACATTGGGGTTCCTCTCCTGGGGGAGGTGGTTTGGAGTGTTGGGATTTCCCATACACCACTAGGTCTGGGAACCCAATTAAGATTGAAAGGCCAGAGAAATGGGTCACAATCCTAAAATCCTGAGAAGGGAAAGTCCATAGTTGGCAACTTCACCTCACCCCATCTCTCTTCCCCAATCCCAGTGTCCTGTTTCTTTTTTCTCTTTTGACTCTCTCCTTTCCATTCTCTTTTCTCTGCCTCTTCTTCTTTCTCCTCTCCTTATCCAGAGGCTGGCTTTGCAAGTTTTCAACTTTTTAAAGTTTATTTGTTTATTTTGAGAAAGAGCACATGAGTAGGGGAGGGGCAGAGAGAGAAAGAATCCCAAACAGCTTCACACTATCAGCACAGAGCCCGACATGAGGCTTGAACCCACGAACTGTGAGATCATAACTTGAGCCGAAACCAAGAGACTCTCAACCTAATGAGCCACCCAGGCACCCTGCAAGTTTTCAACTTCTGTTCCCAGACTCCCTCCATACACTATGAGTCTCTCTGTTTCTCTAGTTCCCTCTCCTCCTCAGATTGCCTCACCCACAAGCAGGGTTCCCTGCCTTCTCTGACAGAGGCTTAAAGGAGAAATAAGCCCCAGGGCTGGGGTAGCTCAGGGTCCTCTGGGCACACAGGGGACAGGGACTGGCCTGTGTGGAAGAGGAAAGCATGCATTGACTCGCAAGAGCATAAAGATGGCATAGACAAACGGAATGCAGTATTGATTGGGCTCTGGGTGACTCACCACCTCAGAGGAGGGATCTGAGAGAGTGAGGTCATTGTTGGAGCTGGTGGTGACACTGGCAGCTGCACCCCCATCCCTGCCCTGAGACCTTTTCCTGACTTTCTAGCTTCTCTTTGCCTATCACAGGGTAGGGCTGGGGAAGCAGATTTCACCTTTAACACATTTAGAACCACACATTAAATACATTTAGAATGTGGTTTTCTTAGACTGAGAGTTTTCTTCCCACATCCTCACCTCCACTTCCTCTGTTTGTCTTAGTAGATGTACTAATGTGCATATGAGTATTCACTGTCTCACACATGTGTGTACAGCTTACGTGCATGTGTGCGCACATACACTCACATACTCACACACACTCCCACTTGCCATCTGCTTCTGCCAGTGAGGGGAATAAACTGGGCTTCCAAACAGTGCTAGGGTACTCTAGGGGGGCTGATTCTCTCTGCGAGTGACCTGAGGAAGAACTCCTGTGTGTTTTTATCTCCAGGTATCTCAATGCCATGTGCCTCTTGACTTCAGGGGCCACAAAATTGAGCCCAAGTCAGCCCAGCATGTGGACCGGCATGTGTGTCTTTGAACATATGCATTTTTAACATCATACTTGCTGGGAAATTGGGAAGGGATGAGATTAGCAGGGGATGGGGATATGTAGAGGAAGACAATTTGAGTAGGACCAGAGACTTTAGAAACTGACTCCAAGACAAATATCATCATCCCTCTCTCCCATCCACCCCTAAATTGAATGTATCTTTCCCTCTACATCCTGGGAAGAGAGAGAGTTGAATCTCACTTGTTACCTAAGTCCCAAGAATTCAGCTAAGCTGGGCCAGAGGAAGCATTCCTTGTATGAATGTGAATATTAATGTGATGTAAATCACATGCAAATGCACTGAAAGCAAAAATAAATAGCTTGCAGGTCTTGAAAATGAACAATTAGCTCAAAGTAAAGGCACAGGAGTATCCACAGCCCATGTAATGGGGTAACTTTCAGGGTCTGGGTGGAGGATGAGCCCACTGCAGTCCTCAGATCCTGGCTTGCGACATGTGGCAATGGTTTGTTTTGACCACAAGCAACCAACTGACAAGTATTTGTCAAATGCCCCACTGACACTGTGGCAGAGGTGGATTTTCCATAAAGCTAATGAAGCTTAAGCTCCTCATTTGCACAGGCCCCTTCCAAAGTCTGTACTTAAGTTTATGTTTGTAATTTTCTATCGTTTTTCTTAAAGAAAGCATCCCCAAATTACATAAACTGTGGGACCCACAATATCTGGGTCCACCTCTGCAATGAAGAGAATAGACTATATTCTTAATTGGCAGCCTCCTTGGAAAGCATCTCTATCAGAGATGCCAGTCTGTCCACAGGACCTTGTATGCCCCTTCCTCAGGTTGGAAGAGGACGGATGACCTCTAAGACTGCTTCTGGTTCCAGGACTCCTCCATTGTCTGCCTTGAGGCTGACAGGAGAAGGACGAAGGTAGCTGCTTAGTTATTAAAGGGAACGTGGCCCTCTTGCCCAAACCCTGAGAACTGTCAGGGAGCACGTACCTGATAATAAATAATAATACCATACATTTGTAGAACTGCCAGGGAGCAAGTATCTGATAATAAATAATAATACCATACGTTTGTAGAGCCTTTGAGAGTTTCTAAAGGGAATGTGCCTTGATCTTCACAACAACCTTGGGGCAAGGAGGAGTCATATTATGAAGAATTGTTATAGACAAGGAAATTGAAGCTCAGAGAGGTGAAGTTACAAATAATAATAGCTTACACTCACAACACTATTGTACCAGCAAGATATTATTGTCTTCATTTATTTTTTTATTTAAAAAATTTTATTTATTTTTGAGAGAGAGAGAAATAGCACAAGTGGGGAAGGTGCAGAGAGAGAGGGGGGGATAGAGGATCCAAAGCAGACTCTGTGCTGACAGCAGAGAGCGCGATGTGGAGCTTCATCTAACCAACCGTGAGATCATGACGTGAGCCAAAGTCAGACACTCAACTGGACACTCAACTGACTGAGCCACCCAGGCGGCCTATTATTGTATTCATTTAATCTGCATCACAACCCCATGAGATAGGTACTATTATCATCCTCATTTTAGAAATGGGAAAACTGCAAAGGAAGGTTGAATCATTTGCCCTAGCCAAACTAAAAAAGAGTAGCAGAGCCAAGATTCAGACTCAGGGAATCTGGCTGCAGAGTTCATGATCTTCATCAGTTTACTACTTAGAATAACTTGGGCATGGTCAGAGACCAGAATTCAAATCTAGATCTGTCTGACCCCAGAGCTTGTTCTTATCACCACTTAAGCACCACCACCACCCTAATGAACCAGCAAGTGCCGGCCACCTATAGCCAGGGGCCTGGAAAGACAGATGAGAGGATTGGTGGAAAGTCTAGGTCAGAGACTTGATAGGTCAGGATGGGAGGTAAGCCAGCAATTACCAACCTCAGGAGAGCCTGGGGAAAATTCTTCCTTACTGGGCTCTCAAGAACCCAAAGTCTTTGACCATCTCTCCCCACTCCTACAATTCCCTGACAAATGAGATCAAGATTATGGTCAGAGTATGTTGAGGAAGATCACCATGGCAACAAAGTAAAGGATGATGGATTAGTAAAGAGTGAGTTACGAGTCACTTGCAGAAATCCAGGAGAGAAGTGATGAGGTCCCAAATGAACTAAGGTAGTAACTGTGGTGTGGAGAAGGGAGATGCTGCAGGAGCAAACAAATGAAGGGTGGACAGGGATGTCTTCTTCAAATGACATAGCCCACATTCAGGCCCCAGTGGAAGAAGAGGAATAAAGAATGTGGGAGGTATGGAGTGCAATATACAATGAGGCATGTAGCATGAGCAGCCCCCCAGAAGCTGCCAGAGGTGATAACATCCGATCTCCCCCCACTTCTCTGAGTCCCTCCAGGCTGTGTGTGTATGCCTGTGTGTGTGTGTGTGTGTGTGTGTGTGTGTGTGTGTGTGTGTGTATGTGTGTCTGTTGAGAAGCATTAGCCCTGGGCTCTGGGGCCACATCACAGGGAGGTGAGCTATGGGGAGCATCAGAGAAGTGTGATTTAGAGTCTCATTCCCACTGCCCTTCACTGTGCTGCAAGGACAGTTCAATGTAATATATAATTACCGCTGCCCAACAAGGCTGCACTGTACACAGAGCTCCCCACCTTCCTCCCGCTCCTGCCTGCCTGCCTTCAGACTATAAATCAGTTTTCAATCCTGAGTGCTACCTGTAAATGTTCAAGCACAGGATCCTCGTCTCATATTCCTGCATCCTTGGGGGGTGATTCAGGTTCTGAGCAGTCCCCTTCCCCCAGTCCTGATTCTGACATCCTTCCCATCCCCTAAATGATGGTAGAAAAGGCACTGGGAGAGCTGATTTTGACTCTAGGGTGTGTGGGGAATGGAGGTGGCTGGCTCTGAGTCCTGATTCAGCCAGGCCTGAGCTGGACGATGCCCAGTGTGTAGCACTGTAAAGCTTAAGATCACCTGGGCAAGAAGGCACTGAAACTGATCCCTCCTCCCAGAATGGCAACTTTCTCCCAGTCTCACAGGATGTGCCAGAAGGAGGCAGGTAGGCCCCTTTCCTGGAGAGTCTCAAAAACACAGTGCCCTTACCATGGACTGATGTGGGGCTGAGGAGGCACCAGCCATGACTGTGCCCTGACCTGGGATGGGAAATCTCATGGTGTACATGAGGACATAAAAGGACCTTGGGGGTGATAAAAGGACATATCAAGTGAGGACTTCTTGATTTCTATCTAGCAGGTACCTTGAGGACTTTGATTCTCCCTTTAAAAAGAACTTCGATGTTAGGGTGCCTGGGTGGCTCAGTTGGTTAAGTGTCCGACTTCGGCTCAGGTCATGAGCTCACAGTTTGTGAGTTCGAGCCCCATGTTGGGCTCTGTGTTGTGGGTTCAGAGCCTGGAGCCTGCTTGGGAGTCTGTGTCTCTGCCCCTCCCCTGCTTGTGCATGCTCTCTCTCTCTCGTTCTCTCTCTCTCTCTCTCACAAATAAATAAACTTAAAAAAAATAGTGGAGATTGCAGAGAATTTAGAATATATCAATAAGCTAGAAGAAATCAGGGGTGGGAGGTGGGGGGGAGTGGGAGATGGGTATTGAGAAGGGCACCTTTTGGGATGAGCACTGGATGTTGTATGGAAACCAATTTGACAGTAAATTTCATAAAAAAAAAAAAAAAGGAAAAAAAAAGAAAGAAATCAGGGGCGCCTGGGTGGCTCAGTCGGTTAAACGTCCGACTTTGGCTCAGGTCATGATCTCACAGTTGGTGGATTTGAGCCCCACATAGGGCTCTGTCCTGACAGCTCGGAGCCTGGAGCCTGCTTCGGATTCTGTGTCTCCCTCTCTCTCTACCCCTCACCTGCTTGTGCCCACTCTCTCTCTCAAAAATAAATAAAACATTAAAAAAAATTAAAAAAAAAAAAAGAAGTTGGGTGTGTCCCTTCCCCCTTCCTGCTCCTCTTTGCTAGGATGATGGCAAGAGCTTCCTCATTGATCTGCATCCACTACTACCCTTCTAACACACATTCCTGCTGAATGGATGTCAAGTCATGCCTTTTGTCCCTGATTAAACTTCTTTGTCAGCTTCCCTCCACCCTTAGGATATAGTTTTTTTGTTTTTCTTTTAAGTTTAGTTATTTATTTTGAGAGAGAGAGAGAGAGACAAAGTACAAGCTGGGAAGGGGCAGAGGCATGGAGACACAGAATTCCAAGCAGGCTCTGTGCTCACGAACCATGAGGTCATGACCCGAGCCGAGATCAAGAGTCGGCCACTTAATTGAGCCACTCAGGTGCCCCCACCCTTAGGATAATACCCAATTCCTTACCATGGCTCACGAGACTTGACCTTGCCCATCTTAAACCATAGTACCCTCACTGGATACCACTCCTCCCCTCACTGCATTCTGTTTCACCAACACTCCTGCCACAGGGCCTTTGAGATGGCAGTTCCTACAATCTGAAATGCTTCTCCCACGGTTCCTCTTCTTCCAGCTCTGTTTCTTGTCACCACCCTTCCCACCACCCATCTTAAGTAGGTCCCTCTTCCTATCAGCACCGTTTGTTCACTTTATAGTACCGATTATATTTTATATAATTTGAAATTGTATATTCACTGGCTCATTTTTCGTGGGTTTTCCCCACTAGACCAGAATTTCTGGAGGGCAGGGGCCATATTGTCATATTCACCACTTTATTCCAGGTGCTTAGCATAAAGCCTGGTACATAATAGGCATTAATTAAATATTCTCTGAATAAACTGAATGTACGGGAGGTGCTGCCAGAGGAAGTGTTAGGAGTTAAAGCTGATTCTGCTTAGCCCCATGGCGTCTCCACTTACAAACAGCAGTCAGATCAGTTTTTCCCCAGGAGTTCAGGAACTAGGACAGTTCCCCCAGGGCCTGGGTCTTTCCTCTCTTTTGGGAAAACTCTTTCGGCTGGGCCCCTTCTGGCTGTCCCTAGGGCTGCCCCTCCAGGAACCATGAGTCAGTGGCCAGCGTTCACCACCTCCCACTCTTCATCAGGGTCCCTGGGTTGCTTCGAAGCATGGCTCAGCCCCAACAGTACCTACTGGTTGGGGCAGGGGAGAGGGGCATGGAATGAAGAGAGAGTATGTGGCTTGGGACTCAAAATGGGGACAGCGAAGGGAGTCTGAGGAGGCAGCTCTTCCACACATTATAATATCCATAAAGTAAATGCAAATTAACTGAAAGCACCTTTTGAATAAGCAGCTTTTATTGAGGGAGCTGCTCTAATCCCTAAATGGCTTTATTGACCGCGAGGAGCTTCCTAGCAGGGGAGGGGGTGGGAAATGTGAACACGCTGTCAGGAATTGCTCCGCAGCGCCCTTGTCCCTGTGCTTTTAGATTCCAGACATGCTTCTTGTGGCTAATGGAACTTGCAGATCTCTAACCTCGGCTTCCACATTCTGTTCCCCTCCCCCACCAGTCTGGGAAGCCTGGCTTCTGGGTGTGCAGGAGGCTGAGGCTGCTGGATGCTGCAAGATGAGGAGTGAATCTCAGGGATGGTAAGCAAGAGAGCAGCTACAGCTCTGTGGGCTCTCTGGTGTAACTACCCCTGAGCACATAAAATGTGCCTGTGAGTAAAGGGGGTACATAAAAGGACATAAAAGGGTGTGTGCACACACCCTTGGGAATAAGCATCAGTGTGTCTGTGTCTGTGCAACTGTGTATATCTCTCCCTACACAGTTCCAAAGGAGGTCTCCAAACATGTGTACTCCTCTCCTCAGGTGGAGATGGGGGGCTGGCCTCAGCTGGGGAGTCATACTTTTTCAAGGACTAATGACTTTTACCTGAATGATAATGAACTGATGACACATGGAGGCCTCTGGGCTCTGGAGGGAAGCCAGAGAAGAACTAGGGAAACAGGAGAGGTTGGCCAGGTTTGGGGGCTCAAGGATCTTGTCTCTCAGAAAGCCCACTCCAGCTCTGTTCAGATTTTAGAGAATGAGGGGCTGGAGACAAAGGAGGCCCAGGACATGTTAGAAACATCAATATTCCCAGTCTGGCCTGCATGTCTCTTCCTGAACCCTGCTTTCTTCCATTCTCTGCTTTGCGCTCAAGCTCAATCTCTCTCTCTCTCTCTCTCACCTTCCCAAAGCACTCACCTTGGCAATGGAACTGTGAAAGAGGAGGCTGGCTATTCCATTCTCCCAAGCTCAGCCTCTCTGACCCCCATGCAAAGCCAAGTCCTGCCCAGAAATGGAGGAATGTGGCCACTCCTCAGTATCAGATGCACAGAATTCTGAGATGGACAGGTTCACATAAGCAGGCCTTGGAGCACCAAAAACTGGAAAGCTGTCCCTTTGGACATGGAACCTGTCAAGGCTAACTGGCCCCAAGGATCTTTAATAATGGATTTAGGACCAGGTGAGTTGTCACTGGGGAAAGGAAAGGAGAGTTCAGAAACATGCAGAGCATCAACACTGGAGGGACCTGGATTACAAAGCAGAATCTCTTCTCATTGGTCAGAAAAGTGACACCCCCCCTTCTAAAGGTTTCAAGTGGAGCAAAGGGGGCCGCTTCACTGGAAAGTTCCTATCCTACACTCTACTGCCACCAAGAGCAGCCATTTCTCCCCAAGCTGGACAGATAGAGCCCCCTTAGCACAGCCTGACACATAGTAAGTGTTCAATAAATATTAGCTGTTGTGAATAGCCACATAATTTCCAGATAGCAAGTCTCTGAGGCTGGTCCCTACAGAGAAGGCTGAACCTCTAGGGCCCTGGGAGTCAGGAAGGGTGGAAGCCAGTGGAAAGCAGGTTTGGTGCCAAGATGCTCAGCTGGAAGACCAAGGAGTCTGGGACCCTGGCCTCCATCATGGCCTCTCATTCCCCTGCCCTGGCCTCCCAGGACCTCTGTCATCCCCTGCGGGAGTCCTCCCTGTGTCCCAGGCAGGCCCAGTGACCTCTCACTCAAGTCTACAAATACATTCTTGGCGAGTCTTGGAAATGAAATTGTGCTCAACATTTGTATGGGGCTTTTCTGCCGCCCAGCCCTTTACAGACATTAGCTAATTAAATGGAGGAGGAACAGAAGGAGGAGGGCCTGGCCTCTGTAGTTGGGACTCTAGGCCCTCCTGACCTGAGCAGCTCCAGTCTCATTCCTCCCTCCTTCTTTCCCTTCAAGGTTGGACTTAGTTTAAAGGGGAAGCAACTCCTGGGGAGCTGGCCACTGAGGAAGAAAGCAAGGTTGGAGGGAGTTTGGCAATATACTGAGTAGGTTGGTGTCTTCCTGAGGTCATCGTGTCCCACTGCCAGCCAGATCCAGCAACCGGCTGGGTCTGAAAGTGCAGTTATACATCTGCCATGAATGGGTCAGCCACTTTCTCCCCCTTTGGAGGAGGGCATGAGGACAGACAGACAGTACTTAGAGCCAGAGTAGATTGTCAGAGATCCTTCCCAGAGGGCTAAGGGATGCAGGGCACACAGATGTTCGGCCTGGTCTAGGGACAGGACAGGCCACTCAGACGACCTGGGAGTCACGAAACTGTACATCAGATCGTACCCTGGAGAGAAGCCCATAAACCTCTGCCCCCTCATTCCCTGCTCTTGCTTTCCCTGAGGGTTGGAGGGGAGCCATCCCAGTTTCAGTGGAATTTCTTGCACTGTCTACTCCCCATCGCAGACCCTACCTGTGCCAGAAGTAAAACCCATGAGGGAGCTGCCTTCCAGTGGACAGCAAGTCTATTCCCACCTGGGAAGGAGAGAAGGGGAGAGAGAGAGAGAGAGAGAGAGAGAGAGAGATAAAGAGACACACAGAGATAGAGATAGAGATATTGATCCTGGACTAGGACAGAGGGAGAAAGACCAAGAGAGAAAGAGAGATCAGTTATAGAGACTGGCCAAATAAAGATGCCATATTTCAGACTCAGACTATAGGAGAAAAGAAAGGAAGAAGCCCAAAACAGAGAGGGGGGCGGGGGGAGAAACAGTTCCACAGGTGACAATGGTGTCAAGATTAAGGATTTCTTGGCACAGCCAGGGGCAGCCCCATGTAGGAATCCCTTAGGAAGCCTAAGAGAGCTGCCAGAGGCCCCTGGAAGGAGAGCCACACCTCTCTGTCTCTCTCACCCAAGGACAGCATCTGCAGGTACCCACCTCAACTATGTGCCAGGTGTGCATTCGCCTCCTTGATCCCATCACAGGGACTACAAGCCTGAAGGCTTGGCTCCTTGTCCCATGGTGAGTATATCCAGGCCCCTCCCCAATGCCTAGGCCTGCTCCTGCCCACCCAGATCCCATCAGTCTGCCTGGGTGCTGACTGGGGAGTCAGGAGTACTGGAGGCCCCGCAAAGTCCAGCAGAGGAGGGCCTGACCTCCCCTTACCATAAAATGCTCCTCTCCGCCCTGCCCCCCACTCAGGCCCGGCCTCAAAAGCTACGAAGCTCCTGTGGAGGCAACAGAAGAGGCTGAGGTAAAACCCAAGGAAGGACTGTCTGTGTGGCTGGTAGGGGCAGCAAACACGGGGCTAGTTTCTTCCCTTTTATGATCGGCAGCCCAGCAGAGCCTCATTCCTCCCTCCACAGCCCTCTCTGGTTTTAGAAAGCCTCAAGAGCTTCCCAGCAAGTTACCAAGGCAACGACAGCCCAGCAGGATTCACAGTGACAATGGAGAGAAAGCAGAGACTGACAACAGCCCCACATCTCAGGGTGAGCAGGGAGGCAGAGGCTTTGGACCAGAGCAAACATCCTCTGCATCCCTGTTCAAGGAACTGTTTTCCTGCAGTTTGTGAGTTTACACGGCCCATTACCAGGTGGGTGAGAAGACGGCATTAAAGCTTCCCTCACTGCCCAGTGGGAAGGGGCGGTGTCTCTCCCACAGCTTCCCATAATGGCAGATTTTGTAGCTCCTGGCCCAGCTCATAAGCCAGGGTACCTCTGCTTTTAAAGGCCAATGGGATTCTCTTCCATAACCTCCTGTCCTCGCCATGATGGCCCCCTTGGGAGGTTGCTAAGGAATTGTGGCTTCAGGCTGCTTTGGAATCAAACAGAAGCGAGTTTGGCTCTTGGCTCGGTCACTTTCTGAAATCCAGTGACCTCAGGCAAATCACTTCCCTCAGTCTGTTTCCTTAGCTGAAAATGGGAGTAATATGATGAACTGTCAGGACTTGATATCATACATATATAATATGCTTGCACAGGGCCTGGCACTGGATCAGTGTAAAAAACATTAAAGCTGTTAAATTTTTCTCATTAATATTACTATTTTAATTTTTATTATGATTAAGTGGGTGCCTAGTTTACTCATCTATAAAAGAGGGATCACAATTCAGTGAGTCGTTTGAAGATTACACAAGGCAAAGCATGTGAAATGCTTAGACCAACACTTTATCTATAGAAAGTGCTCAATGAACAGGAGTTGTTATTTTTTTTTTTAATTTTTTTTTCAACGTTTTTTATTTATTTTTTTGGGACAGAGAGAGACAGAGCATGAACGGGGAAGGGGCAGAGAGAGAGGGAGACACACAGAATTGGAAACAGGCTCCAGGCTCCGAGCCATCAGCCCAGAGCCTGACGCGGGGCTCGAACTCACAGACCGCGAGATCGTGACCTGGCTGAAGTCGGACGCTTAACCGACTGCGCCACCCAGGCGCCCCCAGGAGTTGTTATTTTTGATTCCTGTATCCCTCTTCCCCTAAAGCCTCAGATTATATATCAAGGAGCCATTACTGAGATGGCCCAAACTCCTAGTTCCTTAAGCAGTAGGGGCCTTGAAAATGAGGCTTCTGGAATCACAAGGGTTGGAGTGGTCCTTCCCAGTGGCCATGCCAGTGAATGCTCAACTTGCTTCTGGACCAGGAATGACTTTGACTTCTGCACTCCTTCATTTCCATCTCAGGAGCCTGAGCTTCTGTGAGCAGGCTGATGTCCAGCTAATGCCTAGCATCCTGCAGAAAAGGGGTAAAGGGTCATTTAGAATGGAAAAAGGTTTTATCTCCACACAGAGGGTCAGATGCCAGGCTAGGGGAGGGGACACCAGAGAATGGATGAGAGGACCATGTGGGTGGGGCTACAATCCCTCTTAAAGGCATCTGTCTTTTGTCCATTGATCCACCTGAGATCTCACTTCCGTGAGTTCTTGGATATGGCTGAGTCAACTGCAGACTGATAACCAAACTCTCAGATCTTCCTCCCTGACCAATATCAATGGCCTTCGGGGGCCAGTCACACTTCTGACCTTTGAGACCAATGAATAAGGATAATTTGTGATGCAGTCTTCTTCCTGTCAGCCTGCTTCACACATCTGTGCCTCACTTGTCCAACAGTGTGAATTGCACAGGTGGGTGTCCCAGGGGTCTCCAAGGTGTGCCACAAGCTAAAGGGTGGGCTAAGACTGCAAATGGAAGAACTTCACGTGAAATCTCAGAGAGTGTCCTAGTTGGCAGAGTTGGGAGACATAGGGAAAAGGCTACATGCAAACTACAGATTTTGCTTCTCTGCAGATTTCCAATCAAAGAAGATCCCATCCCTAATCTCAACTGCCCTGGAGAGCTTGAGAGTGAATGACTCCATGGGGGTGGGGTGGAGCTGTGGGGTGGAGCTGCTCAGGACCCCTAAGATATTAAGGAAAGTGAAGTACTTCTCATGCTGGACCCAGCCAGGGCCCCCAAAACTGTCTTTGTCTTTCCCTTCCTCTTATCCCCTTCCTCCGTATCCTGGAAGACCTAATGCTTTAATGTTCACAGCACCCCTGAGGCCTTGTGGGATGAGGTGGGGCTCCTGCAGAGCCAGACTCTAGAGAGAACCAGTGATTCTGGGTTCTGATGTTAGAAACCAGGTCTGAGGATGACTCAGTCATGTCCTTCCCCAGAATAAATTCACAGATTTGGGCCTGTGTCCTCAGCTCTGCTGGCAACAAAGCCTTTGTTTCCAGCCCAGAGATCCTATCTTCCACACCAGCCACCATGCCCTGGACTCTCCCCTCATTATTTGAACAGAGAAAACTTGGAGGTGCTAGAAACTAAAGGCCAGGCTTTTCTTCTGGGGCTGTGTAACATGATACAGGTGTCACCCTCCCTGTGCCCATACATCAGTGCCCACACAGGCCCTGTTACTAGACAGGACGAACTCTTGAGGGCCAGTGGCTTTGGGATGACTAAGTAGGGATAAGGAAGACTGAGGGACACATGGAAAAGAAGCAGGAGCTTGGCCTTGGGAAGCTGCCCCCTTCCAAGGTTTCCCTGAGAAAAGTGGTTGCCCAGAAAGCCCCTGGTATGTCACCTTCAGGTCAGAAATGTACCACACCCTGCTCAGCACTCCCTGCTTCACCCCACCTCTGACTCCTAGATATGTCCAAGAGGACAGATCTGAAAGAGAAAAAGGTTGTTTGTTTTGTTTCTGTTTTTTTTTTTTCCTTGATGAAGAACCTAGTAGGCAGGGCATGGGCAAGAGCAACACAGATTAGGGGCGCCTGGGTGGCTCAGTTGGTTAAGCGTCTGACTTCGGCTCAGGTCACGGTCTTGCAGTTGGTGAACTCAAGTCCCACGTCTGGCTCTGTGCCAACACAGCTCAAAGCCTGGAGCCGGCTTCAGATTCTGTGTCTCCCTCTCTCTCTGCCCCTCTCCCACTCGTGCTCTGTCTCTCTCTCTCTTTCGCTCAAAAATAAACATTAAAAAAAATTTTTTTTAATTAAAAAAAAAATGGCAACACAGATTAATCTTGAAGTCATTGAGAAGAAAATTCAGCCCCCCAAAGATGGCCAAACCAGGGACTATCTGGCTTGGGACTGCTAGGGACTGGCTGCTAGGGACTACCAAGAGGCCAGGAATTACACTGTTCCCAAACTGGGACCCACCTGGGCTTGGCCATGGTTCCTAGATGGAGATTTGCCCTACAAGCTGACCTCCTAGGGGCAGTTTCCTTCCAGCCCAAGGAGTCTCAGGGACAAGCTAGAAAGGCCTCTTTCTCAAGCTTCTCTCTCTGTTTGCCAAAAAAAGATTGCTTCCAGTTCCCAAAGGGCCTGCCCTGCTCACCCTCAGATTGACAAGTGGACAGACAAAATTTCCAGTGTTCTCAGAGTCTAGGCTAAAGACAGCAGCCCAGAATCCTCTCCTTGGGATGACCCAGCAGCGACCCCTGCTGTCTGACTTGGCTGAAGCCAGTTCAGGGCTAGAGGAAGGAAGGAGTGTTAAAGCAGATCATACTTGTCCCAACAGAAGGGGCCATGCTTTATGTTGCCTCCCCTATACAATGCCAGAGCCTGAATCAGAGCTAGAATTCCCTAGGGGCCACTGAGGAGAGGAATGAGCAGAGAGTTGTTGACCTGGGGGA